>NC_089593.1:36453216-36795792 GCF_019320115.1 Miscanthus floridulus | reverse complement strand
GCATTCTTTTCTTAATGTCACATATGCCAAGGCATTGATCGAGAAGATAGTATCCAACCAAGGATGGAGTGATGAACGACTACAGCCCTGCAAAAGAGGTATGCATTATCTTAAAGAAGCTGACATGCTTGCAGCCAAGGTAGATCTGCTCACAAAAATACTAGAAAATTGTGAGAAAATGAGTGCCCAAGAAACTGTACAAGCCATGTACACCCACATGACTTGTGAAATTTGTGGAGAGATTGGACATTCAGGCAATTTTTGCCCCAAGACTCATGAAGACCTCAACTTTGTCAACAGTGACAACAGTTTTTGTCCTCAAAATCAAGGATGGAACCAGCGCTCCAACAACCAAGGTAATAACTACAATAATTATTTGCAACATCCAAGTAACCAAGGTAATAATTTTCCTTTCCTTAAAGATCTTGTCTATAGTCAAGGTAGAATGACAGATAGTATAAATAAGAAACTCCATGCTAATGACAAGATGTTGGAAAATACAAATGCTAAATTGGGTGATTTCTCTTCCGCTATAAAGAATCAACTTAGCATTAATAAGATGCTAGAAACCCAATTAGCACAACTAGCAGCTGCTATCCCATCTTTTGAGAAAGAAGAATTCCAGGCAAGCCTGAAGAATTCATGGAGACCGCCAACCTCGTCACATCAAGGTATGATTTTGGTTTAGATGGTTGGGGAGTTCCTATTAACAAAGGTGATCCTGGAAATCCTGTTATTACTTGCTCTATTGGTCCTCATACTTTTGAAAATGCAATTTGTGATCTTGGATCTAGTGTAAACATAATGTCTAAGGAAACTTATGAAAACTTGTTCTACACTAAATTAGCTCCAACTTCTGTCTATTTGCAACTAGTTGATCAATCAATGTGCTACGTAGAAGGGATAGCCCTAGATCTTTTGGTCAAAGTTAGTGACTCTTAAGTTCCCGCCGATTTTGTAATATTAAATATGGGAATGAGCAAGGATGCACCCCTCATCCTTGGCCGTCCTTTCCTCAATACCGCTAATGCTTGTATATATGTGGCATCTGCACGTATTCAATTCCACTTAGATGGAAGGAAAGAAACATTTGCTTTTGCCTCGGGAAAACCTGTCTTTTATGAGAAACAGGAAAGAAAGAAGCAACCAAAGAAGAGAAGAACCAGAAAGCCAAAGCCAATTGAGAAGGAAGAGCCTAGCAAGAATAAGCTAAAGCCACAAGGGAATGGCGCAAGAAGAAAGAAGCATCATCTACATTATCGTCGCCTGGTCCTGTAAACATTTCTAAGGAGAGTAAGGATGTAGAATTCCCGTACAAGGAAGAAGAACCCCCACATAAGGAGGAGTAGCCATGAGTCAGTACTAGAAGGTACACTTTTATTGCATTTCTACTGCATTTTGTATAGGTTGCATTTGCATATTTCCCTTTTCAACTTTGCATTCCATGTTAGGTTATTAGTTGCATTGCATGTTTACATTTTCAATAAAGGTACTTATGAAGTACTAGCATTTAGATTAAATTGGTAGTAATAAAATCTAAAACAAAACCAATAAAATAGATCTCATAATAGTTAGGCTTAGTAATAAATTACCATAGTAGTAATAAATGAAGAAAGATTCAAGGAGAGCCGTCCGAGAAGAAGATTCTGATTTCCGCAAAAGGCAAGCTTGCGAGAGAACCTCCCCGCTCAGGTATGAAGACATTCACATCTACTCTTTTATCTACATTAATTCTCTATATCAGAAAAGAAATAATAAAATATATATAAAAAATGATAATGATATAAAAGTGATAATAATAAAATGAATGATGATATAGAGGTACAGTAATGATAGCATAATGAAAATAATAGAATATGTAAGACAACAATGCTATTATAATTAATGTAGAGAAGAATCATTAAAGCTGCCTTAATCACTCTTGCTTTGAAATTGATGTTTACACACCTTTTGGAAATGATGAATAATTGCTCTGTGATACTTTGCAAAAGCTTGCTATACAACCCTTTACTTCTGAAATTTTGAGCGTGTAAAATTAGAGTTCATCTTAACTTGACTGCTTTTGTGGGTTGCGAATGCTAGAACCAAGTATAGGCTTTTGTGAGATATGTTGTGGCAAAGATTAGAGTAAATCTTTTTTAACCTGTCTGAGGAATAATTGAGATGACCTGGAGTCTTGTTCTTACAAAAAAGATAAAAACCCTTCCTAGAAGTTCCTCAACGGTGAAAATTTCCTACCAGAGCCAAATATATATGCTTTCCCGATATGATAAGCCTACACAAAAAGCTGCTTGTTTGTTTTGAGCTTTGTCAAGCCTTATTGATCTGAGTAGATAAACTTGTCATACCTTTTGATCAAGATCATGTACACCCCACGTGGATAGATATGCTACTTTTATACTGGAAGCATGCAACCATCCATTCCATATTTATGCACCCCTTACTCCATAAGGGACATACATTGATACCCCCTCTAGCTTTCCATCATATTATACAGAGGCATGGGCTACTGAAAAAGAGAGAGAGAGAGAGGAAAAGAAGAGCAAAAAGCTCTATAGTTCAAAAGCGAGAGAGAGAGAGAGAAAGAATAAAGTAGCCATGCCCTCTCAAATAGGAAGCTAGAGGAAGGGAAGTTCTCAAAGGAGTACCACTTCCACCAAATACCACGCACGTGCACATCTTGATCATTTTGCATGACTTGTTGCTTCTTGTAATCTGAATGTTTGACTTAGCGATAAATTCAATTCAAGTAAGCCTTGCTTTTTATCCCCTACCTATGAACTCGACATAAGCCTTAGAGTAGGAGAAACACTAAGATCTTTAGGCCTTAGGGAGGATTCAACAACCATTGAGAGATTGCGTGTACCATTTGAGGAACTAGGCAAGTTTTTCTTTCAAAATTTTTGAAACCCTCCAAGAAGTCTTGGATAAACCAAAGCAGGGAAGAAAGTTGATGTCTATGCTATGTTGTCTTGCAACTGCTAGTGTCAAGGTGAAAGCTATAAGCCCCATATTACTAAGACTGACGATGAATTTCTAACACTAACTTGGTCAACTCAAGAGATAGTATTGGTCTGTATATGAGTTTTTGCAGAGCATTACATTGAAGCAATTCCTGATCCAACATGCTAAACATGCATCTTTGCTCGGGATGAGCAAACGGGAAGCCTGGGGGAGCTTGTTGATGGTCACTAAACACTCAATTTGACCATCAACATTCCACCCAAACCAAGGTAAAACAACATCACATGTGCCATATTATGTTTAAAATTCACCTAGTACCACTTGTACTTGGAAAAATTATTTGTATGCAGGAAAAATCATAAAAATGGACAAAAGATGTGCATAGGAGGCAATGGGACGTGGTAGGGGGCCGTCAGCCCACATGCCACATCGGTCGATGCCACCTGGCGTTGCTCGATGGCCCCACCCCCTTGCCACATCACTGATCCGAGTGAAGGCCTCCCCACTGCTTCTCCACGCTTGATCCTATGTTGGTTTGATCCGAAGGTGGACGTTGAGCTCCCACGGATCACCGGGTCCACTGTCATTGACTCGGAGGGGCCAAACCGACCTCCAAACCGCCATTCTGACTGCGGTAACCAACTTACCTGCATGCAACCGCCATCTAGAGGCCATCCATCGTCGTTGGATGGTGAGGCGGTGCAATGGATGGTTCAGCGACCATGCCCAAAGTTGGCTGATGCCCCCCTATCTCTCTACTGCCTCATCTTCGCCTACAAGTACCCCCATGCCCTCAACACAGTATAAAAGGGGTTGTGGTGCTCGGTGGAGATCATCACTCAAGCAACTCTCAAGCATTCCAAGTAGCCAGCTAGTAGTGATAGAGTAGAGCGGAGCTCGCCTCAGAGTCCGAAAGAGTCTTCTAGTCTGGTATAGCTCCATTGGAATGTTTCTTTTAGCATTTGATTTATTTAGTACTTTACTTTGTCAAATACTTTATTCAGTAATATAGCTCTGCTTAGTTCAAGTCCTGTCTTACTATTGTCTATCATTAGTGAGCTTAGGCGCCTGTGCTTTGGCAACTGCATCATTATTATCTTAGTGTTTAGTTCGTTCATTGTTAGTACTTGTTCTACCGTCTGGTTAGGGTGTTTCGATCTTATTTCAGTGGAGCTCGGATCGAAATAGCGAGTTTATAGATTAAGCGTGGTGCTTAGGCTATGAATTGCCTTTAGGTACGACTAGATCCCCGGATAGATTGTGGTAGTTGGCAAGTGGTGACAACCCTATCCTTCCTCTGTATTCCACCACGTTGGGTCTAGTTATTAAAACGTAGGGCTCGTAGTGCTTTGTGCCTGATTGAATTCAGGGCAAGTACGCCCCTCGCACTAAGGACGATCTTGCTATCATTAAGTTACTCTTGTTGCTTAAGATTACATACTCTACTTCTTACACTCAGCAACACTATGCTTCTAGTTACCTCTGTTTGTGTGGTCAATCTTTTTATCTTTTCTTTTTCATCCCTCATCCACCAACCCCGAGTTGCTTAACCTACCTACCTAGTCTTCCTAGCCACATTACCTGACACGCCGAACCGCCTTCCTTTGGGAAAATATAAATTCGACACTTGGTTCTTACCAAGCGAAGTGCTACATGATAGTTGTATGCGCTTGTGGAATCCCCTTTCCTATACACACACATACAAACCGTCAACAACCACCACCACCGCCACCGCCCCACTTCCACTAATCTCGTTTTGCCAAGCATCTGGGCGCCATGAATCCGGACACCTAGATCCTGTTGGCGGAGATCTAGAAGCTCGCCACTACTCAAGCCACCACCCAGCACCAGCTCGCCAACCAGACGGATCTCCTCGAGCGCCGATTTTTGGAGGCCGATGAATTCCTGGACAAGCACTTCAAGAATGCCGACGACGCGGTCGAGCAGTGGATCATTGACTCTGAGCTCCGCCAAGACGCATGCCTCGTCAACATCGAGAAGGCAGCATTTGACTTCAACTCATGGCATCAAGAGCACAAAGGCATCGTCGACGACCGCTGCCTCTGCATCAGCAAGCTGGACAAATATTGGAATCGATCGGTGATCGAGACCGCCACCGAGCTGGCGATCTTCCTCGAGCCACCGGTCAAGTCGGAACAGCACGCCACGTCTGCACCTACTGGCTATATGGCTGCTCGGCCCAACTGTCACCGTGTCAACAACCATCACCTAGAGAATGAATACGGGGTTGTCACCACCCTCGCTCATTCCCCGGTCACGGGTATGAATGATTCCTCTCCAAATCCCACTAAGCTTCATGGTACTGCATATGATTTGATGCTCTCACGCAATCGCCCTCCTGATTTACGCCACAACCCCACTAGAAAACTACCTAAAATGACCTTCCCCACCTTTGATGGCACTGATCTTAAACTTTGGATCACTTGCGCTGAGGATTAATTTGAGATGTACTCTGTTGATCCTTCTATTTGGATTCAGTGCTACCGTATGCAGTTCACTGGCCCTGACAAACGCTGGATCCAATCGGTCACTTAAGAACTGAAAACCATGAAGTGGTCTGAATTTTGTCAAGCCTAGCATACCCACTTGGATCACGATTAACATGAGTTTCTGCTTCGCAAACTCAACCGCATCCGCCAAACCACCTCTGTACAAGACTATGTTGACCGTTTCTTTGAACTTGTTGACCAACTCACCGCCTATGACTCTTCTACCAATGCCTTGCATTACATCACCCGATTCTTAGATGGGATCAATGCAGATATCTGTGCTGTCATTCTTGTTTAGCATCCCGATTCCCTCGATACTGAGTATACTTTGGCATTGTTGCAGGAAGAAGCGGGGGAGGCATCCAGGAAATGGGACTTCCGGCCCTAGAATCAGAAGGGTGGCTATCAGCTTCCTCCACCGCGTCAAGATCGTATCCAAGCTGGCGCTGCTGACAAGTCTGTACTGAATTAGAAGCCACTAGAGAAGAAACTTGCAGATCTCAAGGCTTACCGCCACGCTCGTGGACTGTGTGATCACTATGGAGAGAAATGGAGTTGCCGCCACAAATGTGCTGCTCAGGTGGGCCTCAATGTGCAGGATGAACTCTATGCACTTTTCGCAGAAGACACTGTAGACAGTCCAGTAGCAGATGAAGAACCTGAAGAGGATGCAGAACAGAACTGTTGTTGCTTATCGGCTGACAATATAGCTGGCGCTGGGGTTAAGACCTTGGAATTCCAAGGACAGTTTCAACACCACCAAGTCCTGATCTTGTTGGACTCGGGCAGTTCCATTTCATTCATCAGTAACCAGTTGGTCTCTCGGCTCTCTATTGTGACAACATAGGGCCAGTCCATGTCTGTCCGAGTGGGAAATGGTGATCTTGTGCAGTGTTCTGCTATTCTACCTGGGGCAGTTTGGGATAATCAACAGTATCAGTTCACCCATGATTTAAGGGTACTTCCGTTGGCTTCTTATGACATTATACTCGGTATGGACTGGCTTCAGCTTTTCAGTCCGATGAAGGTGGATTGGCGTTAGCGCTGGCTGGCGATTCCATACAATGGAGCTACTGTACGGATTCAGGACATGTCTCCAACAGGGACTGGCAGTTCAGATGAGTTGCTTGTGCAGCTATTCAGCTTGTCAGAGCCGGCACCTCATTCTGAACCTCAGATTCATCCGGTCATCAGTCAGTTACTGGCAAAATTTCCAACTGTGGTTACACCGCCTACGAAGTTGCCACCAAAGCGTTCCTGTGATCAAGAAATTCCTCTAGTTGAAGGTGCTCGACCTATCAGTGTTTGCCCCTACACATATCCACCAGCCCTCAAAGATGAAATTGAATCCCAAGTTGATACTATGTTGCATCAAGGTATTATCCAACCCAACACATCCCCATTCAATTCTCGAAAGCTGCTGGTTCGAAACAAAGACGAAACCTGGTGTTTTTGAGTCGATTACAGATATCTCAATGCTCTGACTGTCAAGACTGCCGTTCCCATTCTAGTCTTTGACCAATTAATGGACGAGTTAGCGGGGGCTCGCTATTTTTCTACGCTGGACCTGCTTGCCGGCTATCATCAGTTTCGGCTGCGCGAAGGAGACGAACACAAAACATCCTTCTCGACACATGTCGATCATTATGAATTTCATGTCGTCGCTTTTGGCTTGTCTGGGGCACCGGGAACTTTCCAAGGCGCCATGAATCAAACGTTGAAGCCACTTCTTTGTCGATGCTCTATTGTCTTCTTTGATGACATCTTCATTTATAGCAAGTCATTCGAAGAGCATATTGATCATCTGCGTCAGGTGTTCACCTCATTGGCCCAGGATCAGTGGCATATCAAGCTGTCGAAATGCAAGTTTGCTCAGTCTGAAATATCCTATCTGGGGCATGTCATCAGTGAATGCGGTGTCGCGATCGATCCCGCCAAAATCGAAGCAGTGGTATCTTGGCCAACCTCGACTAATGTCAAGGAGCTTTGAAGCTTTTTGGGTTTTGCTGGATTCTACCGCCATTTCGTTCGCCACTATGCTATTATGTCCAAGCCACTCACAACTCTACTCAAGAAAAACTGCCTGTTTCTTTGGACTTCTGAACATGAGACGGCATTCACTACTCTAACGAAATGTCTGTGCTCCACACCCATTCTAGCCTTGCCGGATTTCACAAGACCGTTCTGCATTGAGACAGATGCGTCCAATTTGGGGGTCGGTGCCGTGCTCCTATAGGACAGCCACCCATTGGCTTTCCTTAGTCGAGCTCTCTGCCCCAAAAATCAAGGCCTATCGGCCTATGAAAAGGAATACATGGCCATTCTTATTGCAGTCGACTAGTGGCGTTCATATTTGTAGCTGGGTGAGTTCATCATCTTCACTGATCATAAAGTCTCATTCACCTGGGCGATCACCGTCTCCACACAGCGTGGCAACAGAAAGTTTTCACTGAACTCCTCGGCCTGCAATACCACATTGTCTATAAACCCGGCAATGACAACAGAGTTGCAGATGCTCTTTCCCGCTATGGTCAGACTGTTGATGTGTTTGCTATAGGCTCTAGTGCCATCTTGGCTAGAGGATGTCAAGGCCAGTTATACCAATGATCCTAAGGCTCAGGAGCTGCTTACCAAATTGGCAATATCGGCTTGTTCTGATCCTCACTTCACTCTACATCGGGGCCTCCTTCGGTACAAAGGCAGGATTTGGATTGGCAGTGACTTGACTCTCCAACTCAAGATTCTTGAGGCTTTCCATTCTTCAGGTGTTGGCGGACATTCGGGGTTTCCTGCTACCTATCATCGCATCAAACGATTGTTCGCTTGGACGGGCCTCAAATCAGCAGTACATCTTTTTGTCACTGCATGTCCAACATGTCAGCAAGCCAAACCGGATCGAGCCCGCTATCCGGGACTTCTCCAACCTCTGGCCATCCCAACCATGGCCTCGCAGAGCATTTCAATGGACTTTGTGGAGGGCCTTCTTACCTCGGGTGGAAAGAATTGCATCTTGGTGATTGTTGATCTGTTTTCCAAGTATGAACACTTCAACCACTTAGCCCACCCATTCACTACGTTCATAGTGGCCAAGTTGTTCCTCAACCATGTGTACCGACTCCATGGGCTGCCAACATCATTTGTCTCAGATCACGACAGAGTGTTCCCTAGTACCCTGTCATAGGAACTCTTTCATTTGGCGGGAGTCACATTGAAGATGTCCTCGGCTTATCATCCACAGACAGACGGGCAAACTGAACACATGAACCAGTGCATGTGTGGTAGAACCACCCCAATTATATGGCCCACATGCGCCTGTCATTGTCTTAAGGACTTCTGACTGCTGCACACGAGAACCAAATAATTCAGGTAGTCTGTCGGGTGTCCTCGGGGAACCCCGAATCATCCACATTTTATAACTCATACAAGATCAACATCGAGTTACCACAACATTACAATAGTTGGTACAAAAATATCTTACATTAGAGTGCGGAAGACTTATAACTTTAGTATACAAAACATGTCCAAGTCAAATCTTTAACTAAGCTCCAAATGATGGAGTAGAATTGCAAAAACAACTTAGGTGAATCATCTATGGTTGAAGAGACGACCAGATCATGTCGAGCCCACTGACATGACCTCGATGGGTAGCACTAGTCAGAACCTACAATAGGGTTTAACAAACCCTGAGTACTTGAGGGTACTCAACAAGTCTTATTCGACTAAAAGGAAAGACTTCAATGATATGCAGGCTTTAAAGGCAAGTTTGAAGTAAGAATATCTTTTGCAGAAAAGCTTACTATAAGTGGATCCTTTCTTTCAATGTTTTAGCTTTGTATTAAGTTTATTAGTAGTATCCAGTTTTGCACCTGGTCTAAATCAATCACTTCATTAATCATATCATCTCATCTTATATCATCTCGTAACCAAAAGTAACCATGTTTCATTGATTAACTACGATGTAGAGCAAAGAATCGAGTCTTCTTCTCCACGAAGCAATGGCGATTCGAATAAATTGGTTCAGCTGAGTTTCCTTACCACATGACATATGCAGGCCTAGGTCCAGTCCCAAACCTACATATATCAACCCTCACTCGGATCCTCCAAAACGTGAACCGGTCTGTGCTACCCTAGAGCACAATACTCAACCTTCCTGCGCCACTCTTGGTGGATTCACAAGATGGGTACATGCTACTCTCACCATCTGCCACGCCCAGTGCGCAGTTGTTTTTTCATATAATGGAATAACCGAGGTATTAGGCTTACCAGAGTACGTGGCTAGTACTACAAGGTCTCGACTCACAACAGGTCTACAACAGTACATTCCTTAATTGACATAGGCGGGACAAGCACGACCAGGTGAACCTGTCTGCCCAAGAACACCTATCATAACATCAAGCCCCGCCCGGTCTCAATTTAACATATCATTATCATGGTATTCTCACGATTCATAAACGACGCCGAGAAGAACCAAGGTAAAACCTATTTCTCATGAATGATGAAATCATCATTTGACTTCTATCGAAGTCTAAGCATTAGAGGAAACGACCTACACATACTAGTGGGGTACAACTAAGGATACCTGAATATCAAGGTAATCAAGCAGCAACGGTATTCGACCAACTCCTAAATACTTAATGCACATCTCACAAGACAAGGTGTAATAAAGATTTGTAAATACTAGAGAAGGGTTTATGCTTCGGGGCTTGCCTGTGTTGCACAGAAGGTTAGATTCCACAAAAAGATCTCGTAATAGCCATGGCACCAACACCATTGGTGGATGGACCTTCTCTGAAACTAGATCAACACGAATCTTCTCACTCTCGTATGCACTACACGTAATAAATGATGCTTTGTTTAACATGATAGAATGCAAGACATGATGCATGATGAAAGACACACAAGTGCACTAATAGAAGTTAAACAAAGTTAAGAAAGTTGAGTATAACTTTCCTTCACCAAGGAACTAGGGTTATTTATTTATATAAAAGCATTGTAGTTATTTCATTAACAAGTTAATTAGTTATTTATCATGAAAGGCATAACTTAACATATACCAGCAAGTGATTAACCTCTTTCCTAACTCATAACCATGATAAAGAACTTATAAACTAAATACTTAATTAAGCACTTTTAATTATTATACAAACAAGTGGATAACAATCAAATCATGAAAGTAATTAAGTTACCAAGGAACAACAGGGCTTTGGGTGTTCCAAGGTCCACAATCAAAGCATAAAACACACCAAAGTCATTTTATGATTTATCCTAATCATTTTAGCATTAATTAATTAAAGCCATGTAATTAAGTGGATCATTAAAATTATCAAAACAGTACCAAACTTTTTGTGGAGGTAGGTTATTGTACATAACATTTACACAAAAAGTTTCATGATTAAAAGGTTATTATTTTAGACTATAAAAATCATGGAATGTGCATTTATTAATTAAAAGAGGTAATTTTTAAACATAGCAAAATTACTGAAAATGATCGTTTCATATTTTTCCTAGGTATAGTACATCATAAAGAGACTACATAAAAAATTTCACATTTTTAGCACCTCAGATTATTTAATTATGAATTTAGCAAGAAACTACACATTTTAATGTTTTCTGAATAAACGGAATAAAACTTTTCTCACTCAACCCTGTGCCAGCCACGGTCACTGACGCGAGGGGCCCGGGGTCAAACTATCCCAGCCCGCCTTGACCGTGGCTTGCCGGCCTTTGACCCTACTCGCCGCTGGTGAGGTCGTCGGTGGCATAGGCGGAGCTAGCTAGGTGGCACGTTGTGCCATGGACCACCATAGAATATGGATTAATATTAAAACTATAGTATATGTGTTCTATAATATAATGCATATTATATTTAGAACACTATTATTTGGCTCATTACATTTAGTTGGACCACCCTTACCTTAAACCCTAGCTACGCCACTGGTCGGTGATGAGGCTGGCACCTACGTGACCACGACGAGCAAGTGCATCCAGCGGTGGTGGTGGTTGAGCATCTAGGGTTTCGCAAGGAGCTTGCCGTCAAAGATAGCGGCGTGGCGGTACTCCAACGAGGCAGAGGCGATTGCCGGCGTGGTTATCGACGACGGGGACAACGTCTACACACTTAGGATGAACCCGCGCGTCGCTTAGGGGTACCAAACGATCGAACTAACGCCTGCGGCAAGCTTGACCACGGTCATGGTAGCTCGGCGGCGGCTCGCACGGCGACGCGGTGGCGTTCCAGTCTCTACAACACCGTGGAGTCAAAACGAAGGGACGACGAGGTCCAGGGTGCTCACCATGACCTCAAAAGCTAGCTAAATGGGTCGGAGTCGAGGCGGAGCTAGCTTGTCGACAATGATGGCGATGACAGCGGCGTGAACTGACAGCGAGACAGTGTTCTGACACGTCCACTACTCTGTAGTGCAAACAGAAAGGACAGTGAGCAGGATGGCATCAAGAGCAACCCGAAACGAGAGATGGATGGGAGAGGGGTACCTCGGAACGTGCTGGCCACGGTGAGGGTGAACCTCGGCGGTGATGGCGAGCTGCCGCGGCGGGAACGGGTCGCGCAGCCAACTCCGTTGACAAGAGGCGGTTTGAGCTGTTCTGGGAGGTTAGCGAGGATACAGCGAAGCTACGTACGCGAGCAATTGAACGAAGGTTCGTCAGTCGCGGCGAATTTGATCGGTGAGCTCTGTTTAGTTACCGAGTGCCCCGACAATTACCGAGTGTCAAAAGTCGGGGCACTCGGAACACATTATTTACCGAGTGCCAACACTAGGAAAATAAAAACACCCGGTAGTCGACAGCTTTACCAAGTACGCACACTCAGTAAATTAAGACACTCGGTAAAACCACAAGTTTACCAAAGGGGCGCACTCGGTAAAAACAGCCACTCGGTATTGAGGTGCCACGTCACCTACGATAGCAACCGTGCGCCAAACGGCGTCATGGCATGACATGTTTACCGAGTGTTATGAGCATACACTCGGCAAACATCACGGTAACAGCTCTGCCCGTAAAGCGCCCATAGCAAATAAAAAAGACCGAAAATATTTACCAAGTGTCACTGCACAACACTCGGTAACGACTATCTTTTACCGAGTGTATTGGCGCAACACTCGGTAAAATTCAACCAAATTTCTTGTTTTTCCCTTCATTCTTTTTCCTCTATCCACATATGATATTTAGTACTCCATTCCAAAATATGGTGTTTATTTCGATTTATTTACTATATTTCACAAAATTTTCATTCTTTATGAAAATTAGGTACATATCGTGTAAATTTAATTGTAATAATTAAAATCGAACTCGATAAATCACGAGATTGGAAGAATTAACATTGAAGCATACATCTATGTTATAGAAAAAATTTCATACCGTTTTGGAAGTATTTTTACATTTGTCGCTGCCGAACCGGTACATCTCCCCAAGAGACGCTAAACATTCACAATGACGAGTAGGATTTCTATTAAGAGTGAAATTCAACAATATGATTTGAACTTGGAATTTTTTTAGATAGTAAATAGATGACATGAAATAGTTCATGTGAAAGTTTGGTGAATTTTAGGATTAAATTGGCATTTTTTCTTTTTTGTTTTGCATGAAATAATGGATACTTTTACCGAGTGTGACCTGAAACACTCGGTAAAGGTTAGCCACGGCCCACCTCTGCCACAGTGGGCTGCCATGCTTCTGTTTACCGAGTGCCGTAGATCTAGGCACTCGGTAAACATGTACCAGGCTTATGTTTACCGAGTGCCGTAGATCTGGGCACTCGGTAAACATGTACCCCACATGTCATTGGGCTGCGGTACTTGAGTTTACCGAGTGCCGTACATCTAGGCACTCGGTAAACAGAAGCATTCAACACAGCCGTTTCTCCCTCAAATCGTGCACAGACGCACACACACACACCGCACACGCCTCCCCACCGCCGCGGCCGCTGGCCTCCTCCCCTCCACCACCGCCGCCACCGGGCGGTCCCCCACAGCTGCTGCCACCGGAGAGACGGAGAGAGAGACAGCGGCACCGGCGCACCGGACGACGATCCCCTCCGCCGATGCCGCCCCGTGCTCCCTCCTTCGCTCCCGTTCCCGCGAGGTGGGGTGGGGTGGGCCCCAGCAGCAATGGCGACGGCGAGCACTCTCTCCCCTCCACCACCGCCGCCACCGGGGGAGGGCGGTCACCCGCCGCCACCGCGGGACTGCCACCGCCGCGGCCGCCTCCTCCCCTCCAAGCTCCGGACCTGCTCATCTGCTGACTGAATTAGGTAACACACCACTGCTCCCATGCATCCACTTGGCATTACAAAACTAGACAGCACAGCTTCATCACATCAAAGGGCTTATTATTATTAGTTCCATCAGAACTTGTCAATTAGTTACTCCAAGATTAGTCACCAGTTTGGTCGATGTGTGAATTTGGTTACCAGTTGCTCGATCTCATCAGTAGTCATCACAGCAGTGGAACAGAAGAAGAGAAACGAAAGAACATTGAGACCTATTGCTTGCTATATGGTACATAGAGAGAGAGAGAGGTGCCTTAGTAAGGCCTACGTCCCTGGAAGGACGGGGATGGTGGCAGCAGGCCAAGGCAAGGCGAGGTGGCTGATGGCAAGCCTGCTAAGCTTCCAGCATCAGGGAGACAACACGGGACTGCAAGTTCCGTGGCTGAGGGCAAGCCTGCTAAACTTCCAGCTTCAGGGATACAACGCGGGACTGCCGGTTCCGCTTGGCCACCCGCACGAACACAACAGAAAGGCATGATGGCGCCCACCATGGCCTGCGGACTTCCTGCTCTCCTTTCAGGCAGGCAACTGGCGAGAAATAGGACTAGGAGTTAGATGAAACATTCAAGCATGTATTTTAGTTTACACTGTGCAAGTGCAAGACAGAAAATACTATAAAATTATCACCAGATTGCAGGAGAGCCAAATAAATGCTCAGTTGTTTCAGGTTCTAGGAGGAACATATTTGACAAAGATAAGCAAGCATGCAATCCGACTGATAACACTTATCATACTTTTATAGACTAAAACAGATAACTAGCTTCCATGATATCTCCCTTTTTCCTTGGACCCATGATTTTATTTCTCAAAGAAAATGATTTGGTGACTGAATTTTCCATTTTTTACTTCATATACTAGTCTGGGTTACTGTTGGACTGTGCTAAATGTACTGGCCTCAAGCTGCACTCTAAAGATTGGAGCTCTAGAAAATCAAGATAGACCTGTGGGCTGTGGCTGTGGCACTGTAACCGTGCTGCTGAAGTCATAACCGTACAGTGAAATGTCATGGTCATAGGTCATCTTAGATTTCAGGTGATTGGGTCATGCCTAATCAAATCATCTGTGCATGTGCAGGTGCTTGACAAGGAAACCACGTTACCTACTGACATCATTGAGAACAATAGTAAACATTATATAACTAAACCATAAAGTTTGCCAAAGAATAAAAGAAAATATGTGCCTTGTATTTCTACAATAAAGTGACATTTATATTTATATACTAATTAAGCATTAGTTAAAACGTCACCCAAACCATAACCTGAATTTTCTTTTTGCTAAGTTACCAACATGAGGTCCCAAGTTCTGTAAAAGGAACTGGTCACTAAGAGCACATAATTCAAGAACACTATAAGCCAGAAAATTAAGCTGCTGCCGGTTGCATTCCAAAAAAAAAAATTAAGCTGCTAGAACTTTACAGTATTTCATTTGTTAAGATAGGGAAGTATTGCTAGGGGAAAGAACATTTTTCTTCACTGTTTCACACATGTCAAAAGCTATGCAAACTCAAAAGAAAACTGAAGAAAAAAATCTCAAACTCTAATGGGCATCATATAATCGAAATATGCATAGGTAAACTCTTCTGAAGCGCAAGAGTAGAAGCAGCAGAAATTTGAACCTTTGATGCGTCTCAACTCTTTACAGAGGGTGATAAAATCTCCCCATTTCATATGACACCGTCTTATAAACCTTAGGTAAAATCTCATCATCCAATCTAGCAAACATCTTCTATGTGAATCGACCAAGAACATGAATGTCTCTTTATCATCTCATATGGTTTTTCTCTAGCACTACTACTCTATTGCTCTAAACTGCAATATCGTCTATATGTTAGGATGGATGACCGTCAGTGGATGTACACGGGCTATCAGAAGAGGGGTCAATACACAAATGAATGGATTGAGAAGGCCAATGATTTCATGACGAAGGCATTTGCAAACGGACGGCGACATGCCTGGTGTCCCTGTAGGAAGTGTAAGAACAAGGCAATGAAAACATATGAGGAGATGACTAAAGATCTTGTCAACAATGGATTTGTAGAGAACTATACCCGGTGGACCATGCATGGTGAACGCCATCGTGCGAGAGAAGAGGTCGTGAGACAACGGATCGAGGAGTTTGATTCTGAAGCCGGGGTGGCAGAAATGTTAAATGACCATGACATGGCTTTCGATGAAGGAAGTGCAGAGCAGGAGCTAGAGCAAACTGCAAAGGCGTTTTACGCCATGTTGGCTGCGGCACAACAACCCCTTCACGGGCGCACCAATGTTTCTAAACTGGATGCCATTGCACGTCTAATGGCTGTGAAGTCCCAGTTTAGCTGGAGTAGAGAATCCTTCGATCAACTGTTGACAGTAGTTGGCACCCTACTTTCGGATGATCACGTTTTGCCAAAGAACACGTATGAGTCAAATAAAATCCTTCGTGCACTCAAGATGTCGTACGAGCAGATACATGCTTGTCCGAACGGATGCATCTTATTCAGGGGAGAACATGCTGACGATAAGTACTGTCCGAAGTGTAAGGCATCTAGGTACATTGAGTTAGAATCTGGTGATGGTCGGAAGACGCAAACAAAAGTCGGTGCAAAGATCCTGAGGTACCTTCCTTTCATACCGAGGATCCAACGGCTTTTCATGAGCGAGGAATCCGCAAAACAGATGACGTGGCACAAAACTGGACGCCGATACACTAACAAGATGATACATCCGTCCGATGGTGAATCATGGAAAAGCTTCGATCGGAAGCATACCGACAAAGCTGATGAGGCTCGTAATGTACGCATTGCACTGGCAACTGATGGGTTCAATCCTTATGGAATGGGTTCTTCACCATACACATGTTGGCCCGTATTCGTCATCCCTCTCAACCTCCCACCTGGCGTCGCCTTTCTACGGCAAAATATTTTCTTGTCACTTATAATTCCAGGACACCCGGGGGCTAATATGAGTGTGTACATGGAGCCTCTGATAGACGATTTGGTCCGTGCATGGGACGAAGGGGTAGTGACATACGACCGATTCACAAAGACAAACTTCAGAATGCATATTTGGTACCATTATTCCATGCATGACTTCCTGGCTTATGGGTTATTTTGTGGCTGGTGTGTTCACACAAAGATGCCATGCCCGATATGCAAGTTAGCTGTGGAGTTCTTTCGGTTGGAGAAGGGGGGCAAGTTTTCAGCGTTTGACAAACATCGACAATTCCTCCCTCTTGACCACCCATTCAGGAGAGACAAGAAGAACTTTCGAAAAGGTGTCACAGTGGAAGACTCTGCACCGGAAATGATGACAGGTGCCCAGGTTCTTGAGATGTTAGATGGTCTTGTGGTCGACAATGAAAAGGGGGGCTTCGTGGGATACGGAAAAGAGCATGCCTGGACACACAAGTCATGCTTGTGGAAGCTTCCTTACTTTAAGGACCTCCTTCTTCCACATAACATTGATGTAATGCACACTGAAAAGAATTTCGCTGAGGTGGTCCTTCACACAATCATGGACTGGGAAAAGTCAAAGGACAATGTCAAGGCTTGATTGGATCAAGCAACGCTGTGCGATAGACCAAAGCTAAACATGTTGCCTCCCTTACGTGGGAAGTCATGGAAGAAGCCTAAGGCCGACTTCGTCCTAACGAGGGCTCAAAAGAAAGAAGTTCTTCAATGGTTCCAATCGTTGATGTTCCCTGACGGGTATGCAGCGAATTGGAGGAGGGGTGTGAACTTAAGTACCATGCGAATCACAGGGCTCAAGAGTCATGATTACCACATATGGATTGAGCGCCTTCTTCCGGTGATGGTTCGTGGCTATTTCCCTGATCACATCTGGCGAGTGATGGCAGAGTTGAGCATGTTCTTCCGCAAGCTATGTGCTAAGGAGATATCTCGGACCGAGATTGAAGAAATGGAAAGAATGGCCCCGGTGTTGCTCTGCAAGTTGGAGAAGATCTTTCCCCCCGGCTTCTTCAATCCGATGCAACATTTGCTCTTGCACCTACCATATGAGGCAAAAATGGGGGGCCCTGTGCATGCCCGTTGGTGCTATCCAATTGAGCGATGCCTAAAGGTTCTTAGAACAAAATGCAAAAATAAATGCAAAATTGAAGCTTCCTGTGCAGAGGCATCCATTGTGGAGGAGGTGTCATACTTCACAACAAGATACTATGCCGACAACCTTCCTAACGTGCATAATCCACCCCCTCGTTACAATACTGCCGACAATCAGTCGACCCTCAGCCTTTTCCGAGGGCAACTCGGAAGTGCAAGTGAACCTACCTTGAAGATGTTGAGCCTAGAAGAGTGGCGCTCTATCCAGCTGTATGTGTTGCGGAACCTTGAAGAGGTTGGCCCATACATTGCGTAAGTTTTACACAAACTTGTTTCTTTTCTTGTCAATATTTCGCATGCACCCATCCAACCCTCTTGTTAACGGCCGTTACAGCAAATTTGTTCTCCTCTACCATCGTCCATCATGGAGGGAACCCACCGAAGCGGAAGTTGAAACCCTTCTAAGACATGGCGCGGGAGAACGAAATCCCACTTTTATTTGTTGGTTCAAGGAGGAGGTACTGTTCAATTTCATTTGTTGTTTGTACTTAACTCTCAACTCGACAAATATATAACGAATCATCCTACTTGAACTAGCAGGCCAAAACTGACGTGTCTATGAGTGCCGAGTTGAGGCAAGTTGCCAATGGATTTGAATTTAGGGTCAAGTCATTCTTTGTGTACGATGTCAATGGATATCGCTTTCACACAACTCGGCACGAGCAGAGTCAGCCAAATCGAAGAACCACAAATACCGGTGTTTTCACGCCAGGCACAGATGGGTTGGACTACTATGGAATAATTGAAGAAATATACGAACTCAAGTTTCCTAGTTGTGTACCTCTTCGTCCTGTCATATTCAAATGCCATTGGTTTGATCCCAAAGAAGTGATAAAGACCCCTGAGCTTGGGTTAGTCGAAGTTCTAAAGTCATCCGTCTTGCTAGGAGACGACGTGTACATTGTGGCCCAACAGGCCACGCAAGTTTATTATCTCTCATACCCGTGCCAAACCAAAGACCGTCTTAAGGCGTATGATGTTGTGTACAAGGTATCGCCGCATGGTAAAGTACCTGTCCCAAACGATGATGATTATAACATCGATGCAAACACATATGACGGAGAGTTCTTTCAAGAAGAAGGATTAGAAGGGAGTTTTGAGATTGTCTTAGATGTAGATCTCGCAATGGAAGTAGACAATGATACGGTCATTGTTGACGGGGATGATGGAGAGGAGGTTCACAACGCGAAGGACTTGTTATTACTTGAGCAACACCATTCAGGCAGTGTCGCTAGTGATGAGACTTTGAGAGACGATCATAATTACGTCGACAATAGCGATGATGAGATTTTTGGCCCACCTATCGATGATCTTGATGATTATTTCTAGTACATGTAAGATCTGTAGTACTTATGGCAATTTTATACATGTATGATACATTTACTTATTTTGCATCTCTTTTATACATGTATGATACATTTACTTTTGTATATGCGTACTGATAGTTTATTCCTTTTGTTGCAGGTGATTGATAGTGGGCGGTGGAATCAGGAAGATTAGGTCGGTTATGACCTTACTGGCTGGTGGCGAGGGGTCCAGCCAGGGTGGAGGAGGAGGGCGTGCACAGACTGAGGGTGGAGGGTGTGCCCAGGGAGGAGGAGGAGGACGACGACGAGGGCGTGCCCAGGGAGGTGGAGCCCAGGGTGGAGGAGCCTAGGGTGGAGGAGGAGGACGGCGACGATGAGGGCATCGAGAGCCGACACCTCCTCCATAGGACGACGACGACGAGTTCGTAGCGGCCATGGAGGAGGATGAGGAGGAGGAGACTAGGGAGGAGATAGCAGAGGCGGTGGAGGAGGCACGGAGGGAGGATGAGGCCGAGCGGGCTGAGCGCGAGGAGGATGCCGACTTGCTGGCAGAGGAAAATGGGGTGCCTACGGTTTGGCTGCGAGGGTCATCGCGCCTCCCAGACTTACCCATACAGAGACGGCCAGTGATTCGACCCTCCGGAACTAAGTAAGTAATTTTTGCATGTTAACACTACTTCACAGGTTTTTAAGTTATAACAGAAACTAATATTCAATCTCAATAACTTTGTGCAAGGATTGGGAAATGGTGATCCCAGGGAGTCACTCTTGCCGAGTAAACGGGATCCTGGGTCTTCTGTGCAGGGCAAACTACCCCGGGATGGTGAGGATCGATGGTGTTGTGCAGCCCGCCATGAAGTGGTCCCACTGGCACGCCGCCAGCGATTAGACTGATCGAGCTGGCAGGTGTTATAACAGCAAGGCTGACCGGGTGATGAAAGAGCTGTGGGTACGTGTTCATCGCACTATGCTGATAATAACATCACATTAATTGTATATTACTGACTGTATTTACTTGTAGGATTACTACACCTTGACGGAGGGAGTACGTAGGGAGGACGCGGATGACGTGGTGAACAGAGTCTGTGTTCACCGAGTGCAGGACCTCTTCTATGAGACAAAGCTCATGTGCAGAAGAATTTACCATGCCCGCAGAGGACACAGAGTCACCAGAGCACAGGCAGTGCACCTGCCCCTGACTAAGGAGCAATACTTGACGGTAAACATGAGATTACATCATCTGCGATTAATTGCACTGAAATTGATTTATGATTTGTCATGTGCTCGTGTACGTGCAGGTGCCTCCTGCTTGGTGTGCGGGGATGGACAACTGCTGGGAGGCCATTGTGGACAAGTGGTTGAGTGAGGAGTACGAGCAATATCACGCCGTACGCTCATGTTGCCGTGCGATGATGCAGGGTTCCTCGCACAAACAAGGCCCCACTACCCTCAAGGAATATGCAGCCAGATATGTACGCGGATTTCATTTCGTTGTTGCTATGCTAACTTCTGAATGCATAATATCTTATTGTTGTGCTTCTTCCTGCAGACGCGGTTCCACCCCGGCCAGGAGTGCGCCTCGTTCAAGGCATATGCCTTGGCACACAAGGGCAAGGCAAAGGACCCCGACCTCGTCTACAACGCGGAGGACCCGCCCGAGGCATACAGCAACCCGAGCGTGCACAGGCGCCTCAGCGAGTACACGGCGATGGCGAGAGAGATCCATGGGTCAGAATTTGATCCGAGCACCGCTGACCTCGAGGGTGACATCGTCATGAGGTTGGGACCAGGTAAGCCACACGGGCGGTACTATATGGGCAACAGCACCATAGACACGGCCAACACTCAGACACTCGCCCAGATTAGAGCCCGGAGCACGAGTTCGAGTTCGGCCATACGCCCACGCTCACAGCCCCAGGTGGTAGCACTCCAGGTTAGTTCTGTTGCATTCGTTGTCCATTCATTTTCTACTCGTTCTTTATTTGCATTCTAACTATGTGATAAATAATTGTAGGCCCAGATTGAAACCCTGCAGGAGTCACAGCAGGCCTCACAGAGCCAGCTTCAGGCCCTCGAGCTGTCGCACCAGGCCGAGTTGGCACAGGAGAGGGCACGAGTGCAGGCCCAGCTTGAGGCCTTCCAGCAGGCGCACAAGAACTGGTACGAGTACATGGCCCGTTTTTCTCAGAGCATGGGCCAGCCTCCACCGCCTCCGCCGCCGCTGATGATACCGTTGGTGCCTCCACCTCCGCGCGACGGCACTCCTGTGAGTCACTTAGATGCACTCTTCACTTTCGTGTCATATAGAGCTACCTTCGACTTATACCTTAGTTTGACCTACCATAGCTTAGACCTTAGAATTTGCTTTGATCCAGATAACTCACATGTGCAATCTCATTCTAGGGACCTTCTACAGCTGGATCGAACAACGATATGCAGGGTGATCAAGACCTGGACTTGACTCCGTTTCTCCGCGGGCCTCCGACCATGTGACAGGCCATCCGACCTTGTTTGATGGGTTTGTATGTTGAACTGTGGACTTGGTTGAACTTTGTGGACATTGGACACATGTTGATGGCGTTTGTGGACTTTGCATGGTGCTTGTTGACATATGTTGGTTATTGTGAGTGGATGTAACATTTGTGGACATATATGTGATATATATTGCCTATCTGTCATGTTATTATAATTTTCTGTGATTTTGTTGCTTATTGTGACCAGATATGCACTGAAACAAACAAAAAAAAATTCTGTGGACATATTTTACCGAGTGTAGCACTCGGTAAAACAGAGATTCTGTCAGTTTTACCGAGTGTAGCACTCGGTAAAACAGAGAACAGAACCAAATTGATTCTGATTCTGGGAATTTTGCCGAGTGTCCTATTTTTTACCGAGTGCCGCAACCCCACTCGGAAATATCTGACTACTTTTTACCGAGTGGGAACACTCGGTAAACATTATTTCCCGAAGTTTATTTGCGGAATTGTTTTAATCACAAAAATGGTTATTCTTTTACCGAGTGTTAGAAGATACACTCGGTAAACATTATTCAAAAAATTTATTTGCAGAATTGTTTTAATCACGAAATGGTAATTTATTTACCGAGTGCTTCTAGTGACACTCGGTAAAAGTCACCGTTAACGGTTAGTTTGGAGGCTGACGACCGTCAAGTCATAATTGTTTACCGAGTGGCATTGAAGCACTCGGTAAATCCAGGCTCCGAGTGCGCCGATATTAGACACTCGGTAAAATAACTTCACCGAGTCGTTGTTTGCCGAGTCCACTTTACCGAGTGTGACACTCGGTAAAGAGTTTGCCGAGTGTGTAGCACTATTTGCCGAGTGTTACTCACACTCGGTAACTGCACAGTATCCCGTAGTGACTATTATTTGGCTCATTACATTTAGTTGGACCACCCTTACCTTAAACCCTAGCTACGCCACTGGTCGGTGATGAGGCTGGCACCTACGTGACCACGACGAGCAAGTGCATCCAGCGGTGGTGGTGGTTGAGCATCTAGGGTTTCGCAAGGAGCTTGCCGTCAAAGATAGCGGCGTGGCGGTACTCCAACGAGGCAGAGGCGATTGCCGGCGTGGTTATCGACGACGGGGACAACGTCTACACACTTAGGATGAACCCGCGCGTCGCTCAGGGGTACCAAACGATCGAACTAACGCCTGCGGCAAGCTTGACCACGGTCATGGTAGCTCGGCGGCGGCTCGCACGGCGGCGCGGTGGCGTTCCAGTCTCTACGACACGGTGGAGTCAAAACGAAGGGACGACGAGGTCCAGGGTGCTCACCATGACCTCAAAAGCTAGCTAAACGGGTCGGAGTCGAGGCGGAGCTAGCTTGTCGACAATGATGGCGATGACAGCGGCGTGAACTGACAGCGAGACAGTGTTCCGACACGTCCACTGCTCTGTAGTGCAAACAGAAAGGACAGTGAGCAGGATGGCATCAAGAGCAACCCGAAACGAGAGATGGATGGGAGAGGGGTACCTCGGAACGTGCTGGCCACGGTGAGGGTGAACCTCGGCGGTGATGGCGAGCTGCCGCGGCGGGAACGGGTCGCGCAGCCAACTCCGTTGACAAGAGGCGGTTTGAGCTGTTCTGGGAGGTGAGCGAGGATACAGCGAAGCTACGTACGCGAGCAATTGAACGGAGGTTCGTCAGTCGCGGCGAATTTGATCGGTGAGCTCTGCCGGTCGAGCGGTGGAACAGAGGAAGGAAAGGAGGAGACGACGGCCGGCTTGGCTCTTAACGGCGAGGCGATCACGGGCGAAGCAACCAGACGAAGCCAGCAGCTGCTTCGCGTTGCCACCGCGAGCAGATGCGTGGCCGCACGTGAAGGAACGGCGCGAGGGCGGCGGGCGGTTGGCAGCAAGCAGGTGAAACAGGAGAAGCAGGCTGCTGCCGGTGCAGTGTTCATGACTGAAACCCTCCCCTTCTCCTCTCTTGATCTCCTGATTTAATTAAGCAACTTGAAAAACTTCCTTAACGAGAGTTGCTCGTCTTGATGTCCTGTCCAACTTTGTTTACATGCCCGAGCTCTAATTCTAAATGGTTAGAAAGATTTTGCAACCCAAAGATGAGAAGGTGAAACTGAACCCGGATTTTCAGTTAGGGTTTTGGAAAAGGGGTTAACTTAACAAGAGCTCTAATTCTAAATGGTTAGAAAGATTTTGCAACCCAAAGATGAGAAGGTGAAACTGAACCCGGATTTTCAGTTAGGGTTTTGGAAAAGGGGTTAACTTAACAAGTTGGTGAATTAATTAGAGACTACTCATTGATCCAACATCACAACTAATTACACATTAACAAAGCTTAAACATACTATCAAGCAATGAAACATATTTTGTTCAATTTTTGTTTGGTGAAAATTGATTTAATAAATCTCCAAGGATTGAACTTATTAACTGCATCTCAGGCACTTTGTCAAAATGGCTGTGTGAAGATTAACTATTGAATTCAATACTTGGAGCACAAATTTAACATGTTTGACTTGGAAACATCACAAACTTTTGATTCTACATTATAGAGCATACTTTGAACTATAAAGTTTATTTTATCCAAATTTTAATTATTTAAGGAAATTCATATATATATAAAATCACAAAGAACATTAATTGATGTTAATGACAACATTTCATGCAACATATGAAACACTATATATGCAACATATACATGCTATAATTGCAACATGAAATGCATTAATGCCTCAATGCTGGTTGATTATGCTTTGATGATGTTCATGATCCAAATTTTAATTGCATTTAACATCTGGGATGTTACAAAGGAGACGTTCCTGCGTTGCTTCATCAGCGCTTGTCCATCCAAATGGCTAGACTGGATCTACTTGGCGGAATACTGGTACAACACGACAAGGCATTCTTCACTGGGCTACTCTCCATTCTATGTCTTATATGGGCACCAGCCTCGGCACTTTGGGCTGACTGACGAAGATGCAGCACATTCAGTTCCTTTGTCTGAATGGATACAGGAGAAGTCATTGATGACCAACCTCATTCAACAGCACTTGGCTCGTGCTCAGAAGCGCATGAAAACACAAGCTGACAAGTCCGGTTCTGAATGCCAATTCGCATTTTTTCGTCCCTTTCAGGTGATATCTCGCATTGGCAACGTCCCCTACAAGCTGGAGTTGCCGGCCTCGACCTCCATTCATCCCGTCTTCCATGTCTCGCAACTGAAGACGGCGTACCAGCTTCTCACCCTTTGTCTGCTCTGACACAAGCTCTGGATGGTCTACAAATTCAGCTGAAGGTGCTGCAACGCCGCGTGTGTCAACCTCAGACAACGCCGTCGTCCCGCAAGTGCTCATCCAATGGTCCAATCTGCCTCGATCCTTGGCCACCTGGGAAGACATGGAGGCGCTGAAGCAACGTTTCCCTCGCGCCCCTGCTTGGGGACAAGCAGGTCTTCCTCAGGGAGGGGATGTCAACGACACTGATGGCACCGTGCTTGAGGCAGAACTAAGGAGCGATGCAGGGGTCAAGGAGCCAAGCGCACCAGAACCAAGGAAGGGAACCCGAGCCTGGCACGCCAACGTTCTGATCAGCGGACCCGAGTGGGCGTGAACCTTAGGCTCAGCACAGCTGCGCCTGTGCGGTTCACGCCGTGGCCACGCCATGTATTAAAGGAGAGGAAGTGAAGGGGAGAGACAACAACAATTATCTGAACAAGACAGTACGAATCAATCCTCTGTTCTCGCCTCTCTCTTGCGTGCTAGTTCTTCCTTCCTCCAACTTCTCTTCCCCAATTCTACTCCTCGGATCTAATCTGCTAACATATATATAAAGCGCCACGTCGACGATTGGGTATCAAATCAAAGCAAGCTCCAATTCTTACTGTTTTCTGATTGATTTGTAGTTTATCTCAAGAGACAGTGGTGATACCGATGTTCAATTCTCTCGATGGTCTGGCTGATGCATGCGTTGCATGCCATCCTTGAACAGTGAACAGGGTACGTGACATGGGTCTGGATGGAACAGGTGCTGTACATTGCACGTCGGGGCGGCGGCAGGGGTATGCCGCTGTATTGCTTGGCATACCCAAGATTTGACAGCAAAAAAATAATATGTATACACAGTTTATACGTATCTTGATTCATATGGCTCATAGGCCCAATAGATCAGCTGTTTCTAGCAGCCCACGAAGGAACAGAAGCCCAGAATAGAATACATTCTCCGCTCCGTTGCTTGCGTCGCCCCCTACCCGGCTGCTCCGCGCCGCTCGAGCGCCTCGCCAGTCGCCATCGCCACCTCCCCGAGACCCCACTCCAGTGCCCGGCGCCGGCGCCCGGCGGGTAGCACCTCCCCCGCTTCGACCGACTCGCCCCCTACCCCTTTCCCCTTCCTTTCCCTCTCGCCGCTCGCCCCTCTCCCTGCTGTGCTGATGCTGCCTCCTCCCAAAGTCCCAGCATGAAGGAGCCAGCCCCCTTCTGCAGCACCTTCAGGCGACCGGCGCCCTCCCTGTCGGCCTCGGCGCCCCCCCTTTTTTTTAAGAACAAGATTAAAGTTGTTGACACGGAGGGTCCTTAGGGTTCTATAATAGCGTAATGAACTATCATTGCTTCCATTTTGATATACTAGGTAGCGTGCCCGTGCGTTGCTACGAGTCACGGAGAGCGTGACGTCGCAGGCTCACAAACTCTACTGTATAGACTGTAAGTAAAATGGACCCTAGGCCCATTTGCTTTGGATTTTGGTGTTTGATGACCAACACAACCAAATTGGGCTAAAGAATTTGCAAGTGTTTGTTTTGTAGTTCAATAGGGTGCAAGACGTGACTTGGACGAAGGCGACGTAATGATCCGATGATCAACACCATAAGCAAGACCTTAAAAGCACAAGAAAAGACCCAAGATACCAAGCAAAGTCTAAGCACGAAGATAGAAACCAACCCGGACGCAAGATCGTGAAGAAACGAGCTCACAGAGGAGGCCGGACGCTGGACCAGACGCTGGTAGCATAGTGACCGGACGCTCCGATCAAGAGGCTCGGTAGCAGCAGCGACCGGACGCTGAAAAGCAAAATCGACCGGACGCAGGACAGCAGCATCTGATCGAGTACGGAAAGGTTCTAGAGCGGCGATACTGCGACCGGACGTGTCCGATGGCAAGTGACCGGACGCTGGCAGCGTCCGATCAGTAGATCGCAGCTCTAACGGTCAGGACGTGATCAGCGTCCGGTCAGTAGCAGAAAAGTGGGATTTCATTTCCAACAGCTACTTTCCCAGTGGGGCTTATAAATACAACCCCAAACCGGCCAAATGAAGTGTGTGGAGCTAAGGAAACATATCAAGTGTGTTGATACACCATTTTAGTGATCTCCACTTGCATAGTGCTTAGTGATTCATTAGGTGATTAGCGTAGGTGCTTTGCGAAGTGCTTAGGTAGATTAGACCACCGCTTATGTGCTTGCTCTAGGTTTAGGCCTAGTGTTTAGTGAGGTTTGCATACCTCTTACCACTCGGTGCTTGCGCGCACCATTGTTGTACATCGGAGGGGTTTGTAGTCTTGCGAGATCACACCAACCACGGTTGTGGTGTGGCCGCCACCGTGTACCGGAGGGAACAAGGCCCGCGGCGTTTCGCCCAGAAGCTTGATAGTGAAAACGGCGGGAAACATCCGGGAGAGGCTTGTCGGAAGGCACATCGGAGACCCACTTGCGCGTGGGGAAGGCCCGAGGCTATCCACGGTGTTACCCGACCAGGAGCTTGTCACTTACGAGGGATTCCTTGCGAGGAGCTCCAACGAGGACTAGGGGGAAGCTTGCGCGCTTCTCGATACCTCGGTAAAAATACTATTGTCGTCAATGGGAGTTTGCATATCTCTACCTTGCTCTTTAGCTTCAGCATTTACATTCATTGTTTTACTCCTTGCGGTAGAGATAGCAACACACTAGCAAAACTGTAGTTGCACATTTAGATAGTTTATCTATTGCATAGATTTTGCTAGGGTTAGAAAAAGAGGCCAAAGTTTAGAAGTAGAATTTTTAAGTTGCCTAATTCACCCCCCCCCCCCTCTTAGGCGTCACGGTCCCCTACAAGTGGTATTAGAGCCAGTTGGCTCAATTTGGACTTTTGGCCGACACTTTTTAGAGTGCTTGGGATGGATACCTCTAGGCCTCCGCACTTTGATGTCACTAACTTCCTCTATTATAAAGCTAGAATGGCTTGCTACCTTGAGGCGGTAGATTTAGGAGTTTGGAGAGTCACTCATGATGGGATGAAACCCATTAAGAATCCCGATAAACCCACAAAAAGTGAAGAAAAGGAAATACGTTTCAATGCTAGAGCTAAGAATTGCTTGTTTGAATCTTTTAGCATGGATGTGTTTAATCAAGTGTTCACTTTAAATACGGCATATGAAATTTGGTTAAAACTCCAAGAGCTCCATGACGGCATATCTAATGTCCGTGAGCAAAAACATTGTCTAGCTAAACAAAATTATAATTCATTTACAATGAATGATGATGAGCTTGTTCGTGATATGTATTCTCATTTGAATCTAATTATCAATGAGCTCCATTCAATAGGATTAACAAAGCTAGATGATACGGACATCGTGAGGAAGATCATCTCCGTGCTACCACAAAAGAAATATGCAAGCATCATCACCATCCTTCACAACATGGAGAACTTGAGCACCATGACCCCGGGCATAGTCATCGGCAAGTTAGTGGTTGAAATGTCACATAAGATGGGTCAAGATGAAGCCTCTTCATCGAGCAAAGGCAAAGCTCTCACATGTAGCGAGAAAAAGAAGATGAACGGCAAACAAGTTGAGACAAGCTCAAGCTCAAGCTCCTCAAGTGAAGATGAAGAAGAAGATGAGGACGATGATGATGATGATGAAGATTCAAGTGAAGATGATCAATCTTCCTCCTCCACCTCCGACCTTGATGAAGAATCAATCAAACTAATCAATAAGGTGGAGAAGATGATCCAAAGGCTAAATGTCAAGGGTGTGCCCATCCAAATCCAAGATCTCATTTTTACCAATCAAAGAGCAAAGAAAGAGAGGATGCTATAGACATGGCGAGTTGGAGCACTTTGTGGAAGTTTGTCCAAACAAGCCCACACCCAAGACAAAGAAGAAGGCATGCAAGAACCAAGCCCTCACATCAATAAGGTCATGGGATGATTCTTCAAGTGAAGAAGAACACCATCACAAGTGGCGAGGCCACAAGCACTCATCATTAAGCTCTTCTCATGTGTGCCTTATGGCACGAGGTAACGAAAGCTCATCCTCTAGTGAGAGTGATAGTGATGATGAAATTCCTTGTTTTGATAAAATTGTGCAACAAAATCTTAATTATGCTAAAGTTTGCACTAGTCAACAAAAGAAGCTCTAAAAATTAAAAGAAAAGCTAGATAGTTCACAAGAAGCATACAAAACTTTACTTGAACAATATGAGAACTTTGCTAATCTCAATGTTGAACTATCTACTAAAATTGAGCAACTTAAGGCTAGTGCAACAGCAAATGCATGCACAATCAATGATGAGCAACTTGTAAAGAAAAGTTAGCTAGCTCACAAGATGTTTATAAAAGTTTGCTTGCTAAAATAGAAACCATGTGCAAATATTGTGATGAGCTAACTAATAAAGTTGCTAATCTCGAAGCCATTAGTACAACCCCCACAAGGCATCTAAAAGGAAAAGTTCTATCTTCAACATGTCTAAAAAGGATGCCTCTACTTCTTGTAATGATTTATGTTTAGACTCCTCCTTGTGCAACCAAGTTTGTGTTGAGAAAGTTGTTGTAGATACATGCACACAAAAAGTTGCAAAGGAGAATGAGCAACTCAAGCAAGAAGTAGCTCGACTCACCAAGGACTTGACTCAAGTGAAAGGCAAGGCGAAGCAAGCCCAACTTCATCAACATAACACCGTCAAGGGAGTGAAGAAGCTTGATGAAGGACAAACCGTGGTTTGCTACGTATGCCACAAGGAAGGTCACAAGTCCTATGAGTGCAAGGTGAAGAATGGGGGAGGAACAAAGAAAAAAGAGAAAAAGCAAACAAGCAAGCTCTCCAACACCTACACAAACAAGGTGGACAAGAAGGCCTCCACACCATACTTGTTAAAGAAGAAGAAAAATGACATGGTGGTGGCCATCAAGGTGAACAAGCAAGTCAACAATGGGGTCAAATGCTTTTGGGTGCCAAAGGAAACTATTTCCAATATGAAGAGCACCAAGAAGGTTTGGATCCCGAAAGGGAAGTGAGAAGTTCGATGGACATCGGGGAATTTGGAGACTTGACATAGAATGGATGCATTTCATAGGGTGCATCATGATGGACAAAATCATTGCCAAGTGGGTTAGTGAATACTATGGACCCAAATTCCCCTTCCCATGTTAGGTAACTAGTTTCAATTTCCTTCAAGTAGTATCAATTTGCATTTTCTACAAGTGGTATTTCTTACAAATTGGTATCTTTAAGCATCTAGTTACTTATCATGCCTATGTTTGCATTTGCATTCTTATATCCTTTGTCATGCATACATTAGGTATATCTTATGGTAGGCTTGCTCGGTTTCATTCTTAACCCTTGGAGCAAACCTATAAGGTTTAAAATTTGTTTAGGAGCACGGCACATAGCTTGTCTTACAATTGTTCATCTAATATGTGCTAAAGTGCAAATTATAGATAATTTCTCCCGAATATCATCTTCGAAAATGATTCTCACATTCATGTGATGTCATCTTTCAAGTGGAATTATTGATTCCAAGATATCAAGTAAAGTCTAAGCACAAAGATAGGAACCAACCCAGACGCAAGATAGCGAAGAAACGAGCTCAAAGAGATGATCGGACGCTGGACCGAACGCTGGTAGCACAGCGACCGGACGCTCTGATCAAAAGGCTCGGCAGCAGCAGCGACCGGACGCTGAAAAGCAAAATCGACCGGATGTAGGATAGCAGCGTCTGATCGAGTACAGAAAGGTTCTAGAGCGGCGATACTGCTATCGGACGCTAGCAGTGTCCGATCAGTAGATCGCAGCTCTAACGGTCGGGATGACCAGACGTGTCCGGTCAGGACGTGATCAGCGTCCGGTCAGTAGCAGAAAAGCGAGATTTTGTCTCCAACGGCTACTTTCTCAGTGGTGCTTATAAATACAATCTCCAACCGGCCAAATAAAGTGTGTGGAGCTAAGGAAACATATCAAGGGTGTTGATACACCATTTTAGTGATCTCCACTTGCATAGTGCTTAGTGATTCATTAGGTGATTAGCGTAGGTGCTTTGTGAAGTGCTTAGGTTGACTAGACATCCGCTTATATGCTTGCTCTAGGTTTAGGCTTAGTGTTTAGTGAGGTTTGCATACCTCTTATCACTCGGTGCCTACGCACACCATTGTTGTACATCATAGGGGCTTGTAGTCTTGCGAGATCACACCAACCGCGATTGTGGTGTGGCCGCCACAGTGTACCGGAGGGAACAATGCCCGTGGCTTTTTGGCCGGAAGCTTGATAGTGAAGAATATGGGAGCATCCGGGAGAGGCTTGTCAGAAGGCACGTCGGAGACCCACTTGCACATGGGGAAGACCCAAGGCTATCCACGGAGTTACCCGACCGGGTGCTTGGCCCTTGCGAGGGGCTCCAACGAGGATAGAGGGAAGCTTGCGCGCTTCTCAATAGCTCAATAAAAATACCGGAGTCATCGATGGGAGTTTGCATATCTCTACCTTGCTCTTTAGCTTCCGCATTTACATTGATTGTTTTACTCCTTCTTACGGTAGAGATAGCAACATACTAACAAAACCGTAGTTGCACATTTAGATAGTTTATCTATTGCATAGGTTTTGCTAGGGTTAGAAAAAGACGCCAAAGTTTAGAAGTAGAATTTTTAAGTTGTCTAATTCAACTCCTCTTAGGCGTCACGGTCCCCTACATAGACATTTTCGTGATACGGCTAAGATAATATTTTATATCGGTAGAAAGAATTCTATGATATTAATTTCTTTTATGCGCCAATAAATCCATGAATAAGTTTCACTGCATCTCCATATAATCATGTTCACACAGGTTCAAGTATATATGTAAATAGGTTCGTGCCCGTGCATTGCTGCGGGATAACTAAACGTTTGTACTAAAAACACATGGATCGCACGATAAGATAACAATACTGTAAAAGTATATGACCGACGTTAAAGTGGCATTTAATCCAAAAAGCTAAGTTCGTGAAATTTACACAGTCACAGAGATCATGGTGTCGCAGTCTCACAAACTCTACTGTGTAGATCTTTCCGTGATGCGGCTAAGATCATTGTTTATACTGGCGGGAAGAGATTTCCGATATCTTTTTCTTTCGTGCGCCAACAAATCCACGAATAAGTTCCACCGCATCTCCATACCATCCTGCACATGGCGCTGGCAAGCGAATTAGCCACAACTTATGTAATTAGTTTTATAATTAGCTCATGTTTAGTCCTCCTAATCGATATCTAAAAATTTAATGTGACAAGGACTAAAGTTTAGTCCTAGGATCCAAACACCCCCTAACTCTCGACTCCTGCTGGCTGCTCACTTGCACCACCATGTCTATGTGTCTGCACGTATATACTCTAATGCCAGAACGTTTAAGATGGTCTTTATTGTCCACCCTTTGAAAATATCATAACTTTAAGGTTGTCATTTGTGTGTGCTGTAGGATTGGGATGCTTTGCACTGATCCATGAGGGTGTCCATGAGAGTCGAAATTTTTGATGCCATTATGATGTCTAAGCTTACCAATCAGACAGAGACGAACTTCATTGTGAAAATATTTGCAACACTGCTTACATATACTCCCTCTGTCCCAAAATAGAATTCATTCTCACTTCCCGAGAAGTCAACTTTTTTTAACTTCGACGAATTATATATAAAAGAATATTAATATTTATAATACATAATTAGTATCATTATATAGACCATTGAATATATTTTTATAATAAACTTATTTAGAGATATAAATGTTGCACGTATTTTTTATAAACCTAGTCAAAGTTGAGAAAGTTTGACCTGCACACATCTTATAACGACTTATATTTTGGGGCAGAGGAAGTATATGCTAATGGGAGTAGTCAACTGAAAGTCGTGATGAACACAACAATACTTTCATATTATATGCTAATTGGAGCACGAAGAAACGCAGGGGAATGGACCTATATACGAATAGTGGGAATATTCGTTTAGGAAATTGCAGAAGGTTCACCAGTCTCACCATGTATGACCTACACATCTTTTATTTGGTACCATTGATGTTCTCAAGGAGCAGCCACTTTTTAATTTCAGATTTGCATGCTGGAAACACTAAAATTAAGGGTCAACCTCATTGAGTCGTCTTGCTTGATCTTTGCTAATTGTTTTCTTCCATGCATGATTATTATTTCCTTCCATACATGTGGCCTCAGGCGATTGATTTGTTTCCTTCAAAGCAAGCGGGGATCGCAGGGATGACAGTTTCTTTTTCTATCGTGCGGGGTATCATATGGCCGAAAGGGAGGAGTCTTGCTTGATCTTTGCTAATTGTTTTCTTCCGTGCATGATTATTGTTTCCTTCTATGCATGTGGCCTCAGGTGATCGATTTGTTTCCTTCAAAACAGGCGGGAATCGTAGGGATGACAGTTTCTTTTTCTATCGTGCGAAGTATCACATGGCCGAAAGGGAGGAGCGACCCAAAAAAAAGTCGCACAAAAAAATAGTCTTACTTTTAATCTTTTTAGTTGTAGGTGATTTGTGAGCGTATAAACAACTTCTAGATTTGAATGACAAATTTGGTGAAGTAAACACAGAACTAATTCAGGACCGTCCCTGGGGCGTGCAGCCTGGGCGATGGCGCAGGGCTTTCGATTCTCATAGGCCTCGTATATAGTACCATTAGCCATATAGCTAAGCACAGCATGTATTTGTTTGATTATTTCTTTGGCCTAATAGCATCGCCTATTAGCAAGCCTGTTATCCTAATAGAAAATGATTTTCCTTCTGGCTGCACGGACATCGTTTTGTCTCCTGTCCCGACTCCTGTGATCCCAATTCCCAATTCGTCTCGACGTCTCCTATCAGCGGAGCGAAGCTTTTCTAAAAATTGAAGCTAGTGAAGTACTATTTGCGTTCTACAATGACACAAGCTAGACTTAATGATTTGGCTGTAATAGCACTTAAGAGCCAAATGTTGGAGAAGATTGATTATGAGCATATTATTAAAGATTTTATTTCAAAGAACACTAAGAGAACGATGCTATTCAAGTAAAGATTATGCAACATAGGTAGCATTCTTGATATAGCTTATTGCAATATAATATATTATATCGTACTTGGACCTATTTTTTCTAGGACTAGGATAATAGGCCTTATTTTTTTAGTTTGGAACAAGGCCTCGGATTTCCACTGGACGGCCCTGACTACTTTTGAGATCATAGGCAATTCGATAAAAGAATGCTAGTGACCGTTAATTACAAGATAAAAGAATAACACTGGATAATTATGGATTACAGATTACCTGCTGCTTCCGGTGACCTGACCGCCTGACCGAAACCTACAGGAGGCAATTTGGACGGCAGGTCGGCAGCCGGTGCCTGGCGGCGTCAATTTGGGACAACGGTGGCGGCATGGCACAGCGTCAATTTGGGACATTGGTGGTGGCATGGCGCGGCGTCTCACGTTTCACCTCCCACTCCGACGGTACTGGCATGGCGATGTCCCGCCAACCGGCGAAGCAGTCAAGCAGAAGAGAAGACGAACAGTTGAACAGACGAGAAACAAAGGAAGTCAGGAAGTCGATGCTTTGTAGGCGAGAAAGGAAGGAAGCTAGGAAGGCCCGACGCTTCGTATTCAGTCGATGATGGGAGCAGCAGCAATTACGTGTTCGTGTAAATGGGCTGCTGCTTATTGGGCCTCAAATACACATACACAGTATACACACATTTGGAATGAATGGGAGGAGCCTAATTAACAGCATACATGCATGGATATTAACTAGTATATACTAGAGACTGGTAGCACGTCAGGGGGTGCCAACCTCACCACTCCCTCCGCCACTGATTGGGGATATGCAGACAGATCGGTGTGGGTGAGTACACTGCCCAGAAGAACAAGATTGGGAGCACGATTATTATTGGGTCTGCAAGATGCAGATACTCTAGCTTTCTTTTGGTCTTGTTTAAGTTGCATTTGCATGACCAATGTTATATATGTACTATTATTGTTGAATGATTGCAACTCTGTCACCATGAGCAAAGTTCATGATATGACTATATGAGATGAAAAGAATGGACCTAAAAACAGATGATTTTGCTGTGAATAACACTGATTAGTCCACGTCAAGCATACTGATTTAATTTCTAGAGCATGGACATAGCAATTCATTGAGGGGACCATCTAAGCAGGTAAGTCTGTTCAAGTTTGGTGTCTATATGATAGGATTTTATGCAAGTGTTGGCGGTTAATTATGTGAGTTAAGGACCGCCAACTCATGCCTAGGCCGCAGGTCCGGCCCCAAAGTGCCGGCAAGGGCACGACACAATTGATGGGCTGGCACGATGGTGGCCCGGTTATTCTGGATCGTAGGATTGATTTGCAGTAGTTCTAACCGTTGGGTTGAGTTGCAACAAGTCCGACCTAGGTACAAAAGCAACTTTCATTCATTTCTCTCTCATTCTTCCCCCTCCCAACTGCTGTTTCATTTGCTTCCTACTCCTCCCGTACTCCTCGTTTGTCTGAACTTCAGAATCCCCTCGGGGCCTCTCCACCTCTCGCTCCCTAGGATGGTGGCGGCCGGTGGTCCTAGGCCTCCCCCGCTCCTCTTCTCCTAAAGGCGCGGCTACGGCGGCGGCGGCGTGAGGCACAGCTGCAGCAGTGTGACGTTGTTTGAGCGAGGCATGGCTGCGACGGCGCAATGGCGTAGCGGCAACGATGACGACGTGGGAGCATAGCGGGGCTGAGAAGTGGCTCGATGACAGCGTGTTCGTCATGCCGGTGATGAGGCGGGGGCGCGGCGAGCTCCACAACTCCTCCCTTGCAGCCACGGCTTGGCACAGGCACGGCACGACACAACTAAGGAGCTGTAGTGCCATGCCTGGGCCAAGAGTTTGGCACGGTGGCCCGAGACAGCACAACACGGTAGAACGTCATGCTGCATAGTGCCATGCCCCCATAGTGCCAGGCCCGGGCTGTCCATTTGGCCATGTATAGGCCCAACTATCCAGAATGCCTCCTTCGATCGGCTGTGTGATAAAACAAACGTTCAGCGGTCTTCTTCAGTCACCATCGAAACCGTTTCCGCATTCGCATCAGCTACATCCGTCGAGGCATTTCCCACCCCTGCACCACGGCCGCCCCGGCTCCTGCTTTGCTGTGCCGCCTAGCTACTCCTGCTCCTTTTCTTCGTGCACCGCCCCCCGCTCCTGTCGCTGCTCCTGCTCCGTGCACCCACCCTGCTGCTCCTGCCAGTGCTCGTGCTCCTATTCCACACACGCTGCCCCGCTGCTCCTGCTCCTGTTCCACACGCGCCGCACCGCTGCTCTTGTCGATGCTCCTTCTCCGTTGCCCGCCCCACCCGACGATGCCGATTGGTGCCGCTAGCGCAAGGTGAAGCGCCAGGCCCTACGTGGAAGCACTCCAGCCTTGCATCCTACTACAGCTGTGGCACGCCGGTGCCCTAATGAAGACGATGGAGGAGGCTGCACCGGGATATGATGCATGGTGCAAGTGTACAATTCAAATTTTTTAGTTGTTTGAGGTATGTTGCAACTGTTTCATACCGATATTGCAAAAGTAGATTAGGATGTTGCATATGTTGTAATGTTTGTACACGTATGTTATAAGCGTCTGTCTCCAATGTTTCATTTGTTTTTTCACACGCATGCTTTTTTTTAATTCAGACGCATGTTGCAAGTGTGTTTATCTCGATGCTGCGTATGTTTCACATATATGTTTTCAAGTATTTTAGATGTATGTTTCAAGTGTTTCATCTGACTTCTAACATATATTACAAGTGTTGCATCGGGATGTTTCAAAAGTATATTGGGTGTTGCACATGGGATGCACGTGGGAAACGGGAAAGGGCTCCAGCGGTCCCCACGGGAGTGGGCCCCTGGTTGGGCGCGTGAAAAGTAGGCACGGGCGGGAGGCGCGGAGTGCAGATGCGCGCTGGCCCGGTTCACGGTACCGTCCTATGGAATCCTAACCCATCCGAGGTCTGGGCGCCAGCAGTTCCGCAGGCCACCGGCCCCGAGCATCATGGCTGGCGCATTCGATCTAGCTGCAGTCGCTCGCTAGCATCGGCAGCTACAGCGGTAGACGAAGCTGGCAATTTGACTAGGAGCACGAGATAGAGCCGTCGTTTTGTGAGGCGACGACCATGCTCTCTCTATGTATTAATATGGCGTATGGAGGGCTTTTTTTTTTTTTTTTTTTTTTTTTTTTTTTTTTGTAAATGTAACGTAATAGAGACGGATTTCCGCAGCCCGCTGTATTTAAATGCAATGCCCCTCTTTTGTTTCGCGGGCTGTCTACCCACGGGTAAGTGTTTTAGTGGGCCGTGACACTCGGATGTTGGATGGCGCACCAACACCCGATTGACAAAAACAAAAACAAAAATCAAGTGTTTTTTATCCATGCAATAACCATCGGATCCAGATCAATTGAAAAAAATATATATCCAAATAACCAAAAAATAAATAAATAAAACAAAAAAAATTAGCCAGATTATTTCTATGAAAGCTAAATTGAAAAATTTCAGAGGCAAACCAAATAAAACATACAGAAAATAAAAAACCAAATGTTCAAGTAATTCTGACCATTCTTATTTATAAATAGTCAATTTACACCATTCAAGCATAGAACTTACATCAAAACATAAAATATAAAATATGGTCTAATCATGATATGCAATCTACTTAAAGATGAGCAACGGGCCGGCACGGCACGGCACGGCCCGAGCCCGGGCCAGGCACGGCCCGATCGGGCTCGGGCCCTTTTGGCCCGCCGGGCCACCGGGCCGTGCCTGAACAGTCCACCGTGCCTGTCGGACGGCCCAGGCACGGTCCGTGGGCCGAATATCGGGCCGTGCCAGCCCGTTGAGCCCGCGGCCCACTGGTCCATCGGGCCGGCCCATAGCCCGTTACACAGTAAACACCATATTTAACAGCACAATCACAGGTTCACATATTCATATTTAACGATCACAGAAACACCGGATGACAAAATATTTGAGCTCTTTATGCAATGCCGCCTCATTAAAAACCATTCTAGGTAAAACTCACACCTCGTGAGATAAAACCCTAGAAAGGAAAATAGTACGACCAGCTCAATAAATTAAAACGGGCCTCCACCGGGCCGGCCGTTGTAAAACGGGCCGTGCCGTGCCGCCCGGCGGGCCGAGGCCTCAGCCCAAGCCCGGCCTGCTACGGGCTTCGGGCCGGCACGGGCCCGGTTAGGGTTCGGACCGTGCCGTGCTCGGGTCGGGCCCAATAACCGTGCTTTGGGCCGGGCCTTTGGCCCACGGGCTGCATGCACATCTTTAAATCTACTCTTACTAAAGGAATCTGCATGTATGCATGGGCCATGTCCCACGCTTTGGTCTCGCTCTCTGGAATCAGATCGCTAGTGCAGCGTCCAACGGCCATGGGATCTAGCGCGGAGAGCCCCAAAAACACCCTAGTCAAGTATAGATTTATCATTTTTTCCGGCTACGCCCCAGATGCCCAGACTTCGTCCCGGGGGACGGGCAGGTAATGGACCAATACCGACAAGTCGTATTTTATTTTATCAAGATCAGATCATCATATATAAAAAATAGACCGTGCGCATTGTTTTTGTTGCTTCCGCCAGCAGTTGGTCATAAATAAACAAGTACTGCTTGCTGGTTGTTGGCTCCATATGCGTTCGTTTGCTGTAAACATCTTCTATGTATCTTTGTTGCCTGATGTTTCTAAAACTCTAATGTATTTCCGTTATTCTATAATGGAAATAGAGAATTCCCTCGGTTCGAAAAAAAACATGTACAGCAGCTGCATGGTCCCTGGAATGTCGTCGTATTCTGGTCAGCCATCAAGATTCTTTGATATTTTAGGAAATATTCAAGGTTTCAGATTCGGCATTTTTTACTATTCTTCCACTTAACTGCAAAGCGCACCTGTGTATTCAAGAATAAAAACCATGAAATTATGAAACAGCTGTGTAGAACCCGAAGACGTATAACATCTTAATTTAAAGAAAAACAGGTCTAGTGTGGAGTTTGTAAAACTCCAAGAAGACTATATTTTCAATAAACAAAAAAAGACTACATTTTCAATAATTTCATGGTTTTAGAAACTACAAAATTTAGTAAATCCAACACTATCGGAGACCAGCTCTTTGCCGAGTGTCAAATGGTTTACCGAGTTTTTCGGGCACTCGGCAAAGATGCCTTTGCCGAGTGTTTTTTTTGACACTCGGCAAAGAAGCTCTTTGCCGTTGCCGAGTGTTTTTTTTTTACACTCGGCAAAGAAGCTTCTTTGCCGAGTGTTTTTTTTTATACTTGGCAAAGAAAATTTCAAAGCACATTTTGAAGCAGTAAATTAATTCAAATGAAAAAGTTTTCAACTACAAAGTTGTATAACTCATCAAGATGTACAATGTTTGTTTTGGTCTTTTCTTCATATGACAAAGTGAAAGTAAATTTGTTTACAAATCTAATATCTCTCTCTTGTAGTTTATAAAACTACAAGAGAGATATATAAGATTTGTGAATAATGTTAGAACGACCATGTCGGATGAACAGATGACTAAACAACCAAAATAAACTTTGTATATCTCAAAAAGTTATGAAACTTTGTAATTGGCAACTTTTTAATTTGAAATCATCTTGTCATGCAAAACTGTGTTTGAATTTTAAAAATTTAAAATTCAAACTTTTCAAACGACCTCGGATGAAAAAACAACCAAAATAAACTCTGTAGATCTCGAAAAGTTATGAAACATTGTAGTTGGCAACTTTTTGATTTGAAATCATCTTGTCATGCAAAACTGTGTTTGACTTTTAAAATTTTAAAATTCGAACTTTTCAAACGACCTCGGATGGAAAAACAACCAAAATAAACTCTGTAGATCTCAAAAAGTTATGAAACATTGTAGTTGGCAACTTTTTGATTTGAAATCATCTTGTCATGCAAAACTGCGTTTGAATTTCAAAATTTTGAAATTCAAATTTTGTAAACAAGCTCGGATGGAAAAACTTCCTAAACTAAAAGTGTAGATCTCGAAAAGTTATGAAACTTTGTAGTTTACAACTTTTTTATTTGAACTCGTTTAGGGCCTCAAACAAGCAATTTACACTCGGTTTAGTATAATATGTTAGGAACTAAAACGGAATCCAGACACAAGTGACAGTGTAGTGTAGTGGTAGAGGAGGTTCGCGCGCAGGGCGACGTCGCGGGTTCGAATCCCGTCAGCCGCGTTGGTGCGAAATTTACTTGAAAAATGCCGGAGATGGGCGGGTGCTGGCCGGTGGGGGCCTCCACCGATTAAAAAAAATCATTTTTTTTCCATTTTTTCCCATTTTTTCGGGTTTTTTTCGATTTCAACTTTGCCGAGTGTCCGACACTCGGCAAAGAATTCTTTGCCGATAGATTTTTTACCGGAGGCCCTTTGCCGAGTGCTGCACTCGGCAAAGGCTTTGCCGAGTGCTGCACTCGGCAAAGGCTTTGCCGAGGGCAAAGTAGCCTTTGCCGAGTGCATTAGGCACTCGGCAAAGCGCCGGTCTCCGGTAGTGCAAGTACCTGATGCAATTTTTTATGCAAACCTATGGTCTTTTTAACCTCAGGACAGCTCCGGGTCTAAAACTACACTTTCTTAGTACTACGTGTTTTTCCAAAAAGCTCCCACCCTAGGACGTATCCCTAATAGACCTGACTTGATACATGGCACATTGGGCCAAACTAAGGCAATGCATCACCTTTGGATAGAAAACCTCTCGGTAGTAATTCGTTATTGCGGCCGCCTCATAACAGATATGGACTTGATTCTAGATCCATGTGAAAATAGACTTCATAAGGATTCCATGAAGTACTTGAACACCCCAACCCGAGTCTGTATGCGACCGTGGTGACCATCACAAGTTGGAGCTGTCCTGGAGTCCGAATCTAGCCTGCGCGAATTCTTTTCCCTTTCGGTCCTCTCCCTGGTTCCTAACCGAAATAAGAGTGCACGCGTCTCCATGGTCTAAATATGATGGACAGGAACTCAAGAGTGAACTTACTTGATGATTAAGTTGATGAGCACGGGCATGAGTAATAGGACTAAAAACTGGACTTGTGTCGCCGTCGATGTATCGTTGGTGTTGATGTCCTCATCAGGACTCAAGTAATATTTTGTAAAACATGGGAGACTTAAAATGCTCCAGGGCTTGTCTTTGATAAAAGAAGTTGGCCTATGGTCTGGGCACTCGGGTAAGACTTCAAGAGTTTGCTCCTCTCCTTCTGGAGCTATGGCCTGAGGTGCCTCCTGTTGTTCCTCCGGCTCTTCTTCGATCTCCAATAGAGTTATCCCTTCGGACGATCCTATATCCATGAGCATGGAATAAGATATCATGGATGCATATATAATGACATGTATAATGTGATATGATGTGATGAATGCATCCTCATAAGTGTTCTCAACAGCATTGTATTAAGGTGATAACAAGTTACATTTTCTTTTACTGAGTAGGTGCATGTCTCTTATCTAGTAACTTAAACAAACACTTATGTAAATCATTTTCTAGACTACAAGACAGCAGCCACTTGTTTTGACCATAACTGGAGTTACACACATCAAAATAATATGGTTGTGGACATTCTGGAAATCTTATAAAATTGCCTACAACTTTATTTCAATCATATTAATGTGATTCAGCAGTTATCTAGGTCAAACAATTCAATCTTTCAGATCTGTCCAGAGAACAAGCATTTCTGACAACAGACTTCTAACATCCATAATTCCTAGACCATAGAGCCTATCACTATGAAAAATTAACAAAAAATAGATAAGTAAGTTATCTACAACTTTGTTATTAACCATCTTTTCAAAAAAGATCATTATCATTATAAAATTATCACCACAACAGAAACTATACATGCAACTATCTAGTTGAATTATAAAGCAATAATTAACTAGTTGCCTATAAGAAAATACTTCTAAGCTTCACTAAAAATATTAACAGATTATATGCATCACACACATCATAGAAAACATCATGGTTAAGCCTAACTAATTTATTTATATTCCTTTATTAATTTCCATAGATAATAATGTGATTTACAGGATAAATATTTTAGTGATCAATAAATTCTGTTGAAATTACAGTAGTTTACATATGACCCTACTAGTGTCCTGTACAAATGTCATGACATTTGGATAAGTATAGCCACCTCTATAAAAATAACAAGTTACATATACTTATTTTAGCAAAAATAGTTTAGCATAGTGAAAAGTGTCGAGCAACAGATTTAATATTTTTCTTACTTTCCTCCTAGCATGAGAATACTGTGTAAAAAATTACATGATCATATATTATATATTTTTATCCCATTTATTTTTACTAGAAACTAGCAATTCATTACTGTAGGTTTAATAGGAAGACCCCATTTATTTTCACTAGAAACTATCAATTAATTTATTTTCACTAGAAACTAGCAATTAATAGGAAGACCATATTTCAAGTATTCTTACTATAGGTTTAATATTTTTTCTAGCTTGAGCATGTCAACACAAGACCAGCAAAATTAGAATCACAATTTTATCACCTTCCTAGCTCAAGATATGCATTTTACAAGATATAAACTAATTTAAAAGCACTTATCTTGCTCAATTTAATTCTCCCAGAAAAATACCCTAAGCAATAGATTTCATATTTTTATCAAATAGTACACATCAAGATGAATCTAAAAAAAATGGGGTCACCCTATTTGGATACTCCTTACTCTAGATATCATTTTTGCAAGTTAGCAACAAAATCTATGAAAAATAATTAAATAAAATCAAATTTCCACTTGGGCACTACAGCTAGGTGCACCCGGTCTATACACCCCGCTGTGACTGATCCACGGGTCCCGCAGTCAACCCAACCCCATGCGTCAGCGAGGCCGAGGCAGAGGCGGCGCTTGACCGACGGCAAACTCGCCGACGGTGAGGTCACCGATGGTAGCGTCACCATCGATGGGTTCCCCAACTCAATCCGCATCGACCGGTACCCTAGGTTGGCTTAGAGATTCGCTAGAGCTAGCTCGACGGTGGCCATGGTGGCTTGGTGGCGACGCACATTTGTGCTTCTGCCGTCTCTGGCCATGACAAGCATGGGTGAGCACGGCTACGGTTCAAGGGTGACCTAGCGGAGTTCTAGGGTTCAGATTGGGGCCGGGGTGGCGCTGGTGAGGCATGGCCACGTGCATGGCAGCATGGCGGCGCAAGCACGGTGGCGGCACGGTGATGTTCCAATGGGAAAGGTGACATAAGGGTGCATCCATCTTTCCCATGAGCTTCACCATCCAAAGGCTAAACTCTAACGCCCAACTGTGAGAGAACGGTGATCGGACAGGCGCAGCCACGGTGACGTGCATGGTGGCAGCGCTCTCAGCTCATGGTGGTGTGGCTCGTGTTTCAGCACCAGTGATGCGGTAGTGGCTCAACGAGCTACGACTATAGCTTCTAGGACCTACGACGAAGATGAATCAAGAGAGAGAGATTTGAGGAGCAGTAGATAGGGCTGGCCATGGTAGCTTGGAGCTTGGTAGCACTTCATGGCCATGGCGGTGACGATAGCGTCCTGTAGGCCTTTACCTTGGCTCAAGCTAAGGCATGGCGGGTCAGCGAGGTGAAGGAGGTGATGGCCGAGTGGTGGGCAAGATGCGACGGATGGTGGTGCGGTGGTGGTAGTGAATGAGCTCGGCGGAGGTGTGGCAGCAATGGCGTAGCTCTGCGGTTCACTCGGGCATGGTGAGGGCGAGAGAGAGGCAAGGCAGAGGTGAGTGAGAGCAAGTGAGGAGGGAGGGCGCGTCATTCACGTTTTGCTACCCACGTTGGCCTGACTGGTGGGACCGATGCCGGCGTACGACCACCACACGGCGGCCACAGCCTGACACCTATCAGCCATGACTCGCGCGCGGCACCAATTCAGTCCACCCTGAACCCGAGTGACAGTGCATCTTCAAGCGATTAGTACTCCTAATCCATGGTGAATCAGTGCAAGCTTCATTAATAAAATTTGTAGAGCTACGTGAACACTACAAAAATTCTTAAAGGAGTTTGACCTAATTCCCAACAGTTTTCAAACTATAGTGCTCCAAAGCAAGGTACTTTGAAACTGAAAACAGCTTCAACACAGAAAAATTCTTAAGTCACCAAACAACATTTTGTTGATACATGTAAGCTCCATTTGACCATGTTAGACACTGATTCAGTTGATGACCCTTAAATAAAGTTTGTTACCCATGAGAAGAACTACAACTTTTATTTAGGTCACACAGCCATGCAAACACTTTAAGCTACTGTTCAACTTTGGTCAAACTAGCATTATGAAAATTGCATTTCAAAGTAAACCAACACTTAGAAGCAAAATTGGTTCATGTCATGAATACAAAAATTGTTCTATTTACCATCCTAGATGTGTCTAAGGTGTTTTGGTGATCTCACAACCATCTCATACATTGGTCACATATGATCACAACCATAATTAAGTATATGAGCAACATCCCATGAGATAAAGAGAAGGTATATGAAATGAAACTTCATATGCTTGTGCTCATGAAATGCAAAAGCCAAATACAATACTTAACACTAGGGTGTTACACATTTGGAAGCCTCTAACCCCTTCTTCTTCTTTCTGCATGCGCCACTCAGCCAACGCATCCCGTCTCCTCTACGTGTGCCTTCCTCATGGGCCGCCACCACCGTGCTCGCCCGCTGCTCTGCCAGACGCAGCCACTACGCGCTTGCTAGCCACGCCGCCGCAAGTGTAGCACTCGGTTTTAAGAATAAAACCAGATACACACCATATGTGAGCCCAGGAAGTCAAATCTCACATATAGCTATAAATAAGGGTAATATCAAAAGACAATGCTTAAATACATAGCGTATTAGTATAAAGATTATAACCTCAAAGTATACACAATGGAAAGATAACTTCGATCTTTAGGCGAGTACTCCAAATCCATAGGGACAACTGACTCATTGATCACAAGCCTAATTTCTCCAAACTCTAGCAATCTGGTACCTATCTAGGATTTTCATCCAAATATTTGAAAAGTGAAGCAAGCGTAAGTACATGCTATACTCAACAAATATAACATGGGGTTCATGAGGCTCAAAAGACTGACACTGGTTTACTTTGATTAGCTTTTAATGAGTCATCTTTTAGCAATTGAGTGGCAACAAGTTTATCACAAGCCCATAAACACATGATCAGGTAAACATGAATAATGAATAGCATAAACAGTAATCATTAAAGAGCATCTTTTTCATCAGTATCATTAGTGTTCATCATAAATTTCAAAAGGGTTCCAAGGCCGCTCATGACCGTGAGCATGGCTGGTATACCAGTTTTACACTCTATAGAGGTTGTACACTTTCAAAGGTTCATCTAACAAGTTAGGGCCATTAGATTCACTCGGCAAACAGATATAGAAACCCCCCTTCTCGATGGCACAATGACATGCAACCTATACACAAGGGGACAGAGGCTGTCCTATACCCGATTCATCAAGCCATTCTTATGCCAATAAAGGTAACCACTAATAAGCTAGAAAAGGTCCTCATACTGAGCTAAAGCTAGAGCCATGTAGCCCTCACAACTGTACTATAAGTCTTGGATGATCACTTACAGATAAGTCTTTAGGGAGAGAAATCTAGAGCACCATAAACATAGCCCAATGCTCTAGCCCCGTGGTTCCATATTGCTAAAAAGCATCTTTTAATGTTTATTACATATATCATTAGTCAAGTTACAAGATCATTTCTTTAGTTGAGCACTAGCATCATACTACCCAATGCAATACCCCATAGGTATTAAGGTACAAGGTACAAAGTACTAGAAAATCCTTAGTGGCAGTCAAGGTAGACACATACAGCATGAATTAAATGATTAAATGTGTATTGGAAAATAAGGAAGATCCCATGCTATACTTGCCTTAAACACTGATCCTTTGGTAAGCTTTAATCTTCAATGTTCTTCCTCTTCTTCTTGATCACCACGTATATCTCACCGACTGGACGTAATCATAAAGCACCACACAAGCATCCATACAATCATGCATGAAGCAAACAATAGATCTAAATTAGAACAGTACACCAAACATAAAATCAAGATGAAAAGTTTATAAAACAAATCTACGTCTCACTACGAACTCACAGACACAAAGAGCACGCTAATCGGAGCTACGGTTGAAAAGATACAACTATCGAGAGATTTGCTTTGTACGTGGAAAAGAAAACTATAGGCTTCATTTATTTTAACTATATAAATTCATATATATAAGATATTTCATAAATATTATAAATTGAATTAAGTTAAATTCAGATTTGATTTATAAAACTAAAATAAAACAAGTCATATTTTATTTATAAAATCCAGTTGCATAATTATTAATCAAGATATGATTTAAACCATGAAATTCTAGAAATAGTAATATGATAAATACTATTACTAACTCATAGATCCCATCGCTATGAATCTAACGCAACTTGAATGGGTCAAAACGGAGCTAAAATGCAGAAGATATGAAATAAACAAGGTTTCCTTTATTAAAATAATAGATTAAATCTAACCTCGAATTTTAAAAGTTGAAAACATATGTAACAATAGTATGAACATGTAGCTTATGAAATTATGAACCTAACGCAATTTGAACGGATCAAATCGGAGTTAAAACAAAATCAGTGGCAAATCTGTAAATAAGTGAAAACGTATTTTGGAAGTCAACCAAACAAAATACGCTTTTAAAAGAAGAAAACAGAAGCTGTGGAATACGCAAAGGACCGCGGGTTCTATTATTGAAAAATGTAGGGACTCTTTTGCAAAATCAGCTGACGAAGGGGTACGATCTATTCCTAGCTCTTGATTTAAGATCGGACGGCTGAGAGTGGAGAGGGAAGAGCTGGCTGCCGGAACAGGGAAAGAAGACGGCGGCGCCATTGCCGGCGTTGGGAAGCTCGGCGGCGTTCACGGTTTTCGGTCTTTGGTCCACAAAAACGCAAGGCGAGGACACCAGGAGAGAGAGGAAAGGAGGACAAACTCACCCAGGAGGATTTTGGCGGAGCGGAGCAAGAGGAAACGATGCGTGGCTTCTGAAGGCGGACAGCGGAAGGCGGCGCTAGGTGGCGGCACAGCTGTGGGCGCTCGGTGGAGGTGACTATGACACTAGAGCTCGGATTGGGAGGCACGGCCTGGGGCATCTGGTATTTAAGGCCCCAGAGCCTTGGGAGTCACGGCAAGCGGAGGGGGACATGGGCGGGGCGGACACGGCCAGTGGTGGTGCAGATGACTCTGGCTTGGGTACGGCACGGGGAGGGAGATGCGCCTAACCAGTGGGGCTGAGCTGTCAGCGGAAAAGGAGAGAAGGGAGGTGGCGGCATCCGTGCTGGGCTACGGCTTGGGCCACTGCGGGAGAACCAGAAGAGTGGAGCTGTCGGGGAAAGGAAATGGCCGAGCTGGGCCGAACAAAGGGAGAGGAGCAGGCCTTCAGGCGGGGAGGAGAAGAGCGGCCTACGAAAGCTAGGCCGGCACGGAAGGAGCAAGCCGAGTGGGCCAAAAGCAGGGGAAGAGAAAAAGAGAAGGGAAATTCATTTTTTTCATTTTCTAATTTCTTTTCAAATTCAATTGAAATATGAACCAAATCAAATGTGAACACGGTTTCAAATACATTTTTCAGTTCAAATAAAAATGAACAATTTTGGGTAAGTTCCCAAAAATAAATTTTACCACTTTTTAAACCTTTTTATTTTCTAATTCTCTTTTCTTTCTTTTCTTTCACTTCAAAGCTATTTTTAATTTTTTTCCAAAAGCAATTCAAATCATTTTTGAAGTTTTACTTCAAAACCACTCCACCAAATGAATTAAATGCATCAGCATGTATGCACATCCATGTTGCTAAACCTTATGATGAATTTTAATTTAATGAAAAATTTTATTTACCTATATTTTATGAGCAGAAAATTCAAAAACAAATCATTTTAAACCGATTTTCAAAAGAGGGAAATTTTAGGTGTTATAATTCTACCCCCCTTAAGATAAATCTCATTCCTGAGATTCGGACGACGTCGACTAGGAGATAGGAATACTCTACCTTTGAAGTCTTCTTTACTTCCTCATGCAGTTCCATTGTCTTGATAAGAATCCTACTTTACTTTGCATACCTATTAACCTTACTCTAAGTAACTTACCAAACTAATTCCAAGATTTTAACATGCACCTTGAACAACTCTCAGGTATCTCCAATCACTAGGCCATCTTTCTTTTCTTTTTTAGTCCATAATATCAATTATTTTTCTTAAAATATCCACCTTCCAATGAAGCCTGATGAATCTCCTGATCAGAAGGAAATTCTACTACCAATCTTCAAAACATTAATAATTCTGGTTAAATTACTCGAACTTGGAATACAATAATTAATCCTTTGTGTCACCCGAACGTTCTTAGCACAATTCTCCATTGCTAAGGGCATCGGCCATGACTTTTGCTTCTCCAAGTGATAGCACTTTTCCAAGTCATAATCAATTTCATTCCAACAGGGATATCACAAGCTGAAGACTGCCTTAGTGAAGATGTCTTGTAGATTCTTGTGATCCTCCTAGATGTCACTTTTACTTCCAAGAAGATATTACTTTCATGCTCCATAATGAATAACTCCAGATAACTTGTTAGGTAGTTCAACTCACTCTTCCTTAGTTGACTTAATGAACAAGCTACTACTTTTCTTCTGGTTTAAGGACACATCCCACACCTTTGACAAGGTGCATCATTATAGCTATAAAACTCTTGTCCAGATCTAGCAAAGCTAATACTTAGATTTTACTTCAATCTTTTCTTGGACTCCTTCAACACTTAGCTGAGGTCTCTTGATCCAAACTAACTTAAAAACTTCTTCTAGTAGCATTATCAATATCTTGATGATCTTGGTTAAACCTCCCTTGAACCTTTAATCAAACCTCATTGATACTCTTAGTTTCTCTCACATCTTTGGGTACCACCACGCTTTCACTGCGCAAACTAGAACGTAGGATACTTCATCTTATAAATTCTTCCACTTGGCTACCCCCATAAAGAAAGATAAACTAGGGGACACCAAAGTATAGCTTGCAACTCCTTCTAGATAAGCTAACTAGTATCAAGATGTTCTGACATCCCAATGATACTCTTGTATATGGGCATGAACAAGAAATCTGAAATTCCTCGCGAGTAGAAAAACAGCAGTGTCGTAAAATGGCTGTAACTCTCATTCTGTCAATCCAATGATATTGTAGCTTATACCGTTGGAAAGCTTATAAAATTCTCCATAACTTCCTTATTGAACACTTTTCCAAATTCCTCAGTTTTCTTTGTCGAAAATAGTGTACAAGGGAAACTATTATAGGTTCCAAACTGCACAAATGCACCGCCTTGTGATTTTCATATCTCCATAAAAAAATAGCTATCAAGCTGATTCTTACGGTCAGAGAAAGATACTGAAGTCTACTATTGTCCAGAATTTTCTCATGATTTTTGGTCACCTAAGATTAGAGATATAAACTGAAGAGTGCAGGCTGCTCTAAAAAGACATGATAGAAGAAACAGAAGAATACTATAACCCAACTATTTATTTCATTAATCCTTATACCTTAGGTCTATAAACTAAATGAAATTGTGGGAACACCCAACAAGATCATTGCAATCATTACAAAGATTCAAAATAATCATAAGCATAATGATAATTCAACAAGCAATAAAGATGCACAATTCAATCATTGACTCAACTTGCGATACTATCATCCTCATTATGCTAGGGGTAACAATCCTAAGACTTATCTTCAGATTACAAAAGAAGGTGGTGAAGAATAGTTCTAAAAGCATATCAAATCAAGGGGTGAAGATAAGAACAAGGAGTTCAAAATAAGCACCAATGAGGAGATAAATATCAAGGATAGATATATAGTAGAGAAGAAAATATCAAGATTTATGGAACAAGAATTTTATAGCAATTTCAAAACCTTAAGATGGCCAATTTTCAGCTAGGCTTGCATTCTACAGTCAGCATTACTCTGATACCACTTTGTAGCACCTGGTTTTAAGAACAAAACCAGATACACATCATATGTGAGCCTAGAAAGTCAAATCTCACATATAGCTACAAATAAGGATAATATCAAAAGACAATACTTAAATACATAGCATATTAGTATAAAGATTATAACCTCAGAGTATAGATAATAGAAAGACAACTCCAATCTTTAGGTGAGTACTCCAAATCTACAGAGACAACTGACTGGTTGATCATAAGCCTAATTTCTCCAAACTCTAGCAATCTAGTATCCATCCAGGATTTTCATCCAAATATTTGAAAAGTAAAGCAAGTATAAGTACATGTTGTACTCAACAATATAACATGGGGTTCATGAGGCTTAAAAGACTGACACTGGTTTACTACGATTAGCTTTTAATGAGTCATCTTTTAGCAATTGGGTGGCAACAAGTTTATCACAAGCCCATAAACACATGATCAGGTAAACATGAATATTGAATAGCATAAACAGTAATTATTAATGAGCATGTTTCTCATCAGTATCATTAGTGTTCATTATCAATTCCGTAAGGGTTCCAAGGCCACTCGTGACCGTGAGCATGACTGATATACTAGTTTTATACTTTGTAGAGGTTGTACACTTTCACTATAAGTCATGATTTACCCTTTCACCCGAGGTAGCTAGTCTCTTGACCCACTTCCAAGGAAGGTCGGCAGGGTTCACTATTAAGCCTTTCAAAGGTTCGTCTAACAAGTTAGGGCCATTAGATTCACTCGGCAAACAGATATAGAAACCCCCCTTCCCGATGGCATAATGACACGCAACCTATACACAAGGGGACAGAGGTTGTCCTATACCCGATTCGTCAAGCCATTCTTACGCCAATAAAGGTAACCACTAATAAGCTAGAAAAGGTTCTTATACTGAGCTAAAGCCAGAGCCATATAGCCCTCACAGCTATACTATAAGTCTCGGATGATCACTTACAAATAAGTCCTTAAGGAGAGGAATCTAGAGCACCATAAAAATAGTCCAATGCTCTAGCCCCCTGGTTCCATGTTGCTAAAAAGCATCTTTTAATGTTCATTGCATATACCATTAGTCAAGTTATAAGATCATGGCTTTAGTTGAGCACTAGCATCATACTACCCAATGCAATACCACATAGGTATCAAGGTACAAGGTACAAAGTACTAGGAAATCCATAGTGGCAGTCAAGGTAGACACATGCAACATGAATTAAATGATTAAAGGTGTATAGGACAACAAGGAAGATCCCATGCTATACTTACCTTAAACACCGATCCTTCGGTAAGCTTTAATCTTCAACGTTCTTCCTCTTCTTCTTGATCACCACGTATATCTCGCCGACTGGACGTAATCATAAAGCACCACACAAGCATCCATACAATCATACATGAAGCAAATAATGGATCTAAATTAGAATAGTACACCAAACATAAAATTAAGATGAAAAGTTTTTAAAACGAATCTACGTCTCACTACGAACACACATACGCGAAGAGCACGCTAATAGGACCTACGGTTGAAAAGATACAACTATCGAGAGATTTGCTTTATATGTGGAAAAGAAAACTATAGGCTTCATTTATTTTAACTATATAAATTCATATATATAAGATATTTTTTTAAATATTATAAATTGAATTAAGTCAAATTCAGATTTGATTTATAAAACTAAAATAAAACAAGTCATATTTTATTTATAAAATCTAGTTGCATAATTATTAATGAAGATATGATTTAAACCATGAAATTCCAGAAATAGTAATATGATAAACACTGTTACTAACGCGTAGATCCCGTCGCTATGAATCTAACGCAACTTGAATGGGTCAAAACGGAGCTAAAACGCAGAAGATATGAAATAAACAAGATTTCTTTTATTAAAATAATAGATTAAATCTAACCTCGAATTTTAAAAGTTGAAAACATATGTAATAGTAGTATGAACATGTAGATTATGAAATTACGAATCTAACGCAATTTAAATGGATCAAATCGGAGTAAAAACGGAGAAGTTATGGCTAAAACAAAATCAGTGGCAAATATGTAAATAAGTGAAAACGTATTTTTGAAGTCAACCGAACAAAATACGCTTTTAAAAGAAGAAACAGAAGCTGTGGAATACGCAAAGGACTGCGGGTTCTATTATTGAAAAACGTAGGGACTCTTTAGCAAAATCAGCTGACGAAGGGGTACGATCTAATCCTAGCTCTTGATTTAAGATCGGTCCGTAGAGAGCGGAGAGGGAAGAGCTGGCCGTGGAAACAGGGAAAGAAGACGGCGGCGCCATTGCCGGCGTTGGGAAGCTCGGCGGCGTTCACGGTTTCTGGGCTACAGTCCACAAAAATGCAAGGCGAGGACACCAAGAGAGAGAGGAAAGGATGACGAACTCACCCAGGGGGATTTTGGTGGAGCAGAGCAAGACGAGACGGCACGCGGCTTCGGAACATAGACGGCGGACGGCGGCGCTAGGTGGTGGCACGACTGCGGGCACTCGGCGGAGGGGACTGCGGTGTTGGAGCTCGGATTGGGAGGCACGGCACGGGGCGTCCGGTATTTAAGGCTCCGGAGCCTTGGGAGGCACGGCAAGCGGAGGGGGACGTGGGCGGGGCGGACACGGCCGGCGGCGGTGCGGAGGACTCTAGCTCGCATACGGCGCGGGGAGGGAGACGCGCCTGACCGGTGGGGCCGGGTTGTCAGCAGAAAAGCAAAGAAGGGAAGTGGCGGCGTCCGTGCTGGGCTACGGCTTGGGCTGCTAGACGGGCCGCTGCGGGAGAACCAGAAGAGCGGAGCTGGGCCAGGGAAAGGAAACGGCCGAGCTGGGCCGATCAGAAGGAGAGGAGGAGGCCTTCGGGCGAGGAGGAGAAGGGCGGCCTGCGGAAGCTAGGCCGGCGCGGAAGGAGCAAGTCGAGTGGGCCAAAAGTGGGGGAAGAGAAAAAGAGAAGGAAAATTCGTTTTTTTCCTTTTCTATTTTTTTTTCAAATCCAATTCAAATATGAACCAAATCAAAGTTAAACACGGTGTCAAATACATTTTTCAGTTCAAATAAAAATGAACAATTTTGGATAAGTTCCCAAAAATAAAATTTACCACTTTTTAAATCTTCTTATTTTCTAATTCTCTTTTCTTTCTTTTCTTTTACTTCAAAGCCATTTTTTTCCAAAAGCAATTCAAATCATTTTTAAAGTTTTACATCAAAACCACTCCACCAAATGAATTAAATTCATCAGCATGTATGTACATCTATATTGCTAAACCTTATGATAAATTTTAATTTAATGAAAAATTTTATTTACCTATATTTTATGAGTACAAAATTTAAAAATAAATAATTTTAAATCTATTTTTAAAAGAGGCAAATTTTAGGGTGTTAGAGCCAGACCGCTGCTTCGACAGCCACGACACCACCGCTAGAGCCCATGCAGCTGTCGTTGGTGCTCCGCAGGCCATCTACTCTGTCCGTGTGTGTCCGTGTGTGCAGGCTTCATCTGGGTCCACGCGGGGGATGATTTGGAGAAGTTGATTGAACCCACATTTGGCAGGAATATTACCTTGTGGGTTGGACCCAAGTTCGGTGGACTCCAAACCACCAAACACCAAACCACCAAACTCCAACCCACTCCAACCTGAGTAAATCCAGTATCCAAACATGCTCTAAATCTCATAAACTTATTTTTATTATTATGGGATGGAGGGGTAGTGGTCGTCATGGTCTAATCAAAACCATGAGTTAGAGCATCTCCAAGAGTTTCTAAAACACTCTCCTAATCTAAATTTTTTAGCAAAATTAAGAAAAACAGGTGTCCAACAGTTTCTAAAATCAACTCCTAATCTTTTAGCACTTCTAAAAACTGAGTCCTTTGCGCGTAAAGATACGTGCAGTTGCGCTCGCGTGGATCCTGCCGCGACCAGGTGAACCGTGCGTACCTGCCGGCGTGCCGCCCTTCTCGCCGACTCAGTCGAGGAAGAACCCCTCTCCGAACCCCAGCAGCCGCGCCATGGCCATGAGCACGCGCTTCGCCACCTGCTCGGTGTGCTCGCTGCCCCAGGGCGTACTCGTGCAGGAGCCTCCCGAGCACCGACCGGAGCTTGCCGGCCTCCTCGACGTCGCCGGGGTCGGCAAGACTGCACGTCCACGGTGGGGATGGCTCATCGACTAGCCGTACGCCGACGGCGGCCTGATCGACTTCAAGAAGACAGACCACGGCCGCGGCAGGGGCTTCCAGCTCCTCATACGCCGCGGCGGGCACGAACAACCGCGGGCAACAACCCCGCAAGCAGCGGGTCCTACTCGTACGCGGCCATACGGAGGCACTGCAAGGCGGAGGCGCCGGCAACGCTGCTGCTGAGCCTGGTCGGCCGGAGTAGTAGTAGTACTAGTTTGATTTATTTGGTTCGGTAGGCCGTCGCGGCTGCCGGATCGATTAGTTGGTTGATTTTATTAACCTAATTATAATTGTTGAGGCACTGCGAGACGGATGCAGGCATAGTCGTCGTCGTCGTCGTAGGGGTCTAGGGGATAGGGGATGGAAGGCCGGCCGCGCCGATTGGCATGGACGAGGTCAGACTGAGACCTCGCCGGTGGCAGCTTCTCGTAGCTTGTGGTGCCAAATTTAGATTTTTTTTTAAAGTGAATTATTAGAAACTCTTGGAGATAACCTTTATGATTCCTCCTAATATCATTTTAGGAGTTGTAAAAGTACATATTTTTAGAAAGAAAATATAGGATACTCACGAATTAAAAAACAAGGCCCGTACCGCGTCAGGCCTCTTGTCCATTCCTATACTAACATTAATCACATCAAGCATTAACTATTGTCTTAGAATTTCTTTTGATTTATTAATTTGGTATAAATAGTAAAAGTGTACTATGCCCAGGCAAATCCAACAGTAAACACAAAAATTAGTATTAACAACCCAAATCTTCTCATCATCAAATAAAAAAGGAGCATCAATTCGCCAAACCAAATACTAATTAATAATTAACTAATGAACAAGTGCCACTAGATTGCCACATCGTTACATTTGGAACAAGTCCAACCTGTTAATGAAGTATCTACAACGCCGATGCGATCGATTCAATGAAGCCATCCTCCGAAGTCCGATCATCTACCTAGTGCAGCGAACCCGCCGCCGCGCATCATCTGCTTGAACTCCGTGAAGTCGACGCGCCCGTCGCCGTCTGCGTCGACCTTGCTGATCATCTTGCGGCAGTCCTCGGCCGTGCGCCCCTGCTTGAGGCCGAGGCTGGCCAACACGGACCGCAGCTCCTCGACGGTGATGTATCCGTCGCCGTTCTGGTCGAAGACGTTGAACGCCTCCCGCATGTCCTCCTCCTCATCGTGCTTGTCGCCGTCGCCCCCTGGGCCGTCCTCGACGATGGAGCGGTAGAGCCTGCCGAACTCCTCGACGTCCACACAACCATCTCCATTAACGTCGATCTTGTCCATCGTGGCATCGAGCTCGTCGTCGGGGATGTAGATGCCGAGGTTCTTGAGCGACTCGCCTAGCTCCTTCTTGGTGATCTGGCCGTCGCCGTTTTTGTCGAACATTTGGAACACCTTCCTTAGCTCCGACGAGTCCATGCTGCTGCTCATGGCCGCCTCCCTTCTTGCATGCTCCACCGATCGATCAGCCTCTCGGTCGAGCTCTTGATCACACTTTTGCAGCTGCAGGGAAGAATTGGTTGGTAAATGGCTTTGTCCACGGAAGAGAAAATATTGTGCGGTACGGAGGGATGGTGGTTGTGGCATAATCTATATTTGTTTCGCACTGCATTTGGTAATTGCTATTTTTGTATGTTCCACTTTTAGTGGTAGAGATTATTCTTCGGTGTGCACCTGAGATCGGTTAGAATTATGGATGTGACAGGAAATCTCACCTCACGTACTGTTTAAGAGCGGTTTGAGAGAGCTCCAGCAGCTCTAGATAAAAAACAGTTATATCACTAAATAAAAACTGCATATAGTTAAGGTTCAACAATTAATATCAAGCATTGTTGTGTGCATGTGACTGAGCTTTGATCCCCCACAATTCACACTTTGAGGTCTAGACAGACGTGCAGCCCTCTTCATGGCACTCAGTGTTTTGAAGTCCTCTGATCCCCACCAGTTGATCAGTGCATTCCAAGCATCAGTGTTTATCCCGGAAAGGTCCTTTACGGTACTCACGTGCATCCAAATGGATTAACTTTGCATCTTCAAATTCAATGATTTCCTCCATGATTTATGTTTGGTATGACACTACTGCATAAACCCTCAAGTCATATATTTCTTGGGTTGTCAACTTTGTACAACACGCCTCAAGAGTCTTCATAAATTTTTCCTTAAGTTTAGGCTCATCATCTGGCCATTTGTATCCTGCCTATTATTAAACAAAATATTTGTCATCTACTAAATTTGATAGTTAATATGGTCACAGTAATTAAAAAAATCAGAGCTCATGAAACATTACGAAGAAATCAGACCTAACCCTATCAGCGTAAGTGTTATCTTGTGGTCCTTTTCTCATACACCATTGCGACCATTTTGTGGCAGCAATATTCTTTGGCAGGCCATTCTGTGGTGTCATACATGTTGACGCCTGAATATGATCCGGACAGGGCCTTGGACTGCCCGGGCAGCCACGAACCGAAGAACGCAGCGAGAATATCACTCTTTCGTGATGAAGAACGGAGAGGTTTACAAGCAAACCACCAATTGATAACCAACGTGCTTGAGTGACGAAGAACCGGCTAGTTTTCAGGCAAACTAGCAAAGAAACCGTCGAAACTCTCGCCAGGGAGGGACCCCTGTAGGGCAAGCACAGTCGCCGGGTTGCCCTAGATCGGCCGGCAAGTCCTAGAGCGCCATCCTTAGTCGTGGGATCAAGAGATAAACAGCATGGGGGTTGAAAAAAAGAGAGTAAAAGGGTTGGAGTAGATTGATTTGGTCGATTGGATGGTTGAAACCTTCAATCGGCTGTGATTCTCTCATATATATAGAGGGGGTGGTCTTATCCTAATAGGAAATAATTTCAAATCGTAATCATCAAGTTTCCTATCAAAAATCTCATCCAAATTCCTGATCAAAACGAGTCCTAGTCAGTTTAGAACAGGCAAACCGGCCTAACCGGTTCTCAAACCGGCTAGGCCGGTTTTCATGGGGCCTAGGGCACCCATAGGTGTTGGCAAACCAGCCTGTCTGGATTGCAAATTGTTAGTATTTATTAACTTGTCACTGTTTAAGTAGCTACCTAATGTTGTTGACATTTCTTAACATCACTTTTGCTAAGTTGTCATCCCTAGTTATGATGCAAGAAATGCTTGTCGGTACTACCTAGTGCCACTTCAAGAATGACACTACGAAGCACTTTAGTATTTTATGTGACTAGAAAGAATATATATATATATATATATATATATATATATATATATATATATATATATATATGTATATGTGTGTGTGTGTGTGTGTGTGTGTGTGTGTGTGTGTGTTGTGTGTGTGTGTGAAAAAGATCTGCAAGCGCACAGATAATATTCCGTTGTAGCAATTCACCCGGGAGTATTCCAGGTATCGTTATTTTATATTGTTACCAAGGGACGGACTGGCAGTTAGAATATATTGATAACTTATACATATGATGGAGAAATAAACTATAACCAATATTCTACTCACAACAGGGATAAGTCAAGAGATAATATTAAGAACAATATCAAATCAATTGTAGCAAACATAAGAATAATGAAAGATACAAAAGAGAATACAAGGGGCTATACCAAGTCACTGCTCTTAACAAGATCTGGAATCCAAGCGAAGCTTACCTTCCTCTAGACCTAGCTTAGCTAGCAATGCTCTAGAGTATGGTAGGAGCTCTGAGGATGATTATGGTTTCTATCTTCTCAAATGACTTGATGCCTCAGGGAGGTGGCTAGGGGTTGATATATATATGTCATAGCATCTATTCTAAGCCCTCGGATCAAACTGATCTAAAGGAATGGCGTAGATGCAAACCCTAAGGTTGTCCTAGAATAGACATTCGAAGGAGGAGGCTAAGAGTGGGCCCAGGGGCTAGCCGGTCCTGCAGTGCTGGTCTTCTTCAGTGGTTTGGCTTCTTGTGTCCTCTAGAACCTTCTAGAATTGTTTTGCTACGGATAGGCGCGATTACTTCTGACATCTAGGTCCACCTTGATAGTTTTCTAGATAAACCCTACTGAAAACATAGATTCACCAAAACTTATAGAATTTATTAGTTTAAACCCCTAAGTCCTATATTGGTAATTACTTTCATGCTGGTTTATAAATGTTTGTTAACTACCGTCAACACAAACCGGCCTAGCTGGTTCTGTTGTAGTTCGGTGTAGAAATCTTTCAAAAATTGCAATTAATTTATCCAGGACTCCAAACGAGGCAAACCATATATGTTTTTTCGATTAGCTTGATAAGAGAAATCCAATGGTGCTATTAAATCATGCATTTGAGGAATTTATCCAAACCGGCGGTTCCCATAGGGCCACCACCCCTGAAACACTGTTTCTTTGTTCGGACTTCAAATGGGATGATCCATATATGTTTTTTGACTGTCTTGAGGATAGAAACATGATGGTAGAGTCCATTATACACCTTGGCCACTTTTGGTTGTCAACATGTGCCCTCCTAGTTTTCAGGTGAGGTTTGTACGAACCTGAAAACATAAAAAGGCCCAAATAGCAATAATGTCCAACTCATTGGCTATCTAGCATCTAAGGGCGATGTATACATCGGCCATGTCATTCTAAAGGTGACATGAGCATATCAGGCATCGCTCAGGCATTATTTTGGCTTCTCTGTATAGATGACCATCTTGTAATGGCTTTTAAAAAAGTAACTTACAGCAACCAACACAAAGTGACAATCCTTTTGATGAATAACTCCCATAGCAACCTCACTGGATATTTATTGACTTTGATGTTTGAATCACGAAGATATGCAATAATTGGAGTCCTTCAATCACTTGAATCGGTTTTAGCATCAACAGGGAGCAAATCAAGCTGATTCGGGGGAAAATTCACAGGCAAACCGGCTTGGCCGGTTTCTGGAACCGGGCTAGCCGGTTCATCAGCCAGCACACCTAGTAGAACCAGCTTGGCTGGTTTGGTAGCACCCAAAACAACGATGTGATACACCGGTTCCCTTTTAATGTGAAAATTCCATCCACCGACATCATAACCTGATGCCTTTTGTAGCCAACATGTTTGATTTATGATTCTCATGCCTTGGAACTATGCCAAATTTGAAATTTAGCAAATTGCTTGATAATGTCAAGGCATGTGTCAAGATATGCAACAGGTGATCCTTCAAAACATTAAAACACACCAGCAACTTGCTGTACCATTCAGTACAAAACCACCAAAGGCTCTAACATGTTTTACCTTCAAGGATTGCAATATTGTCCAAGCTGAATAAGAAAACTTTACATTCGGCTCAAATTTTGGTGCAAATGTAATTTAATCGGCTTGATGTTTCAAACAACACCATTGAGGGAAATAATGATTATGCCAACACTTTGGCCTTCTTTGCAAGCCGATTAATCATATTGTCATATCCATGTAGGTAAATTCAGAATGCATATATCATGCCCCCCAGGCCATAAAGCCACCAAAGTAAATTCCATGGAGGGTCTTCTCATAGCACGATGGTTTGCAAACACTCATCGGCTATATTTTTATGAATAACAAAGTACTAACCATATGAATTCATCCACAAAAGTATGCATAATCGAAATATAACAATTCGACTCTTGGAATAGAACATCATCGATAATCAAAATCGTTAACAACCCTCCATAATATAACGGACCCATACCAAGGATCAAAATAAGGAGCTGAGGGATAACCATGCCTACCTTAGGGATGAATTCCACATCGGCATAGGCAAAGAATATGGATAATACCATGACAAATAATTCTGATGATTTGGTGCAAACCTCGAACTTGGCAATTATTTCTTAAATCACCTTCTCTCCTTTGCCTTCGTTGCACCACTTAGTTGAGCATCATCCTTCTGAGCTTGAATTCTTCCTTTAGTAACCCACACCAAGCCCTTTTCTTTTAGCTTCTCTACACTTAGCTTTTGTTGCTTGCTTTCTTGCCACTTTGGTAAACCAATTGAGCATATTAATTTTATTTCTGTTTTGGACAGCAACAAATCTTTCTTAATTTTAGGCACTCTCACCTTGTTTTGTTCAGATTTGGTACCTAGAATATCAATAGATGATTTTTCCACTTCTTTGCCATCAGTAGTCAGGATTTTTTAGCAATGTAATCGACTTTTCAACAGTTGAATTCAGATCTGAACTTTTCTTCTTTCAGCCATCATACTTCACACAGTAAACTTGTTTTACCACCTTCTTAGGTTGAGCTCTAGACCGATTTCGATCAAAATGGTCTTTACAATATGATGATTTCTTTGAGTTTGTTGGAGCTACATACTTTACATATTGTAGCCTAAAGTATGATGGAACATGTGTCTCTTGATCAAACCAGCCCTAAGACGAATAAGGATAAAAATATGTGGGCTCAAGGAGAATGTGTTGCTGCTGCATGAGATCTATCTTCTTGCCAATTCCACTCTTGAGACTTATGATTTGGAGACAATCTTGATGATTGGACCTTCTTTGTCCGATTGGTGATATTTGCTTCTGCTTCCTTCTTTTATTTAGCTAGAAGTTCCTCAAAGCGGAGCTTCGGCCTTCTACTATTTTGCTTGTCATGGCCTTTTCCTCCAATATCTATGTGAGCATCCACCCTTTTCTCCTCATCTTGATAGACATCTTTTAAAGGAGGATCTTTCGATGATTCCCCTTGCCCAATGTGATCAATCGGCCTTTGTTTCGGTTAGAGAGATTTCACCTGCCCCCCAATATCTTCTAGAATTGTGACAATTTTTTTGTCCTCTAGAATATCTTCTATTTGCAATTCATGAACAACAACCTTGTCTCCACTTGAGGGCTCCACATCTCTCTCTTGGGCATTTGATCCTTGAGCTTTAAGTGAATCGACTAATGCAAGCCGATTCAAAACCTTTTTGCCATCAAGACCAATTGAATCCAACTGATTTCGATCAAAACGGTCTTTACAATGTGATGATTTCATTGAGTTTGTTGGAGCTACATACTTTACATATTGTGGCCTAAAGTATGATGGAACATGTGCCTCTTGATCAAACCAGCCCCAAGACGAATAAGGATAAAAATATGTGGGCTGTGGTCCATATGACATGGGAATTGACTGCTCAAAAGGAGAATATGTTGCTACTGCATGAGATCTATCTCCTTGCCAATTCTACTTTTGAGACTTACAGCTTTGGAGGCAATCTTTATGATTAGACCTTATTTGGCTAATTGGCGACATTTGGTTCTGCTTCCTTCTTGTATTTAGCTAGAAGTTCTTCGAAGCTGAGCTTCGGCCTTCTACTCTTTTGCTTTGTCACGGCATTTTTCTTCAATAGCTATGTGAGCATCAACCCTTTTCTCCTCGTCTTGATAGACATGTGTTAAAGGAGGATCTTTTGCCGATTCCCCTTGCTCAATGTGATCAATCGGCCTTTGTTTCGGTTGAAGAGATTTCACCTGCCCCCAGTGTCTTCTACAATTAGGATAATTTTGTTGTCCTCTGGAATATCTTCTATTTGCAATTCATGAACAACAACCTTGTCTCCACTTGAGGGCTCCACATCTCTCTCTTGGGCATTTGATCCTTGAGCTTTGAGTGATTCGGCTAATGTAAGCCGATTCAAAACCTGTTTGCCATCAAGACCAATTGAATCCAACTGGTCCATTTGTTGAGCTTTAGAAAATCTCAGTCGTCCTTTATTATTGGCCGATTGGATCACTCGATGAAACATATTACAATTAGAAGTATTATAGTCAGATGACTTATACCACTTGCAATATGTAAGGTCTTCTAAGTTTTGAATAGATGGTAAAGCAATTGTGATCAATGATTCTAATAAAATTATTCTTGAGTAAGATATCAAAGACATGATAAAAAAAAGTAAAGTCAAAGGTGTACTTTGATTTCTTCAGTCGATTCTTTTGTGGAGTTGGCTTTAAAGCTAGGCAAACGAAGGGATAAGATTTAATATCAATCCATTCGGACCACACCATTGCAATTGCCTTTAGGAAGTCCCAACTTTGACAAATTAGCACTATTGGCCTTGCCATATGGCATCATATGTTGGCTGATAGAATCTGAATTTGTTTTATCATCAACAAATAAAATATCATTCTCAATTGGTCTTTTATAACTAATAGCAAGGATATCTCTAATAGATGCATAAATTAAAATAGTATGACTGAATTGGATTTTGAGCAAAATATTTATGTTTTTTACCTTGTTGATCATGTTGAAGAAGTGCACATCCTTCATTTGAATGATGTTGCTCTTCATCTCCAGAGAACGATTAATAATAGGTGCCGAATCATTCCGAAGGTATATCGACGGCAGCATGAACCAAGAAAGTCGACTTAGCCGACTACAAGTTGGCTTGGGCACTAGCAGGAGCAGTAGGCCTAGCCGACTGAGAAGTCGTCCTAGCCGACTCGGGGCAGGCAGCAGTCGGCTCAGCCGATTTTGAGCAAGCAGGCAGTCCTCCTTTCTTGCTTGTAGGGGCTTGATCTCCATCAATGATGTAGTAATCACTAGATAAATATACAACCCCTTTAGCTCCTTGAAAAATCAAGTCTAGCTAGTTTCTGATGCTTTCCATGCTTTTTTGTAGCTAAGACTTATTTTTTGAGATGTGATTGATTCGAAAATGATATTATGTTGTTTGGCTTTTGTAGCCGAACCTTTGCTTACCACCTGAATCAATTTTGACTTTACGCAACATGCTAACGGGCGAAGCTTCTTTTTTTCTTGTTCATGGCCGATGACTCACATGTGATTGCCTCTTGCTAATAACCCCAAAGTGGGTACAAAGCTTAGCATGACTTTCTTCTACACCTTTAACAAGTGTTCTCTGAAACTCTAAAATTGCTTCTCTCAATTCAGCAATGTCTGATTGGGAATATTTTGCTGAGTTCTTATTGATTCGGCTTGAGTTGCTAGCAACATATGAAGCCGAATCATAATTATTAATATTTACCCACCTTTCATTGATTTGGCTCAAGTTAGGAGCAACATATGAAGCCAAATCATGAGTATTGTCACACATTGCTGAATTTTCATTAATTCGGCTCGAGTTGGAAGTACCATATGAAGCTGAATTGTGAGCATGGACATTTGCATATAGTGCTGAATTTGGAAGAACAATTGGCTAAATAATTAATATTGACATATCCAATTCTCTTATTCATCGGCATGTCTTGTGATGGAACCATGTATTATGAACTTATAGCCGATGAATAAGGACTTCTATGTTATATGTTGCTAGTATTACTAAAACTCAAAGCATACTTTGACATCGGCTTTTGCATATAATAATCAGAATTATAACTTGCATGATGAGAACCAATGGTAGAATAAACATTAGCAGATGCAACATTCTCATTACCAATACGACTAGCAATATGAACATGAGAATTCATGAAACTTGCAAAATAATTATTAAAATCATTTGATGCATTTGTAAGTTGTACCTTAGGCGTGGCGTAATAATATTGTGGTGTAGTATTTTGATACGCCTCCATGTATGTTGAGCAGAAATTTACAATAATCTTGCAATTTCCTGATGTCCAAAAATATGCCAGTTCACGCGGTACAGCAAGAAAACTCCAGTATCCACCCCTTGCACTTTATCCCAGGGACAGCACAACAGTGTAGCAGATCTTTCTTCTCTTCTCCCGTAGATGCAAGTACACAGCAGCAGATATTCAATCGTCCACGCGATGATAAGCTGGACGAGCTTATGTGTAAGCTGATAGTAGAATATAATAATAATAAGCCAATTTGCTTATCACCAAGACAGCCTTTTTTTTGCTTCCAAAACTTTCACTTTCATTATTCTGATCCTGCCTTTAGCCACAGAAAACAGTACGCACTAGTAACCAATGGTAAGATGCGGCTTTAAAAATTTCTGGATGAGATGAAGACTACTGCTGCTAAGATCCAAACTCTGATCTGAAGCGTAGTTTAATTGCAACAGCCACTACTGGAAACGCGTGCTTTGCCGAGGGCCTGAGGCTTTGCCGAGGGCTAAATCTCGGGCACGCGGCAAAGACACTCTTTGCCGAGGGCCAGTCACAGGAGCCCTCGGCAAAGAACGGCCCTCGGCAAAGAGGCCTTTGCCGAGAGTACGGCCCTCGGCAAAGACAGGCCCACGGCAAATCAAATCTTTGCCGAGGGCCGCGGTCCTCGGCAAAGATGCCCTCGGCAAATTAGGCCCGTTGGGTCATGGCAGCCATTTTCCGTCAAGCTTTGCCGAGGGCCACCCGTTAGGCCCTCGGCAAAGGTTTTTTTTTTCTGTGAAACCAAGTAATTCGGCAAATTCTTTTTAAGTTTTTGCCGAGGGCCCTAGACCAGGCCCTCGGCAAAGATTTTTTTAAAACTAGTTTTTCGGCCAATTTTTTTTTATAAATCGCCTTTGCCGAGGGCCCGAGGCTAGGCCCTCGGCAAAGATTTTTATTTTTTTTTAAATTCTTTGCCGAGGGCCACGGGTCAGCCCTCGGCAAAGAGCCCTCAGCATTTTTTTTTGGTTTTTTAGCCCAGTTTTTTTGTGGTGCTACAATACATTGTTTTGAACTCAATTTTAAAATTTAGGCCAATTTTGATTTTGTTTTGTATATTTCCTTAATTTATTTCGATTCTTTGATTTTTTTCGAATATGTCAAATTTGAACTGCAGGTGCATGGAATATTGCAATGTAGTGTTTCGAAAAATGTTATTCATGTTAATTGGTGCATGTTGAGTCCCTATCCACGAACTCGCATCAAATTTTCACGCATCTTGTTCGCGTAACATGACGACCGACTTGCCGGAAAAGTGTTTTAAAATTATATAAAATCCATACGAAGTCCGAAAATCACGAAACTTGGCGAGATGTCATGTTATCGCATGTGTAGGCTGTGGTAAAAAATTGAGAAGGCTTCGAGCGAGTTGCGATGTCGGATGCCTGAACCCCAGACATCTCCACATGTGATCACATGTGGAGATGCCTGAAATCCAGCGCGCCCCGCCGCCCCACCACGCCCAGTGGCGGCCGAGGTTGCGCCCTGCCTCCGTTCCCCGTCTCCGTCGAGGAAGAGGAGGTCGACCGCCCCAGCCGGCCCTCCGGCGGCTCCCCCTCGCCGGCCTTCCCGCCCCGACCCCAGCCCCCAGGCCACCCCCATCTCCGGCTATTGTTGGAGGGGAGGAGGCAGAGGGTGAAGTTGGAGGAAGAAGAGAAGGAGAAGAGGAGGAGGAAGGGGAAGAAAAGGAGAAGAAGAGGAGAAGGAGGAAGGGGAAGAGAAGGAGAAGAAGGGGAAAAGGAGAGAAGAAAGGGAAGAGGGGGAGAGGAGTACTCCAACGCCGCTCGACCTCGCCGAAGAAGAAAGTGACCCCCGCACCGCGACGCCCGACTCCACCGCAACCCTAGGTAAACTCTCGTTGTCGGCCTTCGTGCCGTATGTGGTTGTGTGGGCCTTCGTGCCGTATGTTGATATGAGGGCCTTCGTGCCGTTGTGGTTGTCGGCCTTCGTGCCGTTGTGAATGTCCGCCATCATGTCGTTTTTTGTAGGTTTTGGAAACCTCCCCGTGCAGGGGAGGTGCTGCCGAAATTTTGAACAAAAAATAACCTATTGTCTTTTTATGCAGGAGAAGAGTACGTCGGAGGGGACCCGAAGGACCCCGATCGTCTTCGTCGACGTCGCGGTTCTGCCTGCACTGCGTTGCCTCGCCACTGCGTCGATTCGCCACTGCCCCCGCTAGCCTTACTTCACCGACACCCTAGGTATAAATAACCTCTTTTTGTGAATGTCTGTCGTAGCCTGCACGTAACCCAGTTAGGCGTCTCCCATCCGAAAGAGATACGGTTGTAGGTATGCGGATCTTTGCGTATCTGCGACCGTATCTGTTTTGGATTGTCCACGTTTTTTGGATAGCCCGTGGATGCGTAGATGGGTTAGTTTCCATGGTCCGCTCCGGTCCAAGAAGGAGTTTCGGCAACACCTCCCTGTTGTTCTCCGGATACACACTCTCCCTTGTAGGACGTGTATCAGGAGAACAGCGGGAAGGTGCTGCCAAAATTCTGTCTCGAAGAGGAGCGGAGCATGGAAATTGACCTCATCTATGCATCCACGGGTGGGATTAGGACCTATCCTCACCTATTAGACAGTAGGAACACCGTGTAGATGCAATTGATGGTCACAATACTCTATGTTGTAAATGTTAAAGGATGGAGGACCGTCAGTGGATGTACACGGGCTGGAGAAGCGGGAGTGACTACGACTATGAATGGGTGAAGGGGACAGATGGTTTCTTGAAACATGCATTTGGCCCAGGAGCAGGAGGACATTCTCTAGTTTGGTGTCCCTACAGCAAATGTGACAACAGGAGAAAAGTAGACGAGAAGACCATGGGTAGACATCTTGTGTTCAATGGTTATACGCCTGGCTACCAGCAGTGGATCTACCATGGTGAAGCAGATCATATAAGAGCGGAAGTGGTGAGAGCACGCCTCGAGGCTTTTGATGATGATGCTGGGGTAGCAGACATGCTAGATGACGCCCACCAAGCTCACTTTGCTGAACGACGTGAGAAGGAGGAGATGGAGGAATCCGCAAAGGACTTCTACAAAATGTTGGACTCGGCACAGAAACCCCTTCACGAGCGTACAATGATTTCTCAGCTAGAGGCGATTGGACACGTAATGGGGTTGAAGGCTGAGTTAAACCTGAGTCGAGAAGGCTTCGATAAGATGTTGGCCGTGTTTGGCACCATGCTACCGGAGAAGCACACTTTGCTGACGAACTTGTATGAGGCAGAGAAACTCCTTCGTATGCTTAAGATGCCGTATGACAAGATATATGTTTGTCCGTAGGGGTGCGTCCTATTTAGGAAAGAACATAAGGATGCAAATTACTGTCCGAAGTGTAAATCCTCTAGGTACCTGGAGGTAGACTCTGGTGATGGTCAGAAGAAGCAGCTTCTGATCCCCGCGAGAGTGCTACGTCACCTTCCTTTCCTACCAATGATTCAACGGCTATTCATGATTGAGGAATCCACAAAACAGATGACATGGCACAAAGATGGCAAACGATACAATCCTGGGAAGATGGTACATCCGTCTGATGCTGAAGCATGGATGTATTTCAATGACAAACATCGTGACAAAGCAGTTGAGGCTCGTAATGTACGTGTCACGCTGGCAATAGATGGGTTCAATCCTTATGGAATGATGGCTGCCCCATACACATGCTAGCCCATTTTTGTTATCCCCCTCAATCTCCCTCCCGGCATCTCCTTTCAATGGCATAACATATTCTTGTCATTGATAATTCCTGGACACCCGGGGAGTAATATGGGTGTGTTCATGGAGCCTGTTATTGATGAATTGATCCATGCTTGGGAGAAGGGGGTATGGACATACGATCGAGCTACAAAGACAAGCTTCAAAATGCATGTTTGGTACCACTACTCCCTGCATGACTTCCTGGCGTATGGGTTATTCACCGCCTGGTGTGTTCATGGGAAGTTCCCATGCCCAGTATGCAAGGAAGCCGTGAGGTTCATTTGGTTGAAGAAGGGTGGCAAGTATTCGTCGTTCGACCAACATTGTCAGTTCCTCCCTCTAAACCATGAATTTAGAGAAGACATCAAGAGCTTTACGAAAGGTGTCAAAGTGACAGACCCTAAACCACACTTGAGGACTGGTGCCAAGGTTCATGTTCAGATAGATGCTCTCATGCCCAATGAAGAAGGTAGTTTTGTGGGATATGGTGAGGAACATATGTGGACTCATAAATCTGGCTTGACGAGGCTCCCCTATTTCGATGACCTTCTTCTGCCACATAACATTGATGTAATGCACACTGAAAAGAATATCGCTGAGGCACTTTGGGGAACTCTCATGGACACTAACAAGTCTAAGGACAATGTTAAGGCTAGAGTGGACCTAGCGACGTTGTGCGATAGACCGAATCAAGCGATGCAGCCTCCTAGTGGCCGAAACAAGAACTAGAAAAGGCCTAAGGTCAATTTCGTCTTGCAAATCGATCAAAGGAGGGAGGTACTAAAATGGATGCAGATGTTAATGTTTCCAGATGGATATGCAGCGAATCTTAGCAGGGGAGTGAACTTAGGCACTCTACGAGTCAACAGGATGAAGAGTCATGACTACCACATATGGATTGAGCGGCTTCTTCCAGCGATGGTCCGAGGCTATGTCCCTGAGCATGTCTGGCAAGTGCTGGCAGAGTTGAGCTTTTTATTCCGCCAGCTTTGTGCCAAGGAGATATCTCGGACTGTCACTCAGGATTTGGAAAAAGCGGCATCTGTGTTGCTCTGTAAGCTGGAGAAGATCTTTCCACCTGGCTTCTTCTTGCCGATGCAACATCTGATTGTGCACCTCCCGTCCGAGGCATGTTTGGGGGGGCCTGTGCAGGCCCGTTGGTGCTATCCAATCAAGAGATGTCTAAAGACTCTTCGCAAAAAATGTACAAATAAAGCCAGAATTGAGGCTTCCATTGCAGAGGCATGCCTTCGGGAGGAGGTGGCAAACTTCACAACGCTATACTACAAGCCGAACCTTCCTAGCAATCATAATCCACCATCTCATTACAATACTGGCGAAAATGAATCAACCCTGAGCCTTTTCCAAGGCCAACTCAACAGCGCAAGTGGATCAACCCCAAAGCTATTGGGAAATGAAGAGTGGCGCAGTATCATGCTATATGTATTGAATAAACTTACCGAGGTGCAGCCGTTCATCAAGTAAGTTCTCAACGAACTTATTTCAATATGTCGTCACTATTCTGCATCCAACCCCATTGATTCTCATTCGGACAGGGAATTTGTTCGTGAATTCTAGCATCAATCAAGGGATCCTACCTCGCATGAACAAGACACCCTTGTTTCATGGGGTGCGGGAGCGGGGAGGCCTAATTTCATTTCTTGGTTCAAACAAAAGGTAATGTCCAATTTAGCTCGTACGTTCGATCGTCCAAGGTGATCGTATGTTTGATTAATATAACGATCTATCATGATTCACCTTGCAGGCCCAGACCGATTCGTCCATGAGCGACGAGTTGAAACAGGTTGCAAATGGCTGTGATGTTAGGGTGAAGTCATTTACCGGCTATGACGTGAATGGATATCGCTTCCACACAACAAGTTATGAGCAGATTCGGCCCAAACGAAAAACCACAAATAGCGGAGTTTGTATACCTAGCACTGATGGCCTCGACTGTCATGGTAGAGTTGAGGAAATCTATGAACTCTCATTTCATGGAGACGAACCTCTTAAACCTGTCATGTTCAAATGCCACTAGTTTAATCCTCGATCAACGAGACAAACCGCTCATCTTGGGCTAGTGGAGATTCGAGAAGATTCCATCTATCCTGGAAAAGATGTCTACATTGTGGCTCAACAGGCCATGCAGGTGTATTATACTCGATACGCCAACCAAGACAAAGAGGATCTTAAGGGTTGGGCTATTGTGCACCAGGTATCTCCACATGGTAAACTACCTGCCCCAAATGATGATGATTACAACTTCAACGCAAACACATATGATGGTCAGTTCTATCAAGTAGATGGGCTACCAGGCATGTTTGAGATAGTCTTACCTGAAGCAATCGAAATGGATGTAGACAACGAAACGGTTGATGACGAGGTCAATGGAGATGTGGTGGTAAATGCCAAGGACATAGCAATGCTTAAGCGATTACTTCTAGGCAATGACGACGATGACAACATAGAACCTTCGGATAGTGTTGCCCATTTGGACAATTTTGACAGTGATGATGAGACCTATGATCCCAATCATGAAGATTATTCCTAATACATGTAATACTATGGTTTTTTAATTTGTGTTTTGTTTATATATTTTGAATCTATTTCTAATATATGTACTAATTAGTCTTGTTCATTCTTTGTGATTGCAGGTGATTGGACAAAGATGGCGAGCAGATGTCCACGCCGTGACACACCCTCAGTTTATGAGAGAGACCGCCCTCTCCTTTGAGGTGAGGGGTCATCGTCTGGGGTAGCGTCCGTAGGAGGTGATGAGAGGAGGACTAGGGGCAGCCGCCGCAGGAGGCAGCGGTCTCCTCCCTCGACACATGACGAGGTGCTGGAGGAGGAGCACATGATGGCCACGGCCTTGTCCCCATCGGAGGACAAGAGGGGTCAGCAGACGGGCGAGGGAGATGAGGCGCTCGAGGGCGAGGGAGGCAAGGCGCTCGAGGGCGAGGGAGAGGGTACCGCTACCCGGGCTCTCTACGAGCGAGGTCCTGTGAGCCTCCCTCCGGTTCCGCTTCCTCACAACCGCTCAGTGATTCGGCCTATGGCAAAGAGGTAAGTAACTATGGATGTTATCACAACTACTTCATAAGATATGTTGGAAATCTTAAGAGAAACTGATAAATTTTCTTAGTCACTTGTGCAGGGCCTGGTTGGTTTTGTCAGGTACTCCAGCACGCACCCCCGCGATCATCCTTGGTGTTTTGTGCAGGAAATGGTACCCCAGCATTGTGCAACTGTCCGAAGAGCCGGTGGTGTGGGAGCCGGCCTCCAACTGGGACAGGTACGCGCTGGCATGGATGACACTTTCCGCAACAAGCAGGAGCGAGTATTGGCGAAGTTTTGGGTAAGTCTCTCTCGCACAACATTGCTTAATACATCGCATTCATTGGTTAAATCTTTTATCGAAATAATGAATGGATACATCGGTTTTGTATGCAGAAATATTTCAAGGCTGAAGAAGGACTTGAGGCCTAGGCGAATCAGGCAGCTGCCACAGCTTGTAGGAAGTACGTCACCGAGATGCACCACCATGGGCGCGTCTAGGCCCACATAGACTACTACAGGTCGGTACTTAGGCAGTCCCTCCCCAAGCCTCAAGCAAGACGGATTACGCTGACCCGGGACCAGTACCTTGAGGTAGGTGAGTAACATTCATAATGATTTGTTTTGATATTAAGTAGGTTCAGTTTCATCTTCTTATATGTCAAATACTCGATGACTTGTAGGTGATTTTCTGGTGGTGCCGATCGTATCCCGAGTGCTGGGCCATGATCGTGGACAAGTGGTTATCACAGGACTTTGTTGACATGCACGAGAGGCAGCGGGAACAACATCTGATGAGGCAAGGTCTAACTCACCATCAAGGCAGCCGTAGCCTCCCCGGATACAAACAAGCATACGTAAGTGATTTCTTTCATTTATTTTGACGCTCAATTCTGCTTGATTTCTCACCATCTTCCCGTCTTTCTCGTAGGAGGCTGCGCACCCAAGCGAGGAGGTCTCGGAGTTCTCTACGTGGGCTATGTCCCACATGGGCAGGGCGTCGTCCTCTGTCTCCTTCAACCCGGCTGCCCCGCCCTAGGTGTACTCTGACCCAAACGTGTATAGTAAAGTCCAAGAGTACACGTCAATAGTAAGGAAGATCTATGGGGAAGATTACAATGTGCGCACTGAGCCCATTGATGCATAGGCGATCATGAGGCTCGAAGGAGGCAAGAAGCATGGGCAGCTGTGGATTGCAAATGGCGCCATCGACTCCACCACTATTCCCTCCCTCGACGCTATCCGAGCACGGAGCATGAGCTCCAGCTAGCCCATACGTCCATGGCCTTCTCTAGCACTGCAGCAGGTCCAAGCACTCTAGATAATTCCTGTTTTACTCATCGTACGTAGATATTTACACACCTAAATTAGATTTGCATTACTGATACATTGGAGTGAAATATTGCAGGCCGAGCTACTAGAAACAAAAAAGCAAAGTCAAGAGCAGAACGCAGAGCTGACCACACAGCTGCAGGCCCAGAAGGTCACGTTCGAGGCCGCGCAGAAGCAGATGGCGGAGATGATGGTGATCATGCAAAGTCTTGGGCAAGCATCGGGTGTACCTGTGCAGTTTTCAGCTCCTCCACTTCCTACTCCTGCAGCTACTCCTGTAAGTATGAAAGTTCACTTTTTGCTTGTGCTTTGCATGTATGTCAGCCTTCGTGCCGTTGTGGATGTCGGCGTTCGTGCCGTTGTGGATGTCGGCGTTCATGCCGTCGTTTCTTGCAGTTTTGGAAACCTCCCCGTGCAGGGGAGGTGCTGCCGAAATTTTCAATTGAGTCTAATCTTTTTGTATTCCTACAATACTATATGCAATCTCTAAGTTCCAAAACTGTTTTCCCGGATTACTCACACATGCAATCTCTGCTCCTTTGTGCAGCTTCCGTCCGTGAGTTCCAATCAACCCGCTAGTGCGTCACCGAGTGATCCTGCTTTTCCTTCACCATCGTCTCATAGGCTAGCTTGATGAGGACTCGTGCTAGGTGATGTGGTTGGACTTTAGCGTGATTTGTGATTTATGGTTGTGACTTATGCTTGGATTTCATTAACTTGTCGTAATAAACATGTGAATGATGATGAACATGTGACTTGTCATTATAATATATTGTGATTTGTGGTTCACAATTATGGTTGTGATATATTGTGAGAAAATGGGTTCTGTGTGATATATATATGTATATATATGAAATGCTTGTGTCGATGGAATGCAAAAAACAAAAAAAATTTAAATTTTTGCCTCTTTGCCGAGGGCAATGACCAAGGCCCTTGGCAAAGAAGGGTCCTTTGCCGAGGGCCCATGCAATAGCCCTCGGCAAAGATTTTTTGGAAAAAAATCCTGACAATTTCTTTGCCGAGGGCCAGGGAGCAGGCCCTCGGCAAAGGGTTAAAAATTTTTTCAAAAAAACCATTTCTTTGCCGAGGGCCGGCCCTCGGCAAAGAATTTTTAAAAAAATCCTGAAAATTTTTTTGCCGAGGGCCAGGGAGGAGGCCCTCGGCAAATGTTTTTTTAAAAAAATAAAAAAATTTATTTGCCGAGAGTCAGCCCTCGGCAAACAAATTAGAAAAAACCATTTCTTTGCCGAGGGTCGGCCCTCGGCAAAGAAACCGCCAACGGCGCCGGCGCATGACAGCTTCTTTTCTTTGCCGAGGGCCATCCTGGCCCTCGGCAAAGGCTTTGCCGAGTGCCCGATAAAGGGCCCTCGACAAAGACCCCTTCGCCGTCTAAAAATTCCCCGAGGGGTCTTTGCCGAGGGTTTCTGGGCCTTTGCCGAGGGCCAAAGCATGCGCCTCCAGTAGTGAGCCAGGCAATCATGACAAACACAATCGGCCTTAGGGGCCTGATTCATCGTCGGAGCTACACGAGAAAAAAACAAGCAATTGGCCTCGAGTTCGGACGCTATGGCGATCATGTGAAAGATCAAGAATATGTTTTGGGCAGAAGATTTGGCTACAAAGTAGAGCCAAAGCAATCGTTCCTCAGTAGAGTCGTTAAAAAGTGTGTTCACGCCGAATATGATCCGGATAACACACAATCAGGGCCTTGATGTCCGGGCTGCCACGGACCGAAGAACGCAGCGAGAATATCACTCCTTCATGGTGAAAAATGAAGAGGTTTACAAGCAAATCACCAAAGGATAACCAACGTGCTTGTGTGATAAAGAACCGGCTAGTTTTTAGACAAACTAGCAAAGAAACCGTCAAAACTCTCGCTCGGGAGGGACCCAGTCAGGGCAAGGATGTCGTCGGGTTGCCCTACATCAGCCATCAAGCCTAGGGTGCCATGCTTGGTCGTTGGATCAAGAGATAAACAGTATGTGAGTTGGAAAAGAGAGTAAAAGGGTTGGAGTAGATTGATTTTGTCGAATCGGCCGTGATCCTCTCAAATATATAGAGTGGGTGGTCTTATCCTAATAGAAAACAATTCCAAATCGTAATCTTCAAGTTTTCTATAGAAAATCCCATCCAAATCCCGATCAAAACGAGTCCTAGTTGGTTTGGAACAGGCAAACCAGCCTAGATGGTTCCCAAACTGGCTAGGCTGGTTTTCACGGAGCCTGGGCACCCACAAGTGCAGGCAAAGCGGCCCGGCTGGTTTGCAAAGCGACCTGGCTGGTTTCCAAACCAGCCTGCCCGGTTCTGCTGCAGTCTAGTGCAGAAAATCTTCCAAAAATTATAATTAATTGATGCAGACTCTAAACGAGGCAAAGTATATATGTTTTTTTATCATCTCGACGAGAGGAACGCAATGGCGCAATTAAATCATGCATTTGAGGACCTTGTCCAATCCAGCCTGATCAGTTTGGGAACCCGTAGGGCCAGCACCCCTAAAACATTGTTTCTTGGTTGGGACTTCAAATGGGATGATCCATATATGTTTTTTGAGTGTCTTGATGATAGAAACATGATGGTAGAATCCATTGTACACCTTGGCCACTTTTAGTTGTCAACAATACACAATCTGAGGGTAGTGATGCTTCAACAAGGCACCTAGTATAGTGTTGGGAACAGGATCTTTCTTGTTGAAATTTTGCATCCGCCAATTTCTAGATTAAGAAAAAACATTGAAACCAAATATGCAGTCGTAATAAACCCAACCATTGTGTGGCTAATGTATATTTCAGTATAACTATAATATCTCTTTTTACAAAGTTTGAATCAAAGCATACACATACTAATCCATGTACTTTATTATATTTTTTTAAGAGTTGTTTTACTTGTGACAAAATAGTCTCCATTGAATGCAGTGATGCTCTGTGGACCGTGGCAGTGTCGTGGAGCCGAAGAAGCCTTGGGCGTCATCCGGCTGATCTGTTCTAACATTCTGCGTGTCAAGCTATATGCCTTAGACCAGCCTCACCTAGGTGGACCTTCTGGAGTATTTTTGGTGGCGAAGGAGGTCGGCTACAGGGGCTAACACGTAGGACTGGGAGCTGCCGAACCCCTGGAGGCCGTGGGAAGCTTGTCTTCTTGTGTCACGCCTCGCGCGTGACCCTATCACGGAAGTGGCCGGCAAGGCCATGCTCAAAGCGCGGTGTCTGCAAAACCCCGAGCCTCGATGGCTCAGGGCTTGTCTCCTTGTGCTTGGGCCTTGGCTGGCGTCATAGGTCGGGCAGGAGCCAAGGCCCGAGCTCTGGTGTGTCATCGATCGGGAGCCTGAGGACTAGGTGAGCCCCCAAGCCCTGTGCGGGGGCTAAGCCGTGCCCATGCTCGGTCAGGTTTCTTCATTAGAGGGTGCGCACAAGCATACCCGATGGGTATAGTCCCTGAGCCCTTGGGCAATCCTGGAGGGGTCGTTCGAGGGGTCCTTTGGTCTGGAACCAATGATCCCGATGCTTAACATACCCATATGTTAGGATCTTATTAAGAGCCTCCAAGCCCTTCATGGCCTCACTTGGCATAATTCATGATGCCGACGAAGGGCTGAATTCGAACTTCTGGTGATCGAGCTATCCATGGCGGGGATGGCTTCTGCTGACGGGAGTGTGTTGCCCCACATGGGGCCTTTTCAACTGGTGTGATTGGGGTGCTTGGCTATCGAGGCCAAGTGGTAGTGGTGCTGACCCCTACTCTGCTCCTATGTCACATAGGTCTATGACCCGAGTGAGGGTTCGATGAACTCGTTTGGGAGTTACCGACTCTATGCCCGGGGGCACCCTTCCTTTTAATCGAGACCTATTGTGGGTCAGGTAATTGAGAGCGCATGGGCTCTGGCTTAGTGCCACCTGATCACTTGGCGCGCCATGCCCTTCTAGGTGCTTCGATAGCAGGTCCTGATCCTCTTGGGATGTCCTTCTAGGGCTAGCCTTTTGCATTGATAGGTCGTGGCGTGGGGAGCATGCCGAGCTTGGGAGGGGGACCCTCATGGAGTCCATCGCTCAGTGTCTCAACCCAGCTCTAGGGAGTTGGTTGGTTTTGGGGGTGCGCTGTCCGAGCACCCATCGATCAGGGGGTCGAGTTGCTGTTTTAATCTATCTATGTTAATTAGGGTTTTCTATAAATAAATTCATTTCTAAAGTTGTGTTGCTCCAATTGCTATGAAATTTTTGTGGTAGGCTACTGATGTCATATGTGTGTTGTGGTAAAAGTTTTAGGTTTATGGGTGCATGTGTGACTAAGTTATTGATTTAACTTGTTTACTGCTTGATAAATGGTTTTAAATGAGTTATAATTTTTATGAAGGTGTAAAAATGGAAAATGTTGTTCCATTACCTTGGTAGCAGGTTGTTGTGTCATGTTGATACATAATATGGCTATGTGTTTGTAGAAAATAGTGTGTTTTAGATTTATCTTGCTCTCACATGTTTTCTTGCAATAGCAATTTGTCTTTTTTGTAATAATTAATCTATAGAACCTGAGCATGTAAGATTTGTACAGTAATCATGTTTTGTCATCATCTATCTCTCATAACAAAAATTGAGATCCAAATGAGATGTTTGCAACATCACCTATAATTAATATATAGGTTTTTATATATAGAAATACTAATGAAAGTTTGTTAGTAGATGCTTGTGTTTATGCCATGTAATACTTCTAATAATTGGTGCTAGGTAATGTGATTGCTTGGTTATAGTTAGGAGTTGCATATATAGCAACAAAATGTTAGTTGTTAACAATATAAATGGTAAATGCATATAGTTGTATCTCTGTTGTTATGGCTACATGTACAGCTTGTGGTGATATTTTCATGGTGCAAACGATGTTTTCTGTAGATATATTGAATACAAAAGTTGTATATAATTTCCTTGTATTGCTTGTCCTAAAATTTCATGATTTTAGGCCTGCTAGTTTAGGAGTTATAGATTTTACAAGTTTGATGTCAGCTTTTGCATGTCCTCTAAACATATCTGAATGATTGTATTGTTTGACTTATTTAAACGTGGAATCATGTATTGGTGATAATAGTATAGTAGTAGTGATTTTCCTAAGCTTTATAAAATGTCTAAGATCACTATTTTTGGTGGTCTAGAACTCTAGTTATTGCTATTCAAAGTGGAATGGCAGGTTCTGTCCAAATCTGGAAAGAGATATCTTCATTGGGTTGTTTAGCCTTGTTAGCTATAGAATCATCTTAAGAAGGTAATAAGAAAGTTATAGATAACTTAATAAGATTTCCATAAAGTTAAGAATCATGTTTGTTGAATGTCTAGAACTCCAGTTGTGCATCTCTAAAGTTACTATCAGTTTTCTGTCCTTGTCTGTGCAGAACTAAAATATTGGCATATTTGATCAGGTTAACCAGTGAATTAGCTTTTGGTATGAATAATAAAGAGTTGTAGATAATTTCATTAGCTTTTTAGAAAGTCCAAGATCACCTTTATTGAATGTTTGTAATTTCTATTATGGTTGAAACAAGTGACTGCTATGCCGCTCTATAGAATCTGAGCATGTACCTAAAGTTGTTTGCTTCACTTTGCATTGCTTTGTATGCTTGTTAGTGTTAGCTCATGACACTACTAGAGTTAAATTGATCTACCTGAGGTATCTTATAAATGTGTTATATAATGTTGGTCAAGCACATAACTAATAAATGGTCATGTATGCATGTTGCCACAAAATGATCTTGATGCATGTTTTGCTAGAGCTTTAATTATGTTGGTGTCATGCACTGCAGCCCTAGATCTTATGTGATGCTAGGCTTAATTAGTTCTTGATTGTTAAATGCTTGTAATAGTTTGACTTGAGTTAATGGGTGTGCCATGCTTGTTATGCTTGCTACCCCTATGCTAGACTTGAGTGATAGTTAGTTAAATAACTTGCTCTCTAAGTGCATATGTCCTAAGGTGTAACCTTATACTTGTCTTGAATGCTTTTATATGATGCATCTCATGTTACCATTCTTCGCATTCATGCACTTGCATTGTTGCATCTCATCTAGGTATGCTAGATGCACAATGCGTGGATGTGAAGCACATAATAATGGAGTCGAACCAGAAGACGGTGTTGGTGGATCTATCCCGAAGATGGAAGGACCCCTAGAGTGCATACCTAGAGTGGAAGATGTTCCCAAAGATGGTGCAAGCTAACTGAACTGACTTTGTGTTGGATCCCAGGCAAGCCCCGAAGCATTCTAAGCCTCCTATGTTCCCAAAGGCGGTGCAAGCTAACTGAACTGACTTTGTGTTGGATCCCAAGCAAGCCCCGGAGCATTCTAAGCCTCCTATGTTTTTACAAATATCACTTGTGTCCTTTATGTTTAATGCATTAGGTTATAGGAGTTGATTAGAAACACTTGATGCATATAGCTTTCTTGTCTAGATATATATACCTTTAACCCTATATAGGTCCAGGATCAAATATATGCTTAGCAATGCTTAGACCGGTAGAAGTCAGGTGATTTCCTATCACCTGCGAGATATAGGTGGATGTCGGAGCACGATTGGTTATATTTGCTATCATGGAACAGAACCATGGGGTAATGTAGCTGTAGGCCAGGTGGAGTCTATGTGTAGGTTGACTCATGTGATTCTGTCTGTGCCGATTAAGGACCGCGTCGTTGGAGGCCCTCTTGTCATTTTGAATGCATGGCTCTCACTTAGCTGGCCGGATAACTCGTTTCAACTGCGAAGCCGAGTAGCTCAACTTAGGCCGGGCCTCATTCTATCAAACTACGCACTCTGGATGGTAGTAAGGATGTGCGGGCAGCCAGACGTGAGCACAGGGGTAGGGTAGTCCTGATTGTCATGGTAGCTGGTTGTCCTAGATTGTGCAGCGCTGATCGAACCTGTGAAATGTGTACCTGAGTTATACCAAAGATGACCTAAGACTACCTTGACGCAGGTATGTCTGGATTTGTGTTAGGAATAACTGCCCAGCTGGTTGCAATCGATTCAAATCGCCATCTCTCTCGGATAGTGGGAAACTTGACGGAGCCCCTTCATCGTAGTAATTGGATTATGGAATATGATGGTTCTAATGAATGTAAAAATCTTACACCGGCTATGGTTACTATTGTTATACTACTAAATGATATACCACATGTTTGGCATAGGTTAGTTACTAATCTAGAGATGAATAGCTATAATTAACTTGATGACCGAATTATAAAATGTATCGCTGAATTCGGGGCTTTTTATGCAAAATGTTGTCAAGCTAGCTCCACTTATATAGCCTTGCATGATCCTTGGTGTCACTTTATTTTTGGTTTATGACGGGTAAGTCTAGCTGAGTACCTTCTTATACTCAGGGTTTATCCCACCATGTTGTAGGTGAAGTTCTCGGCCTGCTAAAGATGGTGGCTAACTGCTGGTGGGCTCGGCGACTGTATATAGTGTTCTTATCTATATGCTTTTGTTAGAGGATGTCACATATGCTAGCAATGTATTTGGAACTTATATTATTGTAACCAGTTGAAAGCTATGTTGTTTTCACTAATCGGTTTTGAAACCCAAACTTGTATTATTATTTGTGAACTCATTGTAAACATTATTTCCTGCTGCAACTCTGTGTATATGATGTGTATTTGCTTAATCGTGCGATCTTGGTTGTGATGTAGATTTACTAAGGTCCTTCGTGACACTCGGTGGACTACCGGGTTTATATAAGTGAAAGTTTGTGCGCATCAACGTGTTAAACAGGGACAAGCCGTACTTGATCTTGTATAAATTGGGCGGTTCTATCACAAGTCCATGGTGGCAGACGACCACCTCCCAAAGGAGTCCATAACCGGGGTGGCATGGATGGTGCTTGGCTCCATGTCGGAGGAGCTGGCAGTCGACGGTGGGCCACCCCTATTCTCGGTGTTTGAGCCGAGGGGTGACAACATCCCATACCTAGGGGTAGTCTCCACTCCCCTAGCCCAAGGAGACAGGGGCCAAGGTTGCACCTGAGGGTCCCCCAACCTAACATTTGGGGAGTCGCCCTCCGTCCAGGCTGCTGGGAAGCGCCCCTGCTCAAGCTCCCCTAGGGCAAGTGTGCCTTCGCAAAAGAGGCGCTCCGCCCTAAGGCTACCGTAAAGTGGCAGGTGAAGATCTTCGTCGATCAAGTTGTCATCATTTGAAGACCACATGTTTGTTGCTTGATGGTGCCTATGATGACTGCAAGGAGTCTTCTTTGGTAGGGGCTTTGGGCGGCAGTAGCGGTGCCACTTTGGCCGCTAGTGCTGAAGATGCACCGCCGCTAGCTGATGGTGCCCCAAGTGGCCAAGGCACAGAGGTGGGACGCGGTAGCGGAGGCACCGGTTGCTGAGGCCCCGACGTGTCCTAGTGGGGCCTAGTGTTACCAAGGCAGGCCCACCCCTAGGGGACTGTTCCCCTCTAGGAAGAGGGATACCAGGCAAAGGCCTTTGCCTTCGACCTCCTCCTAGCACCGCGGTGCGAGTACGCTGGTTCCTCATCGGTGGCAGGTGCTGGTTTCTCCTGCACCGTCAGTTGGGGGGCCACGCGTGCTGAACAATGGCCCTGAGGAGGATGCATGGCTAGAGCTGATGAAACATGAAACAATCCATGATTTCCTCAAAGGGAAATCTACAGATTACATCATAATGTGATAATCCTAGAAAGATCATGCTATCACATTATCATTAGTCAACTGATTTCATAGTCATACATCACAGAATTACAAGATTACAAGGCATTACAACACTGGGTAACACACCTAAGTACAACATTATACTAGCAGAAATGCACACAGAATGACCTCAGAGTTGGCGTAGCGCATCAATAGGTGAAGGCTCCTCCTTCATAGGAAATCATTAGAGTAGGCGTAGAATGTCAGCGGGCATAGGGATGAGACCATCAAATCCTTCTAATCTCTGTCATCGTCATAGATGACATCCAATACCTACCAAATATCTTTCAGTACGATTTGTACTGGCCATTGGCTCCCACCCTATACTTTGTGTATGCTTTGTGGTAAGTGGAATGAAAGGGTGAGCAAAAGGCCTATATATGGTTGTAGGTTTCCTATGCAAGTTCATCAATATTTTATAATAGTTCATCAAGTTTTAACCCATCTCATCCACACGTTCACCCATCCCATCACAGACATCTCACCACACTCTCACTCTCTAGGCGGCAAGGACAACTCCCTCTCATACCTTGCTAATCCAACAAACCTAGGGGGGAGAAGAAGAAATGACTCCTCTCTCTAGTCAAGTGAAGCAATAACATAGGATAAGTCCATAGCCATGGAAAAGATAACATATGTATCGATCAATCAACTAGACACTCTACAGAGGTTTACACTACCCACAAGATACACCATCATCGATGATCCGGCTCATCTAGGCTAATTCCGGCTGCTTTCTAGTCTAGAATGATACCATCCTACCACTCAGCCCTGAGGCACCCTAGATTTCTCCAGCAAGCTAAGACTGTGAAACGTAAATACCAAGCCCCACAAGTGGTAATATGCACCTAGAGGGGTTCAGAATTCAACATCCTCACCCCCACACTTTCAACTTACAACATAGCAGTAATGGCATCGCCTAGATTAGTCCACAACTATCTCCTCCCTAGAGAGGAACAAATGGGGTGCAAGGATTCCTATGAACCAGTTCCCAGAACATATAAGTCCTTAGGGTCACCGAACAAGACATATTCACAAATAAGTTTCCAACACCCCGTGTGTCAACAACACCTCTACTCTGGGGATTCGTCCCACGAAGATCACTCCTCCTCAGAGTCTATACCTCCGACTAGTATCCACCACAGGTACAACTCTCAAGGAGCGCCTAGGTCACACTCCGACAAGACTCGCTCAATAGCTTGTCATAGAATTCTGCTCAATCGACTCGACCCTCACCACACACCCAAGACGCACACCAAGATCTCCCCAAGTTGTCATCACATTATTTCCATATTATCGGCACCAAGTGCCTTAGCCACTCACAAACAATCCTCCACCAAGCATCACATCACAAATATAATGCGTAGTAGAAGTAAGTAGTAAGTAGTAAGCAAGCATCTAGCCTAACAGCGGGTGTGCAAGGGTAAAGGTTGTGTCAAGGTAAAGGCTTTCAAGAAATTGTACCATGCAACCTATCATAGATCATTTGCATAAAAGTAAAGCACTAGCAGCTACATTGTTGCATGTCTAATAGGATTCTACGAGGTTGGGTGGGACGTGGCACCTGTTCACTAGTCACCTCCAAGATCCTCAATGTACTCGTAGTCGTTCTCCTCCAAGTTGTGATGTTGTTCGTGTATCCTTCCTCCAACGGGTTGTCCAATCAACGCTATCCTCGGTGCAACTACCTCGATAGAGCGACAAACAAGGCAATAAGCAATCAATACTCTAAAAAGGCGACAAGACACGGAAAAGCAAAGAACACCAAAAGAACACTGAAGGAAAAGGCTTAGCCCTCATAGAGGATGTCCGATTTTTGGGCCGAAAAGAGGCAGAAGTGGTTATTTGCTAAGCACAAGCTTAAGTCACAGCCTAGCCAGTACTTCCTAGGCCAATCGTGTCGACCTGTATGGCTTCAAGAATAATGGCCTAGACTCTATCTCATCTTAAGAAATCACCATAGCTCATAGTCTTCTGATCTAAGCATCATGGAGGTTGACGCGAATCAAAAAGATTGCAAGCAAGAGAGGTAGAGAAGAGTCCTGGTCTCTCTCTTAATCCACACGCCATTGTAATCGACGGGAACCGAAGAGAGGGTGGAACAGGAGAGGAGCAGTGGTCGGTTTCTTCCAATCCTTGCGGCACGGCAAAAGGATGGGACATCGGAAGGAGCGACACATGAGAGAACACAAACACCCAAATTCACTCGTAGGGTACCCTAACCCACGTGCACTAAATGGCACCAAGACACCCCTAGGGGCTTAGCGGTGCGGTTGTCACCATGAGAACCTAAAAGCGCTAAGGTCTAAAATAGGTACAAGCATACAAGGGGCTTGAGCATGAAAGAGCCAAAAGAGAGGGGGAGAAGAGAGAAGAATGGTCTCTGCATTCTCTTGACCAACACATCATGGCAACGGATGGAGGTTGAAGAATAGAGACACAAATCCCATGGTCGCTCAACCCACACCAACTATAGGGCACCACGACCTATGTGCAACTAGATTGGCACTTTGCTATTCCTAGGGTTCGTAGCGGTGTAGTTGTCACCATGAGAACCGAAGAAATGCTACGGTCAAAGTGGTACAAGCATACGAAGATTGTTAGGATGAACAAAAGAGCAAAGGGGAACTAAAGAGCAGAAGGGGTAGAGCCCGATGGTCATGATGAGGCAACTCATGGCCTTGAGCTTTACCCACACGAGTTGGCTTCCATAAGTCACATGATGGTTGTCCCATAGTTCATCTCCTATAGAGTATGGTCATGATGGGTTCATCATGTGCGGGTAGGAGGCGCACCGATATCGAGTCCATGGTGGCAATGTCCCAAAGCCATAGGAGGGGCCAATGATCATGGCACTACAAAGTCAACTAAAAATGAGGGGTCGAGTTACACTCGGCATCATGGCCACGGCGGGACGAGCCCACGACCAAAACATTCGAACGAGGCACAATCCCTCAACCAGCTCAAAGGCTCGGTCCATAGGCAACAACGCTAACACACAAAGAACCAACAACTCAACAACATAACATGGAGTAGCACATATCCATAGCAACAAGAGTTAGACCGGCGCGAAGGCACGACACAGGCATAGATATATAGTTAGGTCATGTATCATGTGTATGAAGAGCAAGAAATGAAAAATAGGAGCTTTGCAGACGTCGAGGATGGCACCATCTAGGTTTAAGGGTTCGACCTTAGAGGCAGAGGGCTGCAGCGGTGCTTTCTAGCGGACTACGGCTAATTGAGGCTTGCTGCTGGTTGGTTATGGTTAGCTACAACTTGCTGTTGGCTGGCCGTGGCTGGCTATGGCTTGTTGCGGTTTGGACGAAGGCTGGCTGCTGCTGGACATGGCTCCGTTGGCGACGATGGTGGTCCGAGTCAACAAAGGATGCTACAAGGCTGGCTGCTTCCCTATGGCAGTGAAAAGACGATAGCACGAAGGCCGGTCTTAGACAGGAACAGGCAATAGGAAGGAAGAAAGGCGTGGTTTTGGCACTAGAAGCTCATCGACGCGGAGGGGATATGACAGTCGATGGTGAGGTGCTGCTGCTATCCTTCGGTGAGGTGTTCAGTCTAGGTAGCAGCTCTAGCTCTAGCGTGGTCGGCATGGTTCTTCTACGACGGTGAGGAACCATGGCACGAAGGCTGGTTTCAGACAAGATCACCGATGAGGTCAACAACAAGGAGGAAAAGGTAGAGCCTTAGGGATGGGGGCTCACCGACAGTAGAGGAACAGCTTCAGTGGAGGTGGGGTGCTATTGCTTTTATTGTGTGTCCCAGCGAGGTGGAAGGAGAATGTGGTCGTGGCAGCTCAGCTCGACACAGCGACAAGGAGGCAGAGAGGGTAGGCCTAGCATCAGCGGTTCTATGCTTGTGGACAGGGAGGTAGACATGCAAGGCTTGGTGAAGCTCAGCACATGGGGACGAGCTCCGACGACATGGATGATGACGTCGTGGCCTCGGTGACAGAGATGTAGGGATGAGGCATCTCGATGAAGAGGGAGATGTGGCGCTAGTGAAGATGTCTAGTCGGCGCGGTGACGTGCTGGAGGCCAGCGAGGTGGTCATGGCAAGCTCGTGGCGTGGTGAGGTGGAGTGACATTGGCGAGGTGTAGGTCCCAGCCAGTGAAAGAGAATTGGTCCACGGGACGATGGGGTTGGCGTGGTGGCCGGCTATGGCCACAGCGGTGGGTGGAGTTGCAGCCATGGCTGGCTTAGGGTTTGGTGCTATGAGAGGGAGGAAGAGGAGTAGAGGAGTGCGGTGGCTATGGGGAAAGGAGAAGGGAGCAGTGGCTACGGCGCATTTTATAGGGCACTGAGCTAGGGTTCTAGGAGGTGCTGGTGATCCTCGTCGTCCATGTGGGAGTGGAGACACGTGGCATGCATCCTGAGAGTTGTGGTATGGATGCCGAGGCACAGGGATTGGACAGGCACGTGGCGGCGGCGGCTAGGAAGCATGAGGCACATGGTGTCTGAGTGGTGTGAGCGCACCTAGGGTTTTAGTCAGGCGCATGGCTGGGTGAGCTGGTGGGTGTGCGATGGCTAGATGAGTGGGCCTATGGGGCTAGCGATGGGCCTATGGGGGCTAGGCAGGGATGGAGTGGGCAAGTTGTGCCGCTTGGGATGAATGAGGCCGAGGCCTAGGTGGCAGCTTAGGCTATCAGGAGTGGAAGGGAGAGGGGGCGCCCAGCTAGGCTAGGAAGAGAAGGGGATCTAGGCCTAGGCACGAGTGAAGGAGAAGGGGAAGAGGGAGTGGGCTGACTTGGGCTAGATAAGGAGAGAAAAAGGAAAAGGGATTTTTCCTTTTTCATTTCAATGAGTTTAGAGAGATTTAAAAGGAGATTGAGATGAATTCAAAATGGATTTGAGGGGGACTCACTATGGCTTTATGCACTCCAAACTCCAAACAAAACACAAAACCTAAAGAAAACTCAAGAGCAAGGTACACACCTACAATCAAATCTATATGAGTGCATCAATTTATTAGCAACTCTCCTTAGTTTGACTTAGGTTTGACCTAGCAACTACATGCTTCACACATTGCAGGAAAAACATTAAAAAGCCTGAATTTTTGGATGCTCAAAAACCCTTGGTTGTTACGGTCCTCCCCCCTCACAGGAATCTTGTCCCCTGAGATTAAGGTGTTGCTCAGTCGGTGAAGAGGCGAGGGTGCTACTTCTTAAGTTCTTTCTCCCAAGTTGCTTCTATCATTCGTTCCATGCGGTGGTACTGGCAAAATGCTTGTGCAACTCTGTTCATCCAATGTTGGTGAGGTCAGGGTGTAGCCGAACCATCCAATTTATAAGAGCATCAAGTACAATAGTAGCCGGCAAGCGGTCGCACTGTCATACTTGAGTCCATATAAACCCTAGTAGTCCATAGAGTTACCACGAAGGGTCTTGATTCAACCAACATACAACCAAGATTGTACATGATTCGACATACATGTCACACAGTTACATAAAGTTCACAAATATAGTTCCATACATCAGAGTACGATTATCTCCATTGTTGTTCAAATACTATGCTAGCTCAGGATCACAATCCCACAAAAGCATAAGAGAGGGATTAACAAGAGATTCCTTGCCTAGAGCCCTACTCTTCGTCCACGACGGGACAGAAGCAGTTCTTACAGTAGCCATGATACATTGTATTATCTACAACAAGTGAGAAATAAACCCTGAGTATGAGAAGGTACTCAGCTAGACTTACCCGTCATAAACCAAAAACAAAGTGACTCCAAGGATCATGCAAGGCTTTAGAAGTGGAGCTAGCTTGACAACATTTTGCATAAAAAGTGACTAATTCAGTTGTACATTCATAATTCGGTCATCAAGTTAATTACAACTATTCATCTCTAGATTAGCAACTAACCTATGCCAAACATATGTATATCATTTAGTAGCATAAAATAGTAACCATAGCCAGTGTAGTAATTCCATGTTCATCATAACAATCATTCCATAATACAGTTACTATGATGTTGGAGCTAACCAAGTTTCTCATTGTCTAGGAGAGACGACGATTCGAATCAATTTCAACCAGCTGGGAATTTATTCCTAACACAAACCCAGGCAGACCAGATCAACGGTCACCTAAGGTCACCTTGGGTACAACTCAGGTCCACATTTTGCGGGTTCGACCAGCGCTGCACAATTAGGGACAACCAGCTGCCAGGATGATCAGAACTACCCTACCCTTTGGCTCACACCTGGCTCCCCACACATCCTTACTACCATCCAGAGTGCGCACTCTAATAGAATGGGGCCCAGCCTAAGTTGAGCTACTCAGTTTTATAGTCAGAATGAGTTATCTAGCCAGCTAAGTGAGAGACATGTGTTCAATCTCGATAAAGTGCCAACAACAGTACGGTCCTTAATCGTCACAGACGGAATCACATGAGTAAACCAACATATAGACTCCACTCAGCCTCCAGTTACATTATCCCTATGGTTCTATTCTATGATAGCAAATATAGCCAATCGTGCTTCAATATCCACCTATATCTCATAGGTGATAGGAAACATAAAGGACTCAAGTGATATTTTGTAAAGCATGGGTGGCTTAAAATGCTCTGGGCCTTGCCTTTGATAAAAGAAGTTGGCCTATGGTCTGGGCACTTAGGTAAGTCTTCAAGAGTTTGCTCCTCTCCTTCTAGGAGCTATGGCCTAAGGTGCCTCCTATTAGTTCCTCTAGCTTTTCTTCGAAACTCCAATAGAGTTATCCCTTCGGACGATCCTATATGCATGAGCACAAACTAAGATATCATAGGATGCATATATAATGACATGTATAATGTGATATGATGTGATGAATGCATCCTCATAAGTGTTCTCAGTCAGCATTGCCTTAAGGTGATAACAAGTTACATTTCTTTTACTGAGTAGGTGCCAATCTCTTATCTAGTAACTTAAACAAATTCTCATCTAAGCAATTTTCTGGACTGCAAGATAACAGCCACTTGTTTTGACCATAACTGGAGTTATAAACATAAAATAATATGGTTATGGACTTTCTAGAAAGCTTATGAAATTGCCTACTACTTTCTTTTAATCATCTTAATGTGATTCAGTAGTTATCTAGGTTAAAGCAATTCAATCTTTCAGATCTATCCAGAGAACAAGCATTTCTAATAGTAGACTTCGAACAGCCATAATTCCTAAGTCATAAGGCCTATGACTATGAAAAGTTAACACAAGGTAGATAAGTAAGTTATCTACTACTTTGTCATTAACAAGTTTTACAGAAAGGAATCATTATCATCATGGAATCATCACCACAACATAAACTACATATGCAGCCATCTAGTTGAATTATAAAGTAATAATTAACTAGTTGCCTACAAACAAATACTTCTAAGCCTAACTAATAACATCAATAGGTCATATGCATCACAAACACCATAGAAAACATCATGGTTATGCCTAACTAATTTATTTATATTCCTTTATTAATTTCCTTAGATAATAAGGTGATTTATAGGTTATTACAGTAGCTTACATATGACCCTAATAATCTACTGTACAAATTTCATGCCATTTGGATAAGTATAGCCACCTCTACAAAAATGACAAGTTATATATGCTTATTTTAGCAAAAATAGTTTAGCATAGTGAAAAGTGTCAAGCAACAGATTTATATTTTCTTACTTTCCTCCTAGCATGAGAATACTGTGTAAAAAATTGTATGATCATATGTTATGTATTTTTACCCCAATTAATTTCACTAGAATCTAGCAACTTAATTAAGATTAAATAGGAAGACCATATTACAATTATGTCTACTATAGGTTTAGTATTTTTCCTAGCTAGAGCATGTCAACACAAAACCAGCAAAATTGGAATCGCAATTTTGTCAATTTGCTAGCTCAAGTTATGCATTTTAGAAGATATAAACTACTTTAAAAGTACTTATTTTTCTCAATTTAATTCTCCTAGAAAAATACCCTAAATAGTATATTTCATATTTTTATCAAATGGTACACTTCATGATGAATCTAACAAAATTTTGTTCACCCCATTTGGATACTCCTAGCTCTAGATATGAATTTTTGAAGTTTGTAACTAAATCTATGAAAAAATTAATAAAGAAAATCAATTTTCAAATCGGGCGCTACAGCTAGGTGCACTCAGTGTATACACCCCGCTGTGACTGACGACTGGGACCCATGGGTCAACTGATCCCACACATCAGTGAATCCGAGCAGAGCACCAGCATTGATCGACGAGAACTTGGCGTCGGAGAGGTCACCGGCGACGAGGTCGACACCAACATGTTCCCCAACTCAATCCACATCGACTGGTACCCTAGGTTTGCTCGGAGGATCACTAGAGTTGGCTCGACGGTGAGCATGGCGGCTCGACGGTGGTGCATGGTGGTGCTCCAGCCATCCCCAGCGATGGCATGGCTAGGCGAGCGCGGCTACAGCATCTACAAACCCTAGCAAAGCTTTACAGCGTGGATTAGGTCAAGGTGGAGTAGCAGCGAAGCTTGGCCATGTGCATGGCAGCACGGCAGCACAAGAATGGCGGTGAGCAGCCGTGTTTCGGCGTCGGTGTGCTGGTGTTGGCTCGATGGCCAGCGGCGTGAGCTAGACGTGACCCTAGGCTAACCCTAACGAGAGAAAAGTGTGAGCGAGATGGCTCGGTGGAGCATGGCCACTGCGAGCGTAAGCTCGGTGGTGCTTCGGTGAGGGCATGGCTACGATGAACTCACCCTTAGGCGTTTACCTTGGCTTGATTGGCATGGCTAACTGGTCAGAAAGGTGGAGGAGGTGATGGTCGGGTAGTGTGCGCAAGCAATCGCACAATGGTGTGGTGGCGGTGGCGTGTGAGCGGGGCAGAGGTTGGTGGTAATGGCGACGGCGTGCTGCTCAGCTTGCTCTGGCGGGTGAAGGAGAGGCAGAGAGAGGGCAAGAGAGTGAGAGTGAGTAAGCGCGGTGGCTTCACCTCCCTTTTCTCCCCCTGCTAGGCCCTAACCAGCCGGGCCAACGCCAGGCATGCTGCCACCATGTGCAGCGCGCATAGCCTGGGCTGCGGTCAGGCCATGATAGCCAGCCGATTTGGATCGGTGATGTCGATTCAGTAGACTATAAACCGCCATCTTTGCTCTCCTCTATCTCCTAATCTGTACCAAATTTTTGAAAACTTCAGTAATACAAAGTGTAGAGCTACGTGAGTACTATAACTTTGCTATGATGATCATGGCCTAATTTGAGCTAGTTTTCAAGCTACAAGTGCTCCATAGTGGGGTACTCTGAAACTGTAAACCGGTTTAGGATAGCAAAATTTTTGAAGTTACAAACAACATTAAGTTGAAACTTGTGAGCTCTATTTGACTAAGTTAGGCACTGAATTAGCTCAGTGACCCTTAAATAAAGTTTGTTACTCATGACAAGAAGTACAACTTTTATTTAGTTCACATAGCCATGCAAGCTCTCTAAACTACTATTCAACTTTAGTCAAACTAGCATCATGAAAATGACATTTCCATGTAAACCAACACTTAGGAGCAAAATTGGTTCATGTCATGAATACAAAAATTGTTCCATTTACCATCCTAGATGTGTCTAAGGTGTTTTCTAGACATCAGAACCATTTCATACATTGGTCATACATGATTACAAGCATATGTAAGTATATAAGCAACATCACATGTGATAAAGAGAAGGTAAATGAAATGAAACTTCATATGCTCATGCTCATGAATGCTTGGATGATGCTTGTGCTCATGAAATGCAAGTGTCAAATGCAATGCTTAACACTGGGGTGTTACAGCCCCTCCCCCTTATAGAAATCTCATCCCGAGATTTGAAAGACCTACCATTCTTCATAAAAAGTGGGATAAACCTCACGTAAATAATCCTCCCATTCCCAAGTGGCATCTTGTTCACTGTGGTTATTCCACACCACCTTGTAGAACTTAATGACCTTGCTCTGAGTTACTCTTTCCATTTCTTCTAGCACTCGAATTGGTTTCTCTTTATATGTCAAATCTGATTGGATCCTAATGTTGGTGGGTGCAATGGCTTCCTCAGGTATGCAAAGGCATCTTTTCAACTAAGAAACATGGAAGACATCGAATATAGCACTCATCCCTGGATGAAGTTGTAACTTGTAGGTGACATTTCCTTTTAGTTCAATAATCTAGTACTGCCCTACATATCTAGGCACAAGCTTCCTTTTTACTCCAAATCTCTACACTCCTTTCATGGGCGAAACCTTTAAGTACACATAGTCTCCTACTTTGAAGGTTAATGGTCTTCTTCTCTTATCAGCATAAGTCTTTTGTCTAGACTAAGCTGCTTTCATATGCTGTTGGATAATGCATACTTGCTCTTCAACTTTGGTGATAAAGTCAATTCTATAATATCTTCTTTCTCTAGGTTCAATCCAATTCAAGGGAGTTCTACATTTCCGACCATACAGGGCCTCAAAAGGAGCCATTTTGATGCTCTCTTGAGAACTTTTATTGTAGGAGAACTCGGCTAAAGGTTGCCATTTCTCCCATGAATCCTTGGAAGATATAACACAAGCTCTCAACATGTCTTCTAAGATTTGGTTCACTCACTCGGTCCATACGGAAGTTTGTGGATGGTATGCTGAACTTCTAATTAGTTTAGTTCCCAAGGCCTGGTGCAACTGCTCCCAAAAATGAGCTATAAATTGTGGTCCCTGATCTGAGATTATGGTCCGTGGTACTCCATGTAGTCTCACAACCTAAGAAACATACAACTTAGCGTACCTCCTAGCGTGATACCTTGTGTTAACCGGTACAAAATGTGATGACTTGATAAGGTGATCTACAATGACCCATATGGAATCATGACCTTGTTGTGTCAGCGGGAGGCCTGTAATGAAGTCCATACTTATTTTCTCCCATTTCCAACCTGAGATAGATAAAGGTTGTAGTAATCATAGCAGATTTCAAAGGAACAGCCTTGACTGTACTGCAATTATCACACCTAGCGACATAGGCGGCGATTTCCTTCTTCATCTTGGTCCACCAAAAATGGCTATTCAAATCTTGATACATTTTGCTACTACCTGGATGAATGGACAACTTGGATGAATGAGCTTCATCTAAAATTTGATTTCTAAGTTCTCAGTCTTTTGGTACCATAAGTCAGTCCTCAAACCATAGCATGTAGCAGAACTGACCAATTTATAAGAGCACAACTACAATGGCAGCCTACAAGTGGTCGCATTGTCATACTTGAGCCCATATAAACCCTGGTAGTCTATCGACTACCACGAAGGGTCTCGATTGAATGAACATACAACCAAGATTGTACATGATTCAACATACATGTCACACATTACATAAAGTTCACAAATACAGTTCATCCATCAGAGTATGAATTAAAGTTATTACAAACCACGTTCAGGTAAGATAGTAGTGGAAGCAAATTAAAAGTTTGAAACCAACATCTGCAACATTGTTTAAATATAGTGCCAACTCATGATCATGCTTCCACAAAAGCATAAGAGAGGGATTAATAAGAGATGCCTACCCAAGGCTTACTCCTCGTCCATAGTGGGACAGAAGTAGTTCTTGCAATAGCCATGATAAACTGTACCATATGCAATAATGGGAATAAAACCCTGAGTACGAGAAGGTACTCAGCTAGACTTACCCATCATACACCAAAAATAAAGTGACTCCAAGGATTATGCAAGGCTTTATAAGTGGAGTTAGCTTGACGACATTTTGCATAGAAAGCCACTTAATTAGCTATACATTTTATAATTTGGTCATCAAGTTAATTATCGCTATTCATCTCTAGATTAGCAACTAACCTATGCCAAACATGTGATATACCATTTAGCAACATAACAATAGTAACCATAGCTGGTATAATAATTCTATGTTCATCATAACCATCATTTCATAATACAGCTACTATGATATTGGAGCTAGCCAAGTTTCTCATAGTCCGGGAGAGACGGTGATTTGAATCGATTTCAACCAGTTGAGAATTTATTCCTAACACAAACCTAGGCAAACTAGATCAACGGTCACCTTAGGTCACCTTTGGTACAACTCAGGTCCACATTTCATGGGATCGCCCAGCGTCGAACAATCAGGGACAACCAGCTGCTAGGACGTTTAGGCCTAGCCTACCCTTGGCCTCATGTCTGGCTCCCCACACATCCTTACTACCATCCAGAGTGCACACTCTAACAGAATGGGGCCCGACCTAAGTTGAGCTACTTGGCTTCATGGTCAAAATGAGTTATCCGGCCAGCTAAATGAGAGGCATGCGTTCAATCTCAATAGAAGTTCCAACAATGGTACGGTCCTTAATCATCATAGACAAAATCACATGAGTCAACCTATACATAGACTCTGCCCAGCCTCCATTTACATTACCCCATGGTTCTTTTTCACGATAGCAAATATAGCCAACCGTGCTTTGGTACCCACCTATATCTCACAGGTGATGGGAAATCACCCGACTTCTACTGATCTAAGCATGGCTAAGCATATATTCGATCCTAGACCTACATAGGGTTAATGGTATATTTATCTAGACAAGGTAGTTCTATGCATCAAGTGTTTCCAATTCAACTCTTATAACCTAATGCATCAAACATAAAGGACTCAAGTGATATTTTGTAAAACATAGGAGACTTGGAATGCTTTGGGGCTTGCCTTTGAGGAAAGAGGTTGGCCTATGATCTAGGCACTCAGGGAGGTCCTTAAGAGTTTGCTCCTCTCCTTCTGGAGCAACGGCCTGAGGTGTCTCCTGCTGTTCCTCCTCTTCTTCTTCATTGAACTCCAAAAGAGTTATCCCTTCGGATGATCCTATATGCATGAGCATAAAATAAGATATCATGGATGCATATATAATGACATGTATGATATGACATTGTGTGATGAATGCATCCTCATAAGTGTTCTCAGCAGCATTGCATTACGGTGATAACAAGTTACATTTTCTTTTACTGAGTGGGTGCATATCTCTTCTCTAGCAACTTAAACAAATACTTATGTAAATCATTTTCTAGACTATAAGATAGAAGCCACTTATTTTGACCATAACTTGGAGTTATACACATCTAAATAATATGGCTATGGACTTTCTGGAATGCTTATGAAATTGCCTATAACTTTATTTTAATCATCTTCATGTGATTCAGTAGTTATCTAGGTTAAACAATTCAATCATTCAGATCTATCCAGAGAGCAAGCATTTCTGACAGCAGATTTATAACAGCTATAATTCTTAAACCATAAGGCCTATGACTATGAAAATTTAACAGCAAGGTATATAAGTAAGTTATCTACAACTTTGTTATTAACAAGTTTTATAGAAAGGATTAGTATCATCATGGAATCATCACCACAACAGAAACTATACATGCAGCCATCTAGTTGAATTATAAAGCAATAATTAACTAGTTGCATACAACCAATTACTTCTAAGCCTAACTAATAACATCAACAGATTATATGCATCATAAGGACCACATAAAACATCATGGTTAAACATAACTAATTTATTTATATTCATTTATTAATTTCCTTAGATAATAAGGTGATTTAAAGGATAGATATTTCTAGTGCTCAATATAATTCTGAGACAATTATAGTAGTCTACACATGACCCTAATAGTCTACTATACAAATTTAATACCATTTGGACAAGTATAGCTACCTCTACAAAAATGATAAGGCTACATATGCTTTTTTTAGCAAAAATAGTTTAGCATAGTGAAAAGTGTCAAACAACAGATTTAATATTTTTCTTACTTTTCTCCTAGCATGAGAATACTGTGTAAAAATTTGTATGATCATATGTTATGTATTTTTACCCCATTTAATTTCACTAGAAACTAGCAATTAATTAGGATTAAATATGAAGACCATATTTCAATTATGCCTACTATAGGTTTAGTATTTTTACTAGCTAGAGCATGTCAACAGAAGATCAGAAAATTGGAATCACAATTTTATCCCCTTCCTATCTCAAGTTATGCAATTTACAAGATAGATAGTATTTTAAAAGCACTTATCTTTCTGAATTTAATTGTCCCAGAAAAATACCATAAAAAGTAGATTTCATATTTTTCAAATAGTACACTTCAAGATGAATCTAACAAAATTTTGTTCACCTCATTTGGACACTCCTAGCTCTAGATATGAATTTCTGAAGTTTGTAACTAAATCTATGAAAAAATAATCCCATGGTCGCTCAACCCACACCAACTTATAGGGCACCACGACCTATGTGCAACTAGATTGGCACTTTGCTATTCCTAGGGTTCGTAGCGGTGTAGTTGTCACCATGAGAACCGAAGAAATGCTACGGTCAAAGTGGTACAAGCATACAAGATTGTTAGGATGAACAAAAGAGCAAAGGGGAACTAAAGAGCAGAAGGGGTAGAGCCCGATGGTCATGATGAGGCAACTCATGGCCTTGAGCTTTACCCACACGAGTTGGCTTCCATAAGTCACATGATGGTTGTCCCATAGTTCATCTCCTATAGAGTATGGTCATGATGGGTTCATCATGTGCGGGTAGGAGGCGCACCGATATCGAGTCCATGGTGGCAATGTCCCAAAGCCATAGGAGGGGCCAATGATCATGGCACTACAAAGTCAACTAAAAATGAGGGGTCGAGTTACACTCGGCATCATGGCCACGGCGGGACGAGCCCACGACCAAAACATTCGAACGAGGCACAATCCCTCAACCAGCTCAAAGGCTCGGTCCATAGGCAACAACGCTAACACACAAAGAACCAACAACTCAACAACATAACATGGAGTAGCACATATCCATAGCAACAAGAGTTAGACCGGCGCGAAGGCACGACACAGGCATAGATATATAGTTAGGTCATGTATCATGTGTATGAAGAGCAAGAAATGAAAAATAGGAGCTTTGCAGACGTCGAGGATGGCACCATCTAGGTTTAAGGGTTCGACCTTAGAGGCAGAGGGCTGCAGCGGTGCTTTCTAGCGGACTACGGCTAATTGAGGCTTGCTGCTGGTTGGTTATGGTTAGCTACAACTTGCTGTTGGCTGGCCGTGGCTGGCTATGGCTTGTTGCGGTTTGGACGAAGGCTGGCTGCTGCTGGACATGGCTCCGTTGGCGACGATGGTGGTCCGAGTCAACAAAGGATGCTACAAGGCTGACTGCTTCCCTATGGCAGTGAAAAGATGATAGCACAAAGGCCGGTCTCAGAAAGGAACAGCAATAGGAAGGAAGAAAGGCGAGGTTTTAGCGCTGGAAGCTCATCGACGCGGAGGGGAGATGACGGTCGATGGCGAGGTGGTGCTGCTATCCTTCGGCGAGGTGTTCAGTCTAGGTAGCAGCTCTAGCTCTAGCGTGGTCGGCATGGTTCTTCTACGACGGTGAGGAACCACGGCACGAAGGCTGGTTTCAGACAAGATCACCGATGAGGTCAACAACAAGGAGGAAAAGGTAGAGCCTTAGGGTTGGGTGCTCACCGATAGTAGAGGAACAACTTCAGTGGAGGTGGGGTGCTATTGCTTTTATTGTGTGTCCCAGCGAGGTCGAAGGAGAATGTGGTCGCGGCAGCTCAGCTCGGCACAGTGACGAGGAGGCAGAGAGGGCAGGCCTAGCATCACGGTTCTATGCTTGTGGACGGGGAGGCAGACATGCAAGGCTTGGTGAAGCTTAGCATGTGGGAGGAGCTCTGACGGCATGGATGACGATGTCGTGGCCTCAGTGACGGAGATGTAGGGATGAGGCATCTCGATGAAGAGGGAGACATGGCGCTAGTGAAGATTTCTGTTCGGTGTGGTGACGTGCTCGAGGCCAGCGAGGTGGTCATGGCAAGCTCATGGCGTGGTGAGGTGGAGCGACTTGGTGAGGTGTAGGTCCCAGCCGGTGAAAGAGAATCGGTCCACGGGATGGTGGGGTTGGCGCGGTGGCCGGCTATGGCCACGGCGGTGGGTGGAGTGGCAGCCATGGCTGGCTTAGGGTTTGGCGCTGTGAGAGGGAGGAAGAGGATTAGAGGAGTGCGGCGGCTATGGGGAAAGGAGAAGGGAGTAGTGGCTATGGCGCATTTTATAGGGCACCGGGCTAGGGTTCTAGGAGGTGCTGGTGATCCTCGTTGTCCGTGTGGGAGTGGAGACACGTGGCATGCATCCTGAGAGTTGCGGTATGGATGTCGAGGCACAGGGATTGGACAGGCACGGCGGCGGCGGCTAGGAAGCTGAGGCACATGGTGTCTAAGTGGTGTGAGCGCACCTAGGGTTTTAGTCGGCGCATGGCTGGGTGAGCTGGTGGGTGTGCGATGGCTGGATGAGTGGGCCTATGGGGCTAGCGATGGGCCTATGGGGGCTAGGCGGGATGGAGTGGGCAAGTTGTGCCGCTTGGGATGAATGAGGCCGAGGCCTAGGTGGCAGCTTAGGCTATCAGGAGTGGAAGGGAGAGGGGGCGCCCAGCTAGGCTAGGAAGAGAAGGGGAGCTAGGCCTAGCATGAGTGAAGGAGAAGGGGAAGAGGGAGTGGGCTGACTTGGGCTAGATAAGGAGAGAAAAAGGAAAAGGGATTTTTCCTTTTTCATTTCAATGAGTTTAGAGAGATTTAAAAAGAGATTGAGATGAATTCAAAATGGATTTGAGGGGGACTCACTATGGCTTTATGCACTCCAAACTCCAAACAAAACACAAAACCTAAAGAAAACTCAAGAGCAAGGTACACACCTACAATCAAATCTATATGAGTGCATCAATTTATTAGCAACTCTCCTTAGTTTGACTTAGGTTTGACCTAGCAACTACATGCTTCACACATTGCAGGAAAAAAATTAAAAAGCCTGAATTTTTGGATGCTCAAAAACCCTTGGTTGTTACGGTCCTCCCCCCTCACAGGAATCTTGTCCCCGAGATTAAGGTGTTGCTCAGTCGGTGAAGAGGCGAGGGTGCTACTTCTTAAGTTCTTTCTCCCAAGTTGCTTCTATCATTCGTTCCATGCGGTGGTACTGGCAAAATGCTTGTGCAACTCTGTTCATCCAATGTTGGTGAGGTCAGGGTGTAGCCGAACCATCCAATTTATAAGAGCTCAAGTACAATAGTAGCCGGCAAGCGGTCGCACTGTCATACTTGAGTCCATATAAACCCGATAGTCCATAGAGTTCCACGAAGGGTCTTGATTCAACCAACATACAACCAAGTTTGTACATGATTCGACATACATGTCACACGTTACATAAAGTTCACAAATATAGTTCCATACATCAGAGTACGATTATCTCCATTGTTGTTCAAATACTATGCTAGCTCAGGATCACAATCCCACAAAAGCATAAGAGAGGGATTAACAAGAGATTCCTTGCCTAGAGCCCTACTCTTCGTCCACGACGGGACAGAAGCAGTTCTTACAGTAGCCATGATACATTGTATTATCTACAACAAGTGAGAAATAAACCCTGAGTATGAGAAGGTACTCAGCTAGACTTACCCGTCATAAACCAAAAACAAAGTGACTCCAAGGATCATGCAAGGCTTTAGAAGTGGAGCTAGCTTGACAACATTTTGCATAAAAAGTGACTAATTCAGTTGTACATTCATAATTCGGTCATCAAGTTAATTACAACTATTCATCTCTAGATTAGCAACTAACCTATGCCAAACATATGTATATCATTTAGTAGCATAAAATAGTAACCATAGCCAGTGTAGTAATTCCATGTTCATCATAACAATCATTCCATAATACAGTTACTATGATGTTGGAGCTAACCAAGTTTCTCATTGTCTAGGAGAGACGACGATTCGAATCAATTTCAACCAGCTGGGAATTTATTCCTAACACAAACCCAGGCAGACCAGATCAACGGTCACCTAAGGTCACCTTGGGTACAACTCAGGTCCACATTTTGCGGGTTCGACCAGCGCTGCACAATTAGGGACAACCAGCTGCCAGGATGATCAGAACTACCCTACCCTTTGGCTCACACCTGGCTCCCCACACATCCTTACTACCATCCAGAGTGCGCACTCTAATAGAATGGGGCCCAGCCTAAGTTGAGCTACTCAGTTTTATAGTCAGAATGAGTTATCTAGCCAGCTAAGTGAGAGACATGTGTTCAATCTCGATAAAAGTGCCAACAACAGTACGGTCCTTAATCGTCACAGACGGAATCACATGAGTAAACCAACATATAGACTCCACTCAGCCTCCAGTTACATTATCCTATAGTTCTGTTCCACGATAGCAAATATAGCCAATCGTGCTTCGATATCCACCTATATCTCATAGGTGATAGGAAACATAAAGGACTCAAGTGATATTTTGTAAAGCATGGGTGGCTTAAAATGCTCCGGGCCTTGCCTTTGATAAAAGAAGTTGGCCTATGGTCTGGGCACTTAGGTAAGTCTTCAAGAGTTTGCTCCTCTCCTTCTAGAGCTACAGCCTAAGGTGCCTCCTATTATTCCTCCGGCTTTTCTTCGAACTCCAACAGAGTTATCCCTTCGGATGATCCTATATGCATGAGCACAAAATAAGATATCATGGATGCATATATAATGACATGTATAATGTGATATGATGTGATGAATGCATCCTCATAAGTGTTCTCAGTAGCATTGCCTTAAGGTGATAACAAGTTACATTTCTTTTACTGAGTAGGTGCCAATCTCTTATCTAGTAACTTAAACAAATTCTCATCTAAGCAATTTTCTGGACTGCAAGATAACAGCCACTTGTTTTGACCATAACTGGAGTTATAAACATAAAATAATATGGTTATGGACTTTCTAGAAAGCTTATGAAATTGCCTACAACTTTCTTTTAATCATCTTAATGTGATTCAGTAGTTATCTAGGTTAAACAATTCAATCTTTCAGATCTGTCCAGAGAACAAGCATTTCTAATAGTAGACTTCGAACAGCCATAATTCCTAAGTCATAAGGCCTATGACTATGAAAAGTTAACACAAGGTAGATAAGTAAGTTATCTACAACTTTGTCATTAACAAGTTTTACAGAAAGGATCATTATCATCATGGAATCATCACCACAACAAAAACTACATATGCAGCCATCTAGTTGAATTATAAAGTAATAATTAACTAGTTGCCTACAAACAAATACTTCTAAGCCTAACTAATAACATCAATAGGTCATATGCATCACAAACACCACAGAAAACATCATGGTTATGCCTAACTAATTTATTTATATTCCTTTATTAATTTCCTTAGATAATAAGGTGATTTATAGGTTATTACAGTAGCTTACATATGACCCTAATAATCTACTGTACAAATTTCATGCCATTTGGATAAGTATAGCCACCTCTACAAAAATGACAAGTTATATATGCTTATTTTAGCAAAAATAATTTAGCATAGTGAAAAGTGTCAAGCAACAGATTTATTATTTTCTTACTTTCCTCCTAGCATGAGAATACTGTGTAAAAAATTGTATGATCATAAGTTATGTATTTTTACCCCAATTAATTTCACTAGAATCAAGCAATTAATTAAGATTAAATAGAAGACCATATTACAATTATGTCTACTATAGGTTTAGTATTTTTCCTAGCTAGAGCATGTCAACACAAAACCAGCAAAATTGGAATCGCAATTTTGTCAATTTGCTAGCTCAAGTTATGCATTTTAGAAGATATAAACTACTTTAAAAGTACTTATTTTTTTCAATTTAATTCTCCTAGAAAAATACCCTAAATAGTATATTTCATATTTTTATCAAATGGTACACTTCATGATGAATCTAACAAAATTTTGTTCACCCCATTTGGATACTCCTAGCTCTAGATATGAATTTTTGAAGTTTGTAACTAAATCTATGAAAAAATTAATAAAGAAAATCAATTTTCAAATCGGGCGCTACAGCTAGGTGCACTCAGTGTATACACCCCGCTGTGACTGACGACTGGGACCCATGGGTCAACTGATCCCACACATCAGTGAATCCGAGCAGAGCACCAGCATTGATCGACGAGAACTTGGCGTCGGAGAGGTCACCGGCGACGAGGTCGACACCAACATGTTCCCCAACTCAATCCACATCGACTGGTACCCTAGGTTTGCTCGGAGGATCACTAGAGTTGGCTCGACGGTGAGCATGGCGGCTCGACGGTGGTGCATGGTGGTGCTCCAGCCATCCCCAGCGATGGCATGGCTAGGCGAGCGCGGCTACAGCATCTACAAACCCTAGCAAAGCTTTACAGCGTGGATTAGGTCAAGGTGGAGTAGCAGCGAAGCTTGGCCATGTGCATGGCAGCACGACAGCACGAGAATGGTGGTGAGCAGCCATGTTTTGGTGTTAGTGTGCTGGTGTTGGCTCAATGGCCAGCGGTGTGAGCTAGATGTGACCCTAGGCTAACCCTAACGAGAGAAAAGTGTGAGCGAGATGGCTCGGTGGAGCACGGCCATGGTGAGCACAAGCTCGGCGGCGCTTCAGTGAGGGCATGACTACGGTGAACTCGCCCTTAGGCATTTACCTTGGCTTGATTAGCATGGCTAACTGGTCAGAAAGGTGGAGGAGGTGATGGTCGGGTAGTGTGCACGAGCAATCGCACAATGGCGTGGTGGCGGTGGTGTGCGAGCGGGGCAGAGGTTGGTGGCAATGGCGACAGCGTGGTGCTTAGCTTGCTCTGGCGAGTGAAGGAGAGGCAGAGAGAGGGCAAGAGAGTGAGAGTGAGTAAGCGCGGTGGCTTCGCCTCTCTTTTCTTCCCCTGCTAGCCTAACCAGCCGGGCCAACGCCGGCATGCTGCCGCCATGTGGCACGCATAGCCTGGGCGCGGTCAGCCATGATAGCCAGCCGATTTGGATCGGTGATGTCGATTTAGTCGACTAAAACCGCCATCTTTGCTCTCCTCTATCTCCTAATCTGTACCAAATTTTTGAAAACTTTAGTAATACAAAGTGTAGAGCTACGTGAGTACTATAACTTTGCTATGATGATCATGGCCTAATTTGAGCTAGTTTTCAAGCTACAATGCTCCATAGTGGGGTACTCTGAAACTGTAAACCGGTTTAGGATAGCAAAATTTTTGAAGTTACAAACAACATTAAGTTGAAACTTGTGAGCTCTATTTGACTAAGTTAGGCACTGAATTAGCTCGTGACCCTTAAATAAAGTTTGTTACTCATGACAAGAAATACAACTTTTATTTAGTTCACATAGCCATGCAAGCTCTCTAAACTACTATTCAACTTTATTCAAACTAGCATCATGAAAATGACATTTCCATGTAAACCAACACTTAGGAGCAAAATTGGTTCATGTCATGAATACAAAAATTGTTCCATTTACCATCCTAGATGTGTCTAAGGTGTTTTCTAGACATCAGAACCATTTCATACATTGGTCATACATGATTACAAACATATGTAAGTATATAAGCAACATCACATGTGATAAAGAGAAGGTAAATGAAATGAAACTTCATATGCTCATGCTCATGAATGCTTGGATGATGCTTGTGCTCATGAAATGCAAGTGTCAAATGCAATGCTTAACACTGGGGTGTTACAGCCCCTCCCCCTTATAGAAATCTTGTCCCGAGATTTGAAAGACCTACCATTCTTCATAAAAAGTGGGATAAACCTCACGTAAATAATCCTCCCATTCCCAAGTGGCATCTTGTTCACTGTGGTTATTCCACACCACCTTGTAGAACTTAATGACCTTGCTCTGAGTTACTCTTTCCATTTCTTCTAGCACTCGAATTGGTTTCTCTTTATATGTCAAATCTGATTGGATCCTAATGTTGGTGGGTGCAATGGCTTCCTCAGGTATGCAAAGGCATCTTTTCAACTAAGAAACATGGAAGACATCGAATATAGCACTCATCCCTGGATGAAGTTGTAACTTGTAGGTGACATTTCCTTTTAGTTCAATAATCTAGTACGCCCTACATATCTAGGCACAAGCTTCCTTTTTACTCCAAATCTCTACACTCCTTTCATGGGCGAAACCTTTAAGTACACATAGTCTCCTACTTTGAAGGTTAATGGTCTTCTTCTCTTATCAGCATAAGTCTTTTGTCTAGACTAAGCTGCTTTCATATGCTGTTGGATAATGCATACTTGCTCTTCAACTTTGGTGATAAAGTCAATTCTATAATATCTTCTTTCTCTAGGTTCAATCCAATTCAAGGGAGTTCTACATTTCCGACCATACAGGGCCTCAAAAGGAGCCATTTTGATGCTCTCTTGAGAACTTTTATTGTAGGAGAACTCGGCTAAAGGTTGCCATTTCTCCCATGAATCCTTGGAAGATATAACACAAGCTCTCAACATGTCTTCTAAGATTTGGTTCACTCACTCGGTCCATACGGAAGTTTGTGGATGGTATGCTGAACTTCTAATTAGTTTAGTTCCCAAGGCCTGGTGCAACTGCTCCCAAAAATGAGCTATAAATTGTGGTCCCTGATCTGAGATTATGGTCCGTGGTACTCCATGTAGTCTCACAACCTAAGAAACATACAACTTAGCGTACCTCCTAGCGTGATACCTTGTGTTAACCGGTACAAAATGTGCTGACTTGATAAGGTGATCTACAATGACCCATATGGAATCATGACCTTGTTGTGTCAGCGGGAGGCCTGTAATGAAGTCCATACTTATTTTCTCCCATTTCCAACCTGAGATAGATAAAGGTTGTAGTAATATAGCAGATTTCAAAGGAACAGCCTTGACTGTACTGCAATTATCACACCTAGCGACATAGGCGGCGATTTCCTTCTTCATCTTGGTCCACCAAAAATGGCTATTCAAATCTTGATACATTTTGCTACTACCTGGATGAATGGACAACTTGGATGAATGAGCTTCATCTAAAATTTGATTTCTAAGTTCTCAGTCTTTTGGTACCATAAGTCAGTCCTCAAACCATAGCATGTAGCAGAACTGACCAATTTATAAGAGCACAACTACAATGGCAGCCTACAAGTGGTCGCATTGTCATACTTGAGCCCATATAAACCTGGTAGTCTATCGACTACCACGAAGGGTCTCGATTGAATGAACATACAACCAAGATTGTACATGATTCAACATACATGTCACACATTACATAAAGTTCACAAATACAGTTCATCCATCAGAGTATGAATTAAAGTTATTACAAACCACGTTCAGGTAAGATAGTAGTGGAAGCAAATTAAAAGTTTGAAACCAACATCTGCAACATTGTTTAAATATAGTGCCAACTCATGATCATGCTTCCACAAAAGCATAAGAGAGGGATTAATAAGAGATGCCTACCCAAGGCTTACTCCTCGTCCATAGTGGGACAGAAGTAGTTCTTGCAATAGCCATGATAAACTGTACCATATGCAATAATGGGAATAAAACCCTGAGTACGAGAAGGTACTCAGCTAGACTTACCCATCATACACCAAAAATAAAGTGACTCCAAGGATTATGCAAGGCTTTATAAGTGGAGTTAGCTTGACGACATTTTGCATAGAAAGCCACTTAATTAGCTATACATTTTATAATTTGGTCATCAAGTTAATTATCGCTATTCATCTCTAGATTAGCAACTAACCTATGCCAAACATGTGATATACCATTTAGCAACATAACAATAGTAACCATAGCTGGTATAATAATTCTATGTTCATCATAACCATCATTTCATAATACAGCTACTATGATATTGGAGCTAGCCAAGTTTCTCATAGTCCGGGAGAGACGGTGATTTGAATCGATTTCAACCAGTTGAGAATTTATTCCTAACACAAACCTAGGCAAACTAGATCAACGGTCACCTTAGGTCACCTTTGGTACAACTCAGGTCCACATTTCATGGGATCGCCCAGCGTCGAACAATCAGGGACAACCAGCTGCTAGGACGTTTAGGCCTAGCCTACCCTTGGCCTCATGTCTGGCTCCCCACACATCCTTACTACCATCCAGAGTGCACACTCTAACAGAATGGGGCCCGACCTAAGTTGAGCTACTTGGCTTCATGGTCAAAATGAGTTATCCGGCCAGCTAAATGAGAGGCATGCGTTCAATCTCAATAGAAGTTCCAACAATGGTACGGTCCTTAATCATCATAGACAAAATCACATGAGTCAACCTATACATAGACTCTGCCCAGCCTCCATTTACATTACCCCATGGTTCTTTTTCACGATAGCAAATATAGCCAACCGTGCTTTGGTACCCACCTATATCTCACAGGTGATGGGAAATCACCCGACTTCTACTGATCTAAGCATGGCTAAGCATATATTCGATCCTAGACCTACATAGGGTTAATGGTATATTTATCTAGACAAGGTAGTTCTATGCATCAAGTGTTTCCAATTCAACTCTTATAACCTAATGCATCAAACATAAAGGACTCAAGTGATATTTTGTAAAACATAGGAGACTTGGAATGCTTTGGGGCTTGCCTTTGAGGAAAGAGGTTGGCCTATGATCTAGGCACTCAGGGAGGTCCTTAAGAGTTTGCTCCTCTCCTTCTGGAGCAACGGCCTGAGGTGTCTCCTGCTGTTCCTCCTCTTCTTCTTCATTGAACTCCAAAAGAGTTATCCCTTCGGATGATCCTATATGCATGAGCATAAAATAAGATATCATGGATGCATATATAATGACATGTATGATATGACATTGTGTGATGAATGCATCCTCATAAGTGTTCTCAGCAGCATTGCATTACGGTGATAACAAGTTACATTTTCTTTTACTGAGTGGGTGCATATCTCTTCTCTAGCAACTTAAACAAATACTTATGTAAATCATTTTCTAGACTATAAGATAGAAGCCACTTATTTTGACCATAATTGGAGTTATACACATCTAAATAATATGGCTATGGACTTTCTGGAATGCTTATGAAATTGCCTATAACTTTATTTTAATCATCTTCATGTGATTCAGTAGTTATCTAGGTTAAACAATTCAATCATTCAGATCTATCCAGAGAGCAAGCATTTCTGACAGCAGATTTATAACAGCTATAATTCTTAAACCATAAGGCCTATGACTATGAAAATTTAACACAAGGTATATAAGTAAGTTATCTACAACTTTGTTATTAACAAGTTTTACAGAAAGGATTAGTATCATCATGGAATCATCACCACAACAGAAACTATACATGCAGCCATCTAGTTGAATTATAAAGCAATAATTAACTAGTTGCATACAACCAATTACTTCTAAGCCTAACTAATAACATCAACAGATTATATGCATCATAAGGACCACATAAAACATCATGGTTAAACATAACTAATTTATTTATATTCATTTATTAATTTCCTTAGATAATAAGGTGATTTAAAGGATAAATATTTCTAGTGCTCAATATATTCTGAGACAATTATAGTAGTCTACACATGACCCTAATAGTCTACTATACAAATTTAATACCATTTGGACAAGTATAGCTACCTCTACAAAAATGATAAGCTACATATGCTTTTTTTTGCAAAAATAGTTTAGCATAGTGAAAAGTGTCAAACAACAGATTTAATATTTTTCTTACTTTTCTCCTAGCATGAGAATACTGTGTAAAAATTTGTATGATCATATGTTATGTATTTTTACCCCATTTAATTTCACTAGAAACTAGCAATTAATTAGGATTAAATATGAAGACCATATTTCAATTATGCCTACTATAGGTTTAGTATTTTTACTAGCTAGAGCATGTCAACAGAAGATCAGAAAATTTGGAATCACAATTTTATCCCCTTCCTATCTCAAGTTATGCAATTTACAAGATAGATAGTATTTTAAAAGCACTTATCTTTCTGAATTTAATTGTCCCAGAAAAATACCATAAAAAGTAGATTTCATATTTTTCAAATAGTACACTTCAAGATGAATCTAACAAAATTTTGTTCACCTCATTTGGACACTCCTAGCTCTAGATATGAATTTCTGAAGTTTGTAACTAAATCTATGAAAAAATAATAAAGAAATCAAATTTCAAATCGGGCGCTATAGCTAGGTGCACCCGGTGTATACACCCCACTGTGACTGACGACTGGGCCCCGTGGTCAACTCGGCCCCACGTGATAAAGAGACAGAGCAGAGCACCGGCTTGACCAGTGAAAAGCTCACCGACGGTGAGGTCACCGGCAACGAGGTCGGCACCAACGTGTTCCCCATCATATTCCACACCTACAAGTACCCTTAGTTTGCTCAGAGGATCACCGGAGCTAGCTCATTGGTGAGCATGTCGGCTCGGCGGTGGTGCATGGTGGTGCTCCGGCCATCCCGGCGACGGCATGGCCCGGCGAGCGCTGCTATGACATCTATAAACCCTAGCGAAGCTCTATAGCGTGGATTAGGTCAAGGTGGTGCAGCGGCGAAGCTTGGCCGTGTGAAAAGGGGCATAGTGGCATGAACACGGTGGTGGCACGGTGATGTTTTGGTGGGAAAGGTGACGCAAGCATGCATTCGTATTCCCCACGAGCTTCGCCGTCCTAAGGCTAAACCCTAAGGCCTGACTATGAGAGAGAATGGTGAACAGATAGGCGTGGCCACGGTTACGTGCATGGCAGTGGTGGTCATAGCGGTGCGACTTGCGTTCCGGCACTGACGACGCGGTAGCGGCTCAATGAGCTATGGTTATAGCTTCTAGGACCTACGATGAAGATGAATCAAGAGAGAGAGAGATTGGAGGAGCGGTGGATAGGGCTGGCCACGGTGAGCTCAGAGCTTGGTGACGCTCCATGTCCATGGTAGAGACAGCGACACACAATGCGGCCTTACCCTTGCTCGAATGGCGGTGCTAGCAAGTCGGTGAGGTGAAGCACGTCAAAGTGGAGCTCTGGGCGAGATGGATTGGATGGTGGTGTGGTGGTTGGCGTGCTAGCGTGACTGAGGCACATGATGGTGATGATGGCTTGTGTAACCCCTAGGTGTTTGTCACCAGTTAAGCAATGGGTTTGAGCTCAAACATGACCTATTAAGTGGTGATGAAGGTGTCAAGATCAAATCTACAAGAGTGAGCTCCAACTTAAACTTGGACAACACACCCTTACTTACATGTGGACCCTTGTTAAGATTATGCAAGAGTAATGTTAAACATGCTTATTTCATGTACATTACATCAACATGCATCCATATTGACCAGTGGAAAAGTTTCATGAAGTTTAGACTCAAGAAGTCACATGAAATGATAAGTTATAATCTTTCTTCGGTTGCCTTATTAAGTAAATGGGAATATGAGATGTCGACCAAACCATGCTACCTTGCCCAAATGACTCTAATTGAACTATACAACAAAAGTCATGAAGGGTTCGTGTTGAGCAAAAGTCAAGAAAATGCCTCAATCGGTCTAAAACTCTAATTTAAGCTTTATCGTGATGCTATTTTGACCTATGTTGACCAATCGCTTACAGTGCTTGCATGGAGTTGCACCTTAAATAAAAGTTGATGTTTGAGTGGAGTCGAAAAAACTTTGTTTTTGGACCAAGAGCCAGATCAACTTGGAACTAAGTCAAACAGAGGCTTGAAGATTGAATCAGCTGCTGTCTTAGGCTCCCGGTAAATTTTTCTAAGTCCATTAAGTGATAGCAGTAAGTTAACTTCTTTGCGACATATTATCTTCCAAATTCATGTGGTAGCTGAATTGAATTCCTTAAGATGAGTTGAAGTACTTTTCATGGTGAAAACAATAGATCAAGTCTCATCAAATTTGGAGTTCATTTGGATCTTCAAAAATAGTTTCCAAAATAGCAATAGTTTACTTTGTCACTTAACTAACATCGACGTTGGCATTCCACGTTCTCCAAATTTTGTTAAGCAACTCAATTTGGTCCAAAGATAAAAGTTGGAGGCAATTTACTAGAGGAGAGTATACAAAAAGATGGCACTCGTTTGACCTTGTGTTGACCATCGATTTTTGTATTTGATTAATCAGCGTCAACATGTTGACACTTGCAAATCAGACGCTAATTAATTGATGTTTCAAAGACCTAATGGTTGTGACCCCTTAATCAATTTTGTAGAGCATCAGAAGAGGAACAACTTTACTTCAAGGACCATAGCCCAGTTTGGCACGCAATCAGCCCTAACACGGCCTCCAAGTCAGTCACCACGACGCACACCACGTGTTCGACAAAATGCCGCGTGGCCGCCATGCATGGCTGGGCACCCCCACCTCCATTGCCACACGCCGCCCTACTCCCTGTGCCTCCAAAAGTGGATGCCCAAGCTCCCCATTCCCTCACTCGCTCCCTGTCCTCTCTCTCGGTCCACTCTCTCGCTCCCTCTCCAAGCCACGTGCGGATGCCGCCATTGCCAGTAGCTTGAGCTCCCACCACCGTTGTTCCCTTGCCTCTAGTCTTCTGTTGCTCAGGCTAGCAACACCTTTGACTTCCCCAGTTTGCGCCGCCACCCCTACCCCGTCAGCTCCTTTTGCCACCGTTGCCGCTGCTTTCGCCATCGCTGTAGGCTACCGCCGCCATGCACGTGGCTAGGATGGCCTCGGGCTACAGCTGGCCATGCCATTGGCCAGGCACAGCCATGGCCAAGCTCGACCGGTCCCTCCCCGTCGCTGTCGGTTCTCACTGGCCCAGCCCGGCCAGCCCAAGCTGTCCTCTGCTCCATTCCCATGTAGATGAGAAGGCGAAGGACCGTGGGCAAGAATTAGAAGAAGTGGGAGGGCCTAACAGCGAAGCCATAACTTAGAGGAATAGTGCCGAGAAGGACCGGCTCGCTGGCGCTTAATTTGTGTTTTTTGCAGGGACCCCAATGCAAAAGCATTTTTCTTTTCTTTTTCATTATATGCATATAATCAGCTGAACTTTTAAAAATCATACAAAATTGTAGAAAAATTGTAAAATAGTAAATGAGGACTTTTTGGAATCCTTGTGAAATTGTATATGCAGTAGATCTATAATATGGTATGCTTTAGTTTAAAGGTTTTGCTGTAAAAATCAATTTATACAGTTAGGTTTTTAATACTAGTTGTGTCTTGTCTTTTTTATAACTACAGTTGTTTGCTCAAATAAATGTGAAATTTTGAAAGAGTGCTACTCAGGTGATGGTTTATGTCTGGTAAAAATTTCAGGATTTTGAGCTAGATAGTTTAAGAGCTATAAAAATAACAAATGCCATGTGTTGCTTTGCTCCTATTCTGAATAGGCCTGCATGTTTGTATTAATTGGCTCAAATAAGTTATGAATCATGCCTTGATGAAAATAAATGAGTTGTATTACTTTTCTTAAGATTTTCAAAAAGATAAAAATCATAATTTTTGGTTAAGTAGATTTTTAGTTATAGTTGCTTAAATTTCTATGGTTGTTTCTGCCCAAACCCAGATAAGGTTGCCTTGTTAGTACTTTGGGGCCATTTTAGTAGTAGAATTAGCTCTAGGTGTTTATAAAAAAGTTGTTTACAATTTTCTAAGCTTTCTAAAAAGTCTAGAACCACATTTATTGAACATGTGGAACTCTAGTTATAGCTGTTTAAAGTTGCATATCAGATTTTGTCCATGTTTTGGATAGAGATGCATTTATTAGATTAATTGACCTTATTAACTATAGAATCATCTTAAGATAAGAATAATAAAGTTATAGGTAGCTCCATAATCTTTTTAAAAAGTTATGAGTCATGTTTGTTGGAGGTCTAGAACTCTAGTTATGCTTATCTGAAGTTCCTATCAGTTTTCTATCTATAATTATACCACTCCTGTTTGGGCTGCATGTGCAGTTTTGCTTGTGCAATTATTTTCGTTGTGTAAATTATGTTTGCTGTGGTTGTAGTGAATACCAAAGTTGTAGATAATTTCATAATCTTGCTTGTGTTCAAATTGCATGACCATAGGCCTGATAGTTTAAGAGTTATGAATTTGACAAATGATCTATCATGTTTGGTCTATGCACTGTGCAGATTTAAAGGATTTTATTGTTTGACCTAGTTAAGTATGTAATCATGTCTTAGTGATAATATAAGAGTTATAGTTATTTAATTAAGCTTTCCAAATTATCTTATATCACCCCTTTTGGTGTTGTAGATCTCCAGTTATAAGCTCGAGAAGTTGCATGGCAGAATCTATCCAAGTCTGGATAGCGGTGCTCAATTGTGCTTGATTGACCTTGTTAATTGAGAAATCACCTTGTGATGATAATAAACATGTTTTAGATAATTTAATAAGATTTCTATAAAGTTAAGGTTCATGCTTGTTTGATGTCCATAACTCCAGTTATGCATTGTTGAAATTACAACTACTTTTTTGCCCTAGTTCTGTGCAGATCTGAAACATTGGCATGTTTGACCTGGTTAGCTTTGGAATAAGCTTTTGGTGATTATAACAATGTCAGATGCATGTGGAAGGTTGTGTTGTCTTCTTCAAGTATGGCAGACGTCAGTGCCTACCATACTGTTGATATCTAGAGGCATGCAAGGAGTTTTACCATGTTTGCCTGGTACGGTAAATGATGGCGCCCACAACACTGTCGATGCCTCAGAGGCACGTGGGGGAGCCTTACCGTATTTGTCTGGTATGGGAGTTGATGGCGCCCACAACATTGTAGGGGAAAATGTCAGCACCTACAACACTGCTTGGGTTCTGTCATGTCAGGGAGGTCGCAGGGTACTGTCCTACAGGTGTACAGGGTATGGTCCTCGGTATTGTGGTTGACTTGAGTGCGCTGTCTTACTTTTCTCCGTCTGTTTCCTAGTCCTTACCGAGCGGGTGTCCTCGGTCGGTTGGTCCCAGTCGGCTCTGATTGCGCTAATCGGAGAGGAGGTGTAAGTAGGGGTTCGGCGCATTCCCGGTCGAAGAAGCGGGTCGGAGTTAGAAGTGGTGTTTGGCCAGGCCTTCCGGTTGGAGAGGCCATCCAGAGGCGGGCTAGAGACCAAAGCGAGCGCTTCGGTCGAAGAGGTGGGCTGGAGTCAGAAGCGGGTGTTGTTCCTCCTCAGCTAGGCCTTCTGGTCGGAGATTGGATCATCCTTCTAGCCTACTGTTTAGGTCTTTGGTCCAGCCCAAGAGTTGCATGTTGGTTCACAACGTTGTCTGCTGGGCCGAGTCTTTGCTGGGAAGCTAGTAATGAAGGATCCTAGGTTTATGAACCCGACAGTGATGGTTCGGATAAACATGGAATTACTACACCGGCTATGGTTACTATTGTATGCAATCAAATGATATACCACATGTTTGGCACAGGTTAGTTGCTAATCTAGAGATGAATAGCTATCATTAACTTGATGACCAAAGTATAATTATACAACTGAATTAGTCATGTTTTATGCAAAATGTTGTCAAGCTAACTCCACTTATAAAGCCTTGCATAATCCTTGGAGTCACTTTATTTCTGGTTTATGACGGGTAAGTTTAGCTGAGTAAATTTGAGTACTCAGGGTTTATCCCACCATGTTGTAGGTGAAGTTCTCGGCCTACTGAAGATGGTGGCTAACCGTCGATGGGCTCGGTGACTCTATATTTATTTCTCCTCTATATGCTTTTATCTATGGATGTCACTTATGTTAGCAATGTATTTGGAACTTATATTAATGTAATCGTTTGAAAGCTATGTTGTTTTCACTAGTCAGTTTTGAAACCCAAACTTGTATTATTATTTGTGAACTCATTGTAAACATTAATTCCGCCGCACCTCTATGTTTGTGATGTGTATTTGCTTAATCATACGATCTTGGTTGTGATGTTGATTTACCGAGGTCCTTCATGACACTTAGCGGACTACTGGGTTTATATAAGTGAAAGTATGCGCGTGTCAATGTGTTAGTGGGGACAACCGTACTTGATCTTGTATAAATTGGGCGGTTCTGTCACAGCTTGCTCTGCTTGGCTTCGAGCGAGAGAGCGAGGCAAGGTGAGGCAGAGAAAGTGAGCACGCGTGGAGAGCGAGCAGGGACACGGCTCCTTTTGCTGTCCACCCCGGCATGACGCGTGGGCCCGATGTCGATGTACGGTGTCCACGCAACGAACGTGGCCTATGGCCAGTCGGCCATGACGTCGCGCTGTCTTGGTCTATTTTAGGACTACAATAGACGACCGACAGAGCAAGTTCATGTACATGTTACTCCCAAACAAGCTCAATTCAGCAAAAACTTCCCTAATACGAATTGTAGAGCTATCGGAGATCTACAACTTTGCTTAAATGAGTTTGGACTAATTTGAGCTGGTTTACAAGTTACAATGCTCCAAAGTGGTGCACATTGAAACTGAAATCAGCTTGTGACTTAGCAAATTTTCCTAAGTCTAGAAACAACATTTCGTTGATTTTTGTGAGGCCTATTTGACTAAGTTAGACACTGAATTAGCTCATTACCCTTAAATAAAGTTTGTTACCCATGATGTGAACTACAACTTTTATTTAGGTCACATAGCCATGCAAACAGTCTAAGCTACTGTTCAACTTCGGTCAAACTAGCATCATGAAAATGGCATTTCAAATGAAACCAACGCTTAGAAGCAAATTTGGTCTATGTCATGAATATAAACATTGTTCCAATTACCATCCTAGATGTGTCTAAGTTATTTTCATGACCTCACAACCATTTCATACAATGGTCATACATGATTACAACCATAAGCATATATATATATAATGAACATTTCATGTGATAAGGTATAAGAATGAGATGAAATTTCTTATGCTCATGTTCATGAATGCTTGGATGATGCTTGTGCTCATGAAATGCAGGTGCCAAATGCAATGCTTAACACTAGGGTGTTACATAGCACACCTCTTTCATCCAACCTAAAATGCTTGGTTTCCTATTCTTTCATCTTTCGCTTGATGTGGAACACACCCACATCTATCTTCTGTAGTTCTATGATTTTGCTCTCAAGTGAGCAACTGCCAGTGATATTGTGTAGCACAATAGGATGTAACAAATTAAATCCATCCTCCAACAGAGAATTGCATTGATACTTCTGGCTCAAGGCATCTGCTACCACATTTGCCTTGCCAAGATGATAATGCACTTCCAAGTTATAGTCCTTAATCAACTCTAACCATTTATGTTGTCTCATGTTCAGCTCAGGTTGAGTGAAGATATATTTGAGACTCTTGTGATCAGTGTATATGTGACATATGTTTCCTAACAAGTAATGTCTCCATATCTTCAATGCATCAACAACTGCGACGAGCTCTAAATCATGGGTGGGATAGTTGACTTCATGCTTTCTCAATTGCTAAGAAGCACAGGCAATAACTCGGCCTTCTTGCATGAGCACACACCCCAAACCTATACCTGATGCATCATAGAACACATCAAAAGGCTTTTCAATGTTGGGTTGTGCTAGAACAGGAGCTGTAGTTAATAAGGTCCGTAAGGTGTGAAAAGCAGCTTCACACTTCGGCGTCCAATTAAACTTCTCATCCGTCTAGAGTAGTCTGGTCATGGGTTTTGCTATCTTGGAAAAGTCAGGAATGAAACGACAATAGTAACCTGCTAGCCCTAGAAAACTCCAAACTTCATGAACCGAAGTCGGGGCCTTCCAATCTATGACCTCTTGTACTTTAGATGGGTCCATAGAAATTCCACCTTTAGATAAGATGTGACCCAAGAAAGGTACTTTGCTCAACCAAAATTCACATTTGCTAAATTTGGCATATAATTTATGCTCCCTCAATCTAGATAAGATGATCCTCAGATGCTTTGCATGATCTGCCTCATTCTACAAATAAATCTAGATATCATTGATAAACACGACCATGAACTTGTCAAGGTCAGGCATAAATATCGAATTCATCAAATACATGAAGTAGGCAGGAGCATTTTTAGCCCAAAGGACATGACCAAATACCCATACAAGTCATACCTAGTGGAGAAAGTTGTTTTAGGTACATCCTCTAGCCTGATTTTAATCTGATGACAGCTGGACCTCAAGTCAATCTTAGAGAATACCTTTGCTTTTGCTAGTTGATCGAATAAGATATCGATATGAGGCAAAGAATACTTGTTCTTTATGGTCACAACATTAAGCGGCCTATAATCCACACACATTCTCAGGGACTTGTCCTTCTTCTTTACAAATAAAGCTAGACATCCCCATGGGGACGAACTAGGTTGAATGAGACCTTTGTCCAAAAGTTCCTATAACTAGATTTTAAGTTCGGCTAACTCATTTGGTGGCATCCTATAGGGTCTTCTTGAGATCGGTGCCATACCTGGCACTAACTCAATCTTAAATTCCACATCCCTATTAGGCGGTAAACCTGGCAATTCATCAGGAAATACATTAGGAAATTCACAAACCACTGGAATATCATAGAGGGTAGTGGCTTGGATAGCACAAGACAAGTTTTGGAGATCAAAACTTCTAGGAAGTGGCACTAGAAAAGCACCCTCCCCCTTAGGTTCCCTCAACATGATTGTCCGAGTGGATGTGTTAGTGAGAACTCCATGGTCACTCATCCAACTCATGCCTAAGGTCACATCTATGGCTAATCTAGGCAATACTATCAGATCCATTTGTGTACTCTTATATCTAGATGAGCACATCTCTAAGTATTGGATTTGTAGAGGTAGTAGCCCTAGCTGAACTTATACTATAACCACCGTTGTTTACCTCAATTATTTTCTAATCATACTTAGATGCAAATGCTTGGCTCATAAATGAATGAGAAGCTCTAGAATCAAATAAAACAATGGTGGGATGTTTGTTAACAAGAAACATACTAGCGGTAATGACTTCTCCCATGAGAATTTCTTCCACCGCCATATAATGCATGTATCTAGGACGTGCCTTAGGATTAGCCTGTTTCTAATTACCCTAGTTTTGATTGCCATTCTTCTTGGGATGGGGACACTCCTTGGACCAATAGCCTTGCTGATTGCAGTTGAAGCATGGCTGGTTATTCCTTGGTCCTACTGAGCTTCCCTGGCCTTCATTGCCCTTAGGTATGGCAATGGTGAATGCCCTACAGAATGTCTTCTAGGGGCAATTAGCCTGAGCTTTTGGTGGAGGAGGCCTAAACTTAGGTGCTAGTGGATGAAACTATGGCCTAGCTACCACTGGAGCTCTAGACTGGCAAGATCCTGAGGCACCTGCCTCAGCTCCTCTTTTGTGGCCCTTTGCTATTGCTTGTAAGTTATTCTGATTCTCCTAGATTAGGGCATCACTAACAAACTCATTGTATGTAGCACACCTTGAGTTGGCCATAGTCTTCATTAGCTTAGTGCCAAGGCCTCTCTTGAAGCTTTCTATCTTCTTTTCCTCCGTATCGATGAACCCTAGGGCAAATCGGGACAAATTGTTGAAGGCATGCATGTACTCGATAAGGATCTTGGTCCCTTGTGTAAGTCTCATGAACTTGGCTGCTTTCATACGCATCAGCCCTAGGGGAATGTGATGTCCCCTAAAGGCTAACTTGAACTGCTCCCATGTGACCTGTGAGTTGGCAGGTAGAGAGGATAGGAAATGGGTCCACCATATCCCTATTGGTCCTTGTAGTTGGTGGGACGCATACTCAGCCTTCAGATGCTTAGTAACCCTCAACAGATGGAACTTTTTCTCTATCATGTTAGGCCACTCATCCACTTAGAGCGGTTCTTTGGCCTCTTTGAAGATAGGAGACTTAGTGTCTTGGAAATTGTTGGCGCAAAAATGATGCAATGCAATCAACACACAGCAAGCCGGATGATCTAAATGGAATGAGATTGGAGATCTGCTTGGCTTCAACATAGGACCAGTTGATTCTGAAACCCAACGGTGTGCCAGTCAATTTGACCTGCAATTGACAAAGAGAGAAAATCTTATCAGTAGTTTAAGGAGAAACATGTCGGTGTTGCTCTAGACAGTTCCAAATATACGGCTAAACAACCGATTCGATAAGGCTATCAACTAAATAGTCAATATCCAACATATCAATAAAGCAAGGATCGTTGAATTGAAGATTGTCGGCTAATATCAATGATGATGGTATGAATTCAAAATAACTGATACTCATGGGTCATAGCGATTTTATTATTATTGATTAATCCAGATAGAGCAAGTACAATACACCCAAATATAAGTAATATAAAGGAACATCATCAGCTAGATGGAAATAACCAGTGTAAAGTATTGAGCCGACGAGTTTAACGAGAAAGGATATAACATGCGAACAAATTGACTGTCTAGTACAAATGAATCTATAAACGCTCTGAATCTAATTCGTTACCATCAATAGTGAGGTTCGATCGGATCGATACAGCTATGATAATAATAACAAACTAAAGCTAAAGAATCTATAAAAGCACCTATATATTGATAGGTTCATTAAAAACATGCTATATGTGTGAAAGCACAGGCTAATCGGCTAAAATAGCTGATGCATGCATAGCAAACAAACAGAGTACATATCTCGATCATGAACAAAACCACTAATCGATAATCTCAAATCCAAAGTCTTACTAGTGAGGTTCGACTAGGTTGATGCAGCTATAGTTGTGTCATTAGATTAGATCTTATTAACTAGTGAACTTACTCTAGATTGGAACATGTCTTTGAATGCATACTATGTTTGATTGGAATAGAGATAAAACAACCGATCTAGCAAAATTAAGCCATCAATTATAAGATTCAATGTGTGACTACACTAGAAGAAGACCAATTATGATGATGTGATGCCGATTCTATCTCTATCTCAATCAGGTGATTTGTTATAATTAATAAAACATTAAATATAAACAAGATCGATAACTGGTGAATCAACCAAAAATAGCAAGGAAAATCTTACTAATCTTAGTAGATTCGATAACTAGTGATATTGTGTTAAACAACAAGTTATTTAACACAAGATTGATAACTTTGATTTATATTTTGGTTCATAAGAGATCAATCAGTTGATGCAGCCTTACAAACAACAATATGAATCGATAACTAACTTATATTATAGTTCATAAAAGGTCAATCAGCTGATGCAACTTTACAAGCATAATACAAGTCATGATGGTACTCACAAGCAAGCTAGGGGTCGATCAGTCAATGCAGCCCTAGTTGCTGAAGAACTCATCGAGATCTATAGTACTCCTACTCCTAATGCGATGGCGAACGCCAAAAAGATTGTGTTGATTGATTGTTCGTGTCCTTGTACAATAACCAGGGTCCAATATTTATACCTGGAACCTAAACATGAATCCTACTCAAATATGACTCATTACAATTCTTGGAATAAAAGAAAACATTCCTAATTTAAAATAACTTGGACCCTAATCTTTTCCTTTCTGTAGAGTCCGACATATCCTTCCCCATAGTCCATTGACGTCGTCTGCTGACGTTATCCAAAGAGAGTCAATTCTAGTACCGCATCTGAATAAGCTAATATCGATCTTTATGCAACCGATTCCTTGATGACACAATCTCGGAAGATTCGATTCCCCACGCTCTCCTTCCAAAATTTTGGTGTAAACACATGCCCCCAATTTTGGGATACAAATGATTTTATTCCAAAATTTCATCCATCTGCTCACTACGTTGCAACCACCTATACCGAAACAAACACGTGACTCCTGACTTTTTGGGCCGAACTCTATATAACATCCCAATAGTATCATCTTCAATCCACCTAGCCGATTTACTTCCCCCTTCAAGATTGAACCAGAGCTGAACCAACTCAGAGTTAAGCGCGCCAAACTCGAGAAAGAACTGGACAATGTGAAGGCTGCCATCGATCGTCATGAGTCCAACCTGGCTCAAATACCTGATTCCATCAAGCAAAAGAAATAGGAGATGTTGACCAAAGTCAAAGAGGGTAAAGCCATCCGCAGCAACCTCGAGAACATCCGTAAATCAACCGAAAAAGACAGGCAACAAATTGTAGAAGTTGACGCCATCCGGCTAAAAGCTTTGAAGGCAATCTAGGATGTTTTGAACTTATAATATAAATGTCACTATTTGTAACATATATCCTATGTGAAACTAATGAGAACCAGCCTATCGATCTATTTATCTCCTATTTCGGCTAATAGAGCCGATTTGAAAATAGCTTATCCTAGACTTCTGACTTCAATCCAATTAAGTCTGAAAACATAGCCTCCACTAAGAAAACTCTTCAACTTCTATCCTCAGTTATCAATGCCACATTCTCTTCAGCATTAGTGGGGTGGCGCTTAACCTTCTATTAATTGCAGTTACCTTTTGCATGTCCCAAGATATCTGCCACTTCGATTCATAGCTATAAATACCACCTGAGAGCCCTGGCCTCAAACACACACATCTCGCAGCTGCTTTTGTTCTCTGTGCTTCTCTGCCTTCACAAATCCTATAGCAGTTCCCTTCTCCTTCCATGATCTAGACCGGTACCCATGACAGGAGAGGATCACTATGGCATGCACATAGCGAAAGATCTCTCGGAGGAGGAGGTCCTAGTCGGCTAGTGGCTCCACCGCATGAGGTAAGACTGAATGCTACCATCCATAACAAGAATCATCTACTAATGCATCTACAGGTTCGTCCTCAATGATAGACTTCCTCCTCCTCCTGAGGCCGGTGAGCCTTCCAACGCCGCGTCTACTGCTACACCAGAATCATCGGGGGACTCCTCTGACTCCTACACCAGCGATAATGCCTAACACTTCCTCTGGGAGTGGCGGGCAGCCAAGGACCGTTACTATGAGGCAACTCAGGAGAATAGTTAGCTTGAGAGCAACCTTGAGGCCTCTCAAGCCGCCCTCCTTGTCGCCAAGGAAGAGGCCAACACCGCCTGGGCGTGGTTGGCCAAATCCGACACCATGGTGGTGGGTAAGATGATCTTCAAGAAAACCTCCGTTCTCATTACCTCTGCCTCTGTTCTGACAACCAATTTATTCCTGTGATTGCTAGCCCTGACGATCTAGTTGGATGACATCCAACTGGCGGCGAATGTGGCTACGGTGGCCGTTCATGCTCGGGAACCCTTCATCAACACCTGCCTCCATGATGTCCCGGTGTGCATCTAGGAGATCGCCCTTCACGGCGTTCATTGCAGTGCGTTGGTGGCCCTGTCTACGGTGCAGGTCCAGACCAGGTACGAGCTCTGCACCATGGAGACCGGCTTCCCGATGCTGCACGAGGAGTTAATCAAAGACTTTGACGATGTAGCGGAGGATGTGATAAATAATGTTTTTGATTAGTTTGTACTTAGGGGCAAACTGATCAATAAACAAAACTTCTATTTTTTTATGAATGTGTCTCTATGAATGCACCATGATATGAATGTCTTTGTGTGTTTTTGCTCTATAGGCGATACATTATGTATCAGCTTTTCCCTTAGGGTTAACTCTTCTGTTTTTGCGCTAGAGGCGATACCCTTTGGTATCGGCTATTAGAGCTGATGACTAACAAATCGGCTATTAAGCATTAATCCAGACGCTAGGATAATACTTTTTTAGATATTTTCCATTGATCGCTCTATCAAATTCTTCTCTCCCTTCTAGAGTTTCCAAAATGTAAGCATTGCCAGGCGCACAATGACTAACCCGATAAGGACCTTCCCAATTAAGTAGGCCTAAGACTAATCCTCATAGACCCTAGTAGTCCTAAGGGCAAAGTGGTGCGCATTGGCACCACGCTCTCCTCCAAATAGGAAAACACACTCGTCGACTTCCTCCACGCCAAAAGAGATATCTTCACATGGAAACCCTCAGACATGCCAAGCATCCCGAAGGAAGTCACGAGCATGCCTTGAAGATTAGGCCAGGCTCCAAGCCAGTGAAGTGCACCTACGCTACTTCGACAAGGACAAGCACAGGGCTATTGGTGAAGAGATCGCAAAGCTTTTGGCTGCTGGATTCATCAAGGACCTGAGTGGTTAGCCAATCCCATCCTTGTACAAAAAAGGAATGGGAAATGGAGAATATGTGTTCACTACACAAGTCTCAATAAGGCATGTCCAAAGGATCCATTTCCTTTGCCACGTATAGATTGAGTAGTTGACTCAACCTCGGGTTGTGAAACAATCTGCTTCCTTGATACATACTCCGGGTACCATCAGATCACCATGAAAGAATCCAACCAGCTCACAACTTCTTTCATCACCCCATTCGGGTTCTTCTGCTATGTCACGATGCCTTTCGGTCTATGATGTATGCTCAAGTGTTTTGGAGACCTCATTAGGTGAACAATTGAGGTCTACATAGATGACATCATGGTCAAGTCCAAATGGACCGACCAACTCATAGATGGCCTAGAGCAGACCTTCACAAAACTATGAGTAAATGGCATCAAACTCAACCCTAAAAAATGCATTTTTCGGGTCCTAAGGGCATGCTGCTTGGGTTCATCATCTTCGAGCACGGCATCAAAGCCAACCCAGAGAAGATCTTGGCCATAATGAGGATGGGTCTGATCTAGAATCTAAAGGGAGTGTAGCGAGTCACCGGGTGCCTCACCGTGCTTAGCCATTTCATCTCATGCCTTGGTGAACGAGGCCTCCCACTATACCGACTTCTAAAGAAGACCGATCAATTTGCATGGACTCCCGAGGCTTAGGAGGCACTCGGCAAAGTCAAGGAAATCCTAATGAAAGCTCCGATCCTAGTCCCCCCGACCGATGGAGAACCGCTCCTGCTCTACATTGCAGCCACCACACAAGTGGTCAGTGTCGCCCTATTGGTAGAACAGGAGGAAGAGGGACACGCCCTCAAAGTGCAGCACCCCATATACTTCATTAGTGAGGTCTTGTCTGACTCAAAGACTTGCTACCCACAAATCCAGAAGCTCTTGTATGCCGTTTTGATCGCCAAGAGAAAGATGTATCACTATTTCGAGTCACACCCAATGACGGTTGTGACGTACTTCCCCCTCAACAAGGTCATCCAAAATTGGGATGCACAGGGAGAATTGCCAGTGGGCACTCGAGCTGATGGGTTAGGGCACTTCGTATGCCCCTCGGACGGCCATCAAGTCCCAAGCACTAGCTAATTTTGTTGTGGAATGGACCGAGGTCCAGATGCCACCAGTAGCCATCGACCAAGAGTACTGGGCAATGTACTTTGATGGGTCGCTGATGAAGAGAGGCACTAGCACAGGGCTGGCCTTTGTTTCGCCCCTTAGGATATGCATGAAGTATGCGGTCCACCTATATTTCCTCACCTCCTACAATGTGGCCGAATACAAGGCGCTCATCATTGGCCTATGGATTTCCATTGAGTTGGGCATCCAATGGCTTGATGTCCAAGGTGACTCACAACTAGTCATCGATCAGATCATGAAGGAGTCAAGCTGCTATGACAACAAGATGGCTACTTACTACTAAGAAGTCCGCCAGCTGGAGGACAAGTTCGATGGCCTCAAACTCAGTCACATCTCGAGGTGGCTCAATGGGGTAGACAACACACTAGTGAAGATGGCATCTAGCCAAGAGCTGGTGCTATGGGCGTCTTTGCCAATGATCAACACAAGACTTCAGTCCACTTCGAGGAATAGGGTAGACCAAGGACAAGCTGCTTGCCCTAGGCTCGGTGGTTGACCAACCGACCGCCCTCTATGACCATGAAGTCATGGAGCTTGATGAAGGTCCAGTGGCAGAGCCTAACCCTCTAGCTAACTAGAGGACACCCTACCTCAATTGGCTTCTCCACAAAGTGCTCCCGACGGACAAGACGGAGGCCTGGCGGATTGCATGCCAAGCCAAGTCTTTCGTCATTATTGAGGAGGAGCTCTACAAGCAAAGCCATACCAGGATCCTTCAGCATTGCATTCCCATCGAACAAGGGAGGCAACTACTAAGGGACATTCATGGTGGGGTCTGCGGACATCATGCCGCACCCAGAACCCTGGTCGAAAACATGTTCTGACAGGGCTTCTATTGTTCGACCACGGTGGCCAACGCTGAGCAGATTGTGTGCACCTATGAAGGGTGTCAATACTATGCTCAGCAGACCCACCTACCGCCCAAGCACTCCAAACGATCCCCATCACATGGCCGTTGTTCTGGGGGCTCGATATGGTCGAACCTATCAAAAGAGTGCCTAGGGGCTACACGCACTTGCTTGTCGCCATAGATAAATTTACAAAGTGGATAGAGGCTTGGCCAATCTCTGTCATCAAGTCTGAATGGGCCATGTTATTCTTCCTCAACATCATCCATCGCTTTGGAGTCCCAAACTCCATTATCACGGACAATGGCACACAGTTCACTTGGTAGAAGTTCCTCCGATTTTGCAATGAGTACCACATCCGCGTTGATTGGGCCACCATGACGCACCCCCGCACAAATGGGCAGGTCAAGCATGTGAACGGCATGGTCCTACAATGTCTCAAGCCGAGGATTTTCAACCGGTTGAACAAGTTTGGTGGGTGTTGGGTCATAGAGCTCCCCGCGGTGCTCTAGAGCTTGAGGATGACCCTAGCTAGGCCACCATCTACACACCCTTCTTCATGGTCTACGATTTTGAGGCTACCCTCTCGACTGACCTCGACTATGGGGTGCCGAGCGTCATGGCGTACAATGAGCAGGGAGCCGAGGTGTCCCTCGAGGACGCCATGGATCAGTTAGACAAGGCGCGTGATGTTGCCATCCTCCACTTAACCAAGTACTAGTAGGCACTACACTGGTACCACAGTCGTTGAGTGCAGGGTCAAGCCTTCAACGTCGGGGACCTGGTACTCTGCCTCATCCAAAGCAACAAAAACCATCACAAGCTCTCCCTACCATGGGAGGGACCGTACGCCATCACATAGGTGCTCCGACTAGGCACCTATTAGCTCAAGACCATCGATGGCAAGGTCTTTGCCAATGCATGGAACATCGAGCAGCTACATCACTTTTACCCCTAGCCTATGCATATGCTTAAGAATGATATTTCTAAAATACAAAAATGTTTTCTCTTATCAGTTTCGCTATCGTTCTCTCTATCTTTAGTGACACCCGACCCCAACAATGGTAGGGGGTCGGGCATCACTCAGGGGCTAATAAGGGTATATCTACTCAGAGACATTCTTTGTGCCCGACCCTCCCTTACGTTAAGATATCAAAGTAAGGGCTATGGAAACAAACCCTAAGTAAAACTGGTCAGACTGCAAGAAACCTACGTCCTAGCGGCTATGACATTTTTGCTCATCAGCGTGATCAGAGTTGTTTTGCCCGCATCCCAAGCTTTATAGTCTTAACCACAGAAAGGGTGAGAACACATTAAGCTTTTTATAAAAAAAGGACGAAGAACCAAAAGATTGTTCAACCATAGCAGAAATTAAAATCTATCCATTTATTACAAGGTCACTATTTGGCCTAGCTAACTAATTTTTTGGGAGGATGATCTCATCCTCCATCTTGGCAGATAAATCCTACACCAGAGGGGCCACCTCCTTTTCAATGTCCTCTAGCTCGGCGTTGGAGTAACCAGGCGTGAATCCCTGGCTCATCGCCTCTAGATCAATGTTCTCATAGTGAGAACGAGCGATCATGAACGATCGATGAACGCTGAAGCGGAGTGCATCCCTCGCCATCTCGCATGCCTGATCTATGATCCAAATGGCATGGACCATGAGCATGCTCATCTCTTGTGTTGGGGCCAGCTCGAGGTCATCACAAACTAGCTAGACAGCAACGCGCAGCACATCGTGCTCATTGCTCTCCTTTAGGAGGGAGGCCTTCACCTCACCGAGCTCCTTCTCCAAGCTGTGGCTCTTCGTGACCTCTACCCTGAGCCTATGATCAAGACCTGCCCAAAACACATATCAGCCATGTCGGAAAGCCTGGCGTGGATCCTAGAGAGAAGGACAACAAAGGAAGACAAGGGGCTTACCATCCATGTCCGCCTGGAGCTTGCGCGCCTCGTCACACCGCCAGCCACCTTGGCCTATAAGTTTTGAGCCTGCTCTAGGTGCTGGCTGACCTCCATGGCATGTCTAGTGGTCATCACATTTGCCATGACCTTTAGATCCTTCTCGCCCTAGAGCTCGCCCTCCAGGAGGTCGATCCACAGTTGGGCGTTGTCATGCTCCTTCCGTAGCTACTCGATCTTTATGGCATCCGTGTGCGTACTTGTCGGTGTTCCGGACCAGGGGGTCCTCGACCGACTAGTGAATTTGTTCTGCGTGCTCCCGATTCCGGATGGTGATGCAAAGAGACATAAGGTTTATACTGGTTCGGGCAATTGGCGCCCTACGTCAAGTCTGAGAGATCGAACTTGTATTCCTTGCACCGAAGTGCTCGTAGTAGGGGCTTACAAGCTAAGGGAGAGAGGGAACTAGTCCCAGGTCTCGGCAGGGTGTCGTGTGGGCTGTCTGAGACGTTGCTCTCAAGCGGTTGGAATGTGCGTGTGTGTGTGTGTTATCCGGTGCCCCCCCCTAAGTGGCCCAAGTCCTCTCCTTTTATAGTTGAAGGGAGGACGAGGTCAGTACATGTTTCACTATGCGGTGTCGTGCTAATAGGAGCGGCACGTCCAAACCCTGTGGCCTGTTCCTGTTGCGGCGTGGTCATAGGAGTGATCCGTCCTTGAAGTATGGGGGCGGCGTGGTTGTCCCCATCAGATCCTGTGCGTCGTGGGAGCCCTGGGAATGTCTCGGAGCGGACGTGGCGGCGAACGTGCAAGCCGTGGTGGATAGATTGTGCGTGAGGCTGAGGCCCGGTCGGTGCTGAGGCTTGTACTACGGTGGGGGGTCTCAGTAGGCATGAACCCCGAGATTGCTGAGGCCCCGATGTACAGTGCCGAGGCCTTGAGCGGGCGGCGGGTCGTGGGTGCAGCGTTAGGACATAGTGGCCGGTAACCCCAGTCATACCCTACCCTAGGCGCTGATCGTGGACACAGTGCTGGGACACAGTGGCCAGTAATCCCCGCCGTGCCCTGTCCCGGCCGATATGGCGCTGATGCGACTTTGGGTCGCGTCGGCCATTCTGTGATGCTGAGCCACTGTCCGGCTGAGATTGCGGGAGTGGTTGAAAGTATTAATGAGACGTGACTCGCTGTCGGGAGGGTCAGCCGAGGCGGGGGGTGACGGACCGCGGACGAGCCGGCCTCGAGCGATATGGAGAATGCGCCTCCTGCCGAGGCCTTTCATGGAGAGCCTCGGGCGAGGCGGAGGCGGTGTTTCCTGCCAAGGCCTTCCCAGGGGGGCCTCGCGCAAAGCGGAGTTGGCGTCAGGATGCTGAGGCCTCCTGCTCGAGGCTCGAAGCGAGGAGGGGGAGGACCCAGTGGGCTCGGTCACGGTGGAGGAGGGGCCCACAACTTACCTTCTTGCTTTTATTATTTTTGGATGAGACCTTGGCAACCCGTTTGATGTTTTGCTGGGGGTACCCCATCCTAAGGTACCTGACAGTAGCCCCCGAGCCTCGGGGGGAGTGCGTGCACTCCCCCTGAGGGTTTGCCGAGGCTTGGTTTATACCTGCCCCGTAGGAATTGGGGTTTGTTTTTTTGAGGTTCCGGTGGGTGTGCGCGAGCGCACCCGCCGGGTGTAGCCCTCGAGCCCCCGGAGGAGTGGAGTTACTCCTCCAGGGGCTTTCTTTATTTTCATGTTTGAACGAGTAGTTCTTATTGCATTTGCTGAGCCTCCAAGCGCATGTTCGGGTTGCGGGGGTCTCGGCGAGGCTACAGGAAGAAGCCCTCTAGCCTCCGCATGGAGCGAGAGGTTCATCAGGGGTCCCCTAACTTTGGGTATGACCCTCACGCTTCCTTTTGTTTGGAAGGAGGGGTGGAATGTGCCAGGCTACCCTCGATGGGCATGAGCGTGGACACTTCCGGTGAGCTGTTAGCGGGTAGTCCGGGTGGAGGCCCGAGCCCCGTTCGCTGGGGGACGGCTAGTGGTCCAGAGACGCACTCCAAGAGTACCAGGGGGTTTCTCTAGTGGGTGCCGAGGCCGTTCGCAGGCCTCGGTGGCTCGGTGCCTCCCTACGGTGGGATCCCATTCGGATACTTCCCCGCCGGTCTCGGACACGACTTAGGGCACCCCGAGCGACCGTTCGCTCGGGCCTAGGCCATTCGTAGGCTCGCCTCGCTGTCGTCCCTGACTCTGTTGCCCTAGGGCAACTGTCGAAACCTGTTGGAGGCCCAGCCTTCGAACCCCTGGACCGTAACGGGCTCGGTGCCCTTTTTATCATGTTTGTAGTGAAACTTCTAGCGTGGTTTCGGACTGTTCGTCTTTGTCTTGGGTGTTCTGGCCCTTTCATCTGATCTTCACATGTCCTTTTCGTTCGGACAGAGGGTTAGTTTGCCGAGCCCATTCTGGTCTCGGCAAGGTTGTAGGAAGAGACCCTAGCCTTCTGCGTGAGAGGGCCGTCGGGAGTTCTCCTGACTTTTCATACGCCCCTCGCGCGTGAGGGTTTGTTTGCCGAGGCCCCTTTGGGCGTGAGCCCGGGTTGTGGGGTCTCGGCATATTTGTAGGAGGAGCCCCCTAGCCTCTGCATAGGGCGAGAAGGCCGTCAGGGGTTCCCCTGACTTTTTATGCTACCCTCGTGCTTCCTTTTTGCTCGGAAGGAGGGGTGGAATGTGCCTCGCTACCCTCGATGGGCACGAGCGGTGGCACTCCCCGTGAGCTGTTATCGGGTAGTCCGAGTGGAGGCCCGAACCCCGTTCATTAGGGGACGGCTAGCAGTCTAGAGACACACTCCAAGAGTACCAGCGGATTTCTCTAGTGGGTGCCGAGGCCGTTCGTTGGGCCTCGGTGGCTCGGTGCCTCCCTACGGTGGGATCCCATTCAGATACTTTCCTGCCTGTCTCGGACACAACTTTGGGCGTTCCAAGCGTTTCGCTCGTTTGGGTCTCGGCCCCGTACAGGCTCGCCCGCAGTCGCCCTTGACTCTATTATCCTGGGGCGGCTGTCGAAACCCTTTGGGGTCCAGCCTTCGAACCCCTGGATCGTAATAGGCTCAGAGCCTGGTTCCTTCCTATGAAAGGAACAGGCCGTGGGAAATATCTTCCCTATCGGCTCGGCCGCGGGTGGTGCGCCTTTTGAGGCGGTTTCGTGGGGAGGCGAACCGACGCCTACTGCCGTAGTGGCCGAGCGCGACGTGATGGACAAGACGTAACTGTCCTCACATTTAATGCGGGAGACATGGGCGTGTGGGCCGCCAAAATCGGCTCGTGGTTAACCGCGTCGGACGGGGAAAACCTCCCCGATTTCATCGCCTGTTCGTTTCACCTCCTCCCTGCATAAATACCCGAAGAGTCTCGTCCCTCCTTGTCTTACCTTGCATGCCACCTCCGTCGAGCCATCGCCAGAGCAGCGGGTGCCGGGGAGAAGAGGAGAGAAGAGCGAGCCTAGGGAGAAAGCGAGAAAAAAGCGAGAGCGTGGAGGGAGAGAGAAGGACTCACCGCCGCGCCCGATTCCTCCATCGCACTCATGGCCGGCAACATCATCATTGTCGAGGCGGACCCTTGGGATCCGCCGGACGTCACCGAGGAGATGCTCCAGTCGCTTATCGACGGTGGACTCCTCCGCCCGGTGACAGACCTTAGCAGGCCAGAGTGGATTGCTCCGTACGGTGAGCTGGAGCCGAGGCCCCGTGACGGCTACGTCATTAGCTTCGTCTCCTTCCACGAGCGCGGCCTCGGCGTTCCGGCGGACCGGTTCATGCAGGCGCTCCCGCACTACTACGGCGTGGAGCTCCACAATTTTAATCCCAACTCCATCGCTCAGGCGGCTATCTTCGTTGCCGTCTGCGAGGGGTATTTGGGGATCGCTCCCCATTGGGATTTGTGGCTCCACCTGTTCTGGGCGGGGCATACTACCAAGCCGACGGGCACGTCAGGAAAGAGGAAGGCATCGAGGGCCAGAGGCTACACTCTCCAAGTGCGTCAGGACCGCCTGCACCTCTACATTCCGGCCCAACTCGCATCCTCCAACCGCCGATGGTACACGAGTTGGTTCTACCTCCATAACGACAATGGAGGACTTCCCCCTTATACTAGGCGGATTGTGGAGAGTTGCCCAGAGAAATGGAAGTGGGGCATCCCAAAGGTCGACCAGCCCAAGCTGGAGCCGCTCCTAGAGGGACTGGCGAGGCTGCGGAATCATGGCCTCACCGTCGCTGCGGTCATGGCCGCCTTCCACCGCCGGAGGGTGCTGCCGCTGATGGCTCGGCGGCGGCGGCTGTTCGAGATGAGGCTGGGTGAGCCCGTCGAAGGCACCCGGATGTCTTCCTCCGCCCTCTCCGACGAGGAAATTCACCGTCGGGTGGGGGAGACGGTAGATGTGAAGTTGAGGGGTGGCAACCTGACCCCCTTCGCGATGCGTCCGTCGCGGGGGTTCCTTTCGCTGGTAAGTCGAGTGCCGCTGTAGCCTCTGAACCTCCTTAGCCTCCCTTTATCCCTTGTTTCCTTATGTGCATTTGTCATTTCTTCAGGGGATGAGGGACGTGCGCTCCTCCCCGCCGCCCGTTCCCGAGGACGTGGGGCAGCGGGCGATCAACCGCGCTCACACCGACGCGCAGAAGAAGCGAAAGGATGCTAAGGCGGTGAAGCGCACGAGGCACATCCTTGCGCGCGAGGCGTTGGATAAGCACCGCCGTCAGCAACGGAAGGATGGTCTCCCGTTGGAGGAATCCCCGTCGACGTTGTTGTCGACGGAGGCCTCGGACGGGAATGACAAGGGCGAGGTGGGGCGAGGCCCCCTAGACCACCTTCCAGACATCGTGGAGGTGGCGCCCAGGGCGTCGGCAAGCAGCCCGGCACCCTTGGGAAGGGGAGCAGAAGCAGACCTAGGGCCGGCGGTGGCCCCCTCCGGGGCTGAGGCCGACATGCCCGAGGCGCGGTCGTTAGGCAAACGCGCCGTCAGCCCGGTAAGCTCAGCGGTCGCGATGGAGACAGTGGCAGTGGAGGCGACGCCACCGACCCCGCAGAGGACTGAAGGGGCATCGGGGTCCGCTGAGGACCGACCGGCGCCGATGGATGCGGATGCGGCGCCACTGCCGCCGCCTCCGCCGTCACGGATGAGGTTTGCCGTGGCGAAGCTGGGGCTGCCCCATTCGAAGTAAGTGTATTTTTGGTGGGGTTATGGTGTCTTCCGTTCACTTTTTTGGTCTCGTGCTGACCCTATAGGTTGATTTTCTTTAGTCGGAAGCGGCCTGCGGGCGACCTCCCCTTGGCGCCCCTTAAAGCGCTTAAGGCGAGCCCCGGCTCCTCTGCCCACTGGGTGGCGGAGGCACAAGCTGCCATCCAACGCGGTGCGGCGTCGGCGAGGGTCGACCCAAAGGAACCGGCTGCCCAAGGAAGGGTTGCCGAGGCGGCCCCTACACGGTCGGATGGGGCCATCGTGCCCTTTGTTGCCGAGGCTCCCGGGGCCTCTGGGGCTGAGGCGATGGAGGCCCCGGCGCCCATGACCGCTGAGGCCGCAGTGTCCGCGGTCGGCGCTTCTGCATCTGCCAAGGCCACAATGACGGAAGCCGGAGCCCCCGAGACCGCCGAGGCCGTGATTGCAGAGGCTAGAGCCCCCGAGGTCACCACGGCCATCGTGATGGCAGCGAGGCCGTCTGCGCAGGAGGCGGAGATGCAGGCGGCGGAGGCCTCGGCCGTGCCCTTGGCTCAGGGCCCGCCGTTGTTGCGGGAGAGTGCCCGGGAGACGGAGGTCTATCCGATCTCCTCCGACGATACTTCCCGGGCGCGGGAGGTGGTCGGCGCTGAGGAGACCGATGCCGTGGAGCAGCCGGCACCGTTCTTAGACGAGGGAAGCTCGGCCCTTGTGCGGGTGCGACCCGAGCCCCGCGGGTGGGATGCCAAAAAGTGTGTTGACACAAAATGTGACGCACTGTGCCTCACACATAGCAAGCCGAAAAGCGTGGCTTCAATCGGATTCCCGGGTGCTTTGTGATCCGGAAGCGTGCCAGTCAGTTTGACCTGAAGAAACTAACAAGGGATAAAACAATTAAATGTCAAACCGGAACATGTCGGGTGAGACCAGACAGTTCCACATATACGGCCCTGAAGCCACTTACAACGACATGCGGCTATAGAGAGCTGTCTGCCAACAAGTTCATAAACCATTCAGCTAATCATAAGATAAATGCACGTAAAGACCTGATTGCCGAATACATGTGCATGGGAAGACATGTTTGAACAAGTGAAATTGATTAAGAATTAATGCATAACCAAGCTCGGCAGTCCAGCCGAATTGGGGTCCATGAAGAAGGAACGTGCAAATAAAAACGATTAAACTAATCTAAAACCTGCATCTGCCGCACGACACCTGGTTTCTTTAAAGCTTAAACGTGATTAACATGCATGAACCCGCGACATGTGACAATCTAGATTAAAATAATTCAGCCATTATAAGCGTGTTATCTATTTGCAAAGGTAATATGAAAAGCAATTATTGTTGAAACACGAATAAAACCATAAGAGAGAGAGAGAGAGAGCCGAACAATATCAATCTAGATTGGGCAGAAGTGTGTTACAAATATATAAAATGTTTAAAACATGCAACACTGGATAACTTAATGAATCTATTTAGATTTGCCATATCTAATAGAGCCGATAACTATCTTGCTTTCACTAAGCATATTGAGCAAACGCCTGCCGCACGGTATCTACTCATAAACAAAGCATAAGCAAAGACTTCTTGGTTGTCAAGCAAAGATCCGCCACATGACCTTTGAAAACAAACAAGACTACTTGCATCACGTCTAAATCCACCGCATGATACTAAACATGATAACAAGGTTGTCGAAACTTACGGAGGTCGACGGATCGATGACTCCTCTCGAAGAACTCGACGACACGACAAAAGGACTCGAAAGTTGGCACGGGGCCGGTTGTATTGATTTGGTTGTGAACCCCTATTACAATGGTCGAGGGTCAATATTTATACCCTAGACAAAACACGAGTCCTAGAAGACTACAATTTACAAAGGAACTTTTAAACAAACTTGGAAACTTACGATTCCTTACTCTAAACTCTCAGAGTCCTTTATTATTACAACTTTCATCTTTTCGATCGGCCTCGCCTGCCATCTTCTGCTTTCCCGAACGGAGTCACCGCCTTCTGGAGTAACTGACCGCACAAGCATTTAGCCGACCGCTTGTTTTGTTTGCCGAACACCCTTCTTCCCGCATGCGGGTCCACCTGTCATCCTCCAGAATCGACCAAAATCCAGTGTTAACACATGCCCCCTCAATTTCAGGATAAAGGTTGTTTTATTCTGAAATTGACCACAAGCTCCTTCTTCCTCCTAGGTCAGCACCGTTCATCACCGCAGCCGCTGCCGAAAAATTCAAGCTTTCAGCGCAACCTCGGACCTACTTCGAATCTTTAATGGCGACCCAGGATGAAATCCCAGAGGTAAACTTTACTTATATTCGGCAATTTTCATTTGATCCTCCCGTTCCTCTTTTGGCTTATTCCTCTTTGATTTCAATCACCTTCTAAAGGAATACAAGAACCAGATTTTGATCCCCTATGCTGCCAACCTCGACTCCTATTTCCTCGGTCCAATGGGAAATCCTGACCCTTCCGAAATTATCGAGAAGGAAACCCAAAGAATCCCCTTCAAATCTGGGATCACCTCGCCAAACCGATGGCCAAACACATTCAAGAATTGGCCATTTCCCCCAATCGTAGGATGGCGGAATTGGTACAGGAGAATGCTAGAGAAAAGTAGCAGCCACTGGGAAAGTCAAGACATCAGTCATTGTCTGGAATTATCTTTAGCAGAAACACCCAGAAACGATTCCCTTTTGATAGCAGCTTCCCATTTTTGGTCTGACACTATTAATGCCTTCATCTTTGGTCATGGCATGATGACCATCACTCTAGCCGACGTGTTCATGATGACTGGCTTGAACATGTCACTGCCAGTATACCCCTATAAGTATAAGAGCAAAAGTAATCAAAGAGCCGTCAGCTCTGGATGTGGATGGATCAAACACATCCAGAACTACATGAATGCATCTGGCACTGTCTCTAACAAAGAGTTGAAAGCCTTCATGAATATGTGGCTATGCAGATTCATCTTCTGTGGAAAATCCAATGAACCAACCCTGAATCACATGGTGATGGCTGAAGACTTAGCTGCAGGCACTCAGATCCCACTAGGCAAATATCTTTTAGGGTCTGTTTATCATATGATGCATCAGATTACTCTTCAGATGCGCCAAGGTGGAGAAATCTCTTGTGTGAATGGTCCCTGGTGGCTAATTCAAATGTGGCTTCAGCTATATATGCATCAGATAACCTCTGTGAGCCTCTTCAATCTAAGTTTTCCTTCAGTTAACTATGCTGAAGGCAGTACAGCAAAGGTTAAGGCTTGTCAGACTTATGGAGAAGCAGCATCATCTATAAGCATTGACATAGACGTCTGTCATTTCTTCAAGCTGTTTTTCAAAGGATTCGGCAATGTGCTCTGGTTTCCTTACAGAGAAAATGAAAATTTGACTTTGCCCTGCAAGTTCAGCTATGAAATTGGTTGTTCAGGTCAAGAATCCACGGAGATTTTCAACTCCTTTATCAAACCTTGCACTCTACCAGCCGAATTTCATCATGGGAGGTTAGTGCAATCCACCTGTGAATTCTATTACCCAAATATGGTGGCCAGACAATTAGGATGTGGCCAACTACCTCCAAGATTCCTCTTCTCAACAATCATAAAGTCAAGGGAAGTAATAACAGAAAGAATGGAAGCCAAGAGAATCTTTGAATTAGGATGGACTTTTATGAATAATCTCTTCTTTTGGAAGAATACTTATTTCTTTGATTTTTTTCGGTAAAATTCTGCCTGCGACTGTCAAAAAAATGCTGAAAACAACCCAGTCTTGAATAAACATTCTTGTGCTAGAGGCGATGCAAACTGCATTGGCTATTTTGTGCTAAAGGCGATTTGAACAATATCGGCTATTCTCAGTCTTATATCTGATTTTTAGGCTAAAGGCGATTTTCTCTTTATCGGCTTTTCTGATCTACATTCATGAACCAACCTCAACACTGGGGTAGTATTTCTTAAGAAATCTTCCATTGATAGCTCTGGTAAACTCCTCCCCAAATAAAGTCTTCAATATGTATGCATTGCCAGGTACACATTCTACTATTCGGAAAGGACCTTCCCAATTTGGAGACCATTTGCCGAACGCTCTATCCTTTGTTCCAACTGGCAATATAGTTTTCCAAACCAAATCTCCTTCTGCGAATTGCTTCAGCCTAACCCTTTTGTTATAATACTTGGCAACGCGTATTTTATTTTTCTCAATATTTTCCAACGCCTTGAGACGAATCAAATGTAAATCTTCCAATTCATCCATCATCAGATCCTTATAATCTTCTTCTACCAATTCTTTCTGTAACACAACTCACCTTGAACCTGACCGTAATTCCCATGGTAATACAGCATGATGCCCATAAACTAGTTCATAGGGAGACGTTCGAGTGGACCCATGACAAGCCATTCGGTAAGCCCACAATGCTTCATTAAGAACCAAGTGCCATCTCCTTGGTCTTTCATCAATCTTCTTCTGGATGATTTTAATCATAATTTTATTTGATGCTTCTGCCTGACCATTAGCTTGTGCATAATAAGGAGAAGAATTATACAACTTAATCCCCATATCTTTGGCAGAATCACAGAATTCCGAAGAAGTAAACTGAGTTCCTTGATCAGTTGTTATAGTTTGAGGAATCCCGAATCTGTGAATTATATGTTCCTTAACAAAACTGATCATATTTTCTGATGTTACTTTCTTCAAAGGGATAGCTTCAACCCACTTGGTGAAATAATCCGTGGCCAAGAGTACAAATTTGTGTCCCTTACTAGAGGGAGGATTGATCTGACCAATTAAATCTATACCCCATCCTCTGAACGGCCAAGGTTTGATTATGGGATTCATAGCAGATGCTGGAACTTTTTGAATATTGCCGAATCTTTGACAATTGTGACACCCTTTGTAATATTCAAAACAATCCTCCAACATAGTCGGCCAAAAATAACCAGTTCTCCTAATTATCCACTTCATCCGATAAGCTGATTGGTGTGCACCACACAATCCTTCGTGAACCTCATACATCACTTTCTTGGCCTCTTCTTGACTTAAACATTTTAGCAATACTCCATCGATGGACTTGTAATATAATTGATCATCAAGAAACACAAATTTGAGAGCTTTGTACCTGAGTTTTCGGGAAACTTTTTGAGATAGACCTTTCAGATAATTGGCAATTTCGTGTCTCCAATCACCATCTACTTGATCAGTATTTAAAACACCTTCTTCTATAGCAAAAACTTCCTGACTCTCTCGATATCCAGAAGCAGCTTGAGCTAACTTATTTGCTTCTTCATTGCACTTTCTAGGGATATGATGCAAGGTTACTACCAGAAAATTCTTCAAAAGTTCTCTACACTCCTCATAATATTCTCTTAACACATTGTTCTTGCATTCATACTGACCATTCAATTGATTAATCACCAACTCAGAATCCCCAAAGATTTCAACAGCAGCGGCCTCCACTTCTATAAGAAGCCGAAGCCCTCTAAGCAACGCTTCATACTCTGCCTGATTATTAGTAACATGAAATTCAATAGGAACCGCATACTCAAAAGTTTTTCCATGTGGGGAAATCAAGAGAATACCAGCACCACCACCTTTGTTACAAGATGATCCATTGAAGAACAAGGCCCAAGGCACAATGCTTATCGCCTCAATAGAAAGATCCCAATGTTGGGTAATAAAATCGGCAATAATTTGACCCTTTACCGCCTTTGCCGATTCGTACCTTAAATTAAATTCTGACAATGCTAAAATCCATTTGCCAATTCTTCCATTCAAAATTGGCATCGATAGCATATGTTTGATTACATCAAAACTAGAAACTACCACGCATTCGGCATTCAACAAATATTGCCGAGATCTGATACATGAGTAATACACACACAAGCAAAGTTTTTCTGTAGCCGAATACCTTGTTTCCGGGTCTAGCAGCTTTCGGCTAAGATAAGCTATGACTCTTTCTTTTCCTTCAAATTCTTGCATAAGGGCCGACCCTATCGTTAGGCTATCGGCCGCCACATACAACTTAAAAGGCTTGTCAAGTTGTGGAGGTACCAGCACAGGTGGTGCCTTCATATATTGCTTGATCTCATCAAAAGCCTTTTGTTGTATGTCACCCCATACAAATTTTTTATCCTTCTTGAGCTTTAATAAAGGAGAAAAGGGTAAAACTTTCTCTGATAGATTGGATATGAATCTTCTTACAAAGTTGATTTTGCCTAATAATGATTGTAATTCTGTGAGATTAGTTGGTGGCACAACTTTGTCTATTGCTTCCATGCTCTTTTTCCCAACTTCAATTCCTCCTTTATGAACTAAAAATCCCAAAAACTCACCAGCCGAAACTCCAAAGGCACATTTGTTTGGATTCATCTTCAATCCATGCTTTCTTGTGCACTCCAGAGTCTTTCTTAAATTGGCTAAATGTCTTTCATGATTTCTAGACTTGACTACTACATCATCGATGTAGATTTCTACAATCTTGCCGATCAGCTCGTGAAAAATATAGTTCATAGCTCTTTGATAAGTTGCACCGGCATTCTTTAACCCAAACATCATGACTATCCATTCAAACAAACCAATATGACCAGGACATCTGAAAGCTATTTTTGAAATATCTTCCATTGCCATAAAAATTTGATTATAGCCAGCATTACCATCCATAAAACTAATGACTTCATAACCTGCTGCTGCATCTACTAGTAAATCGGCAACTGGCATTGGGTAACCATCCATGGGAGTTGCCTTATTAAGATTTCTGAAATCTATGCAAACTCTCATTTTTCCATTTTTCTTGTATACCGGTACTATATTTGAAATCCACTCTGCATACTTGCACGGCCGAATGAAGTTTGCTTCTATTAATCTCTCAACCTCCTTCTTCACATCGGCCAATACCTCCTCTTTGTATATCTTCCGTGGAGGTTGTTTGTAAGGACGAAATCCAGGTTTAATGGGTAATCGATGCTCAACAATGGAACGATCCAATCTAGGCATTTCCGTGTAATCCTAAGCAAAACAATCTTTAAACTCTTTCAACAGATTTATCAACTTTGATTTATATTCTGGGTCTAACTTCGCACTAATATACATTGGCCTTGGCTTAGAACCATCACCAACATCAATTTCTTCCAACTTATCAGCCGACATAAAACCACGTCCCAACTTTCCTTTGTTGCCATCGACAGGATTTCCCATTAAAAATTACTATGAGAGCCGACTGCTTGGATCGGCTGTTGGCCCTCGCTGAAAACATTTACAGGACCTTCTTTCCACACTTTTCTGGAGAAACAATCAATGCCTTCATATTCCTAGTAGGTAGACTCTATGGCAGCAACACTTACCGAATCATCAGCATGTACAATTTCAACATCATCTCCAATCCATTGAATGAGAATTTGATGCATGGTTGAAGGAATGCAGCAATTAGCATGGATCCAATCTCTGCCCAAGAGTAGACTATATGCCCCCTTGCCATCAATGACAAAAAAGGTAGTAATCAGAGTTTTCGACCCAATAGTTAGCTCGACATGGATAGCACCTTGGGTATCGGAAGGATTGCCAGCAAAGTCCCTAAGCACCATGTTAGTTTTCAACAATTCTTCATTAGCCATCCCAAGCTTTCTGAAGGTAGTATAAGGCATGATATTGATAGCAGCCCCTCCATCAACAAACATCTTGGTTAAAGGCTTGCCATTGACATATCCTTTTAAATAGAGTGGTCTCAAGTGACGATTCTTGATTGGTTTGTCAAAAACAGCCTGCTGCGTTAATACAAGCTGAGCCATCAAATCCTAACATTCACTTTCATCAAAATCAGAGTACACCTCTTCTTGGACATCTTGGCTTTCGGGAGCTATAAACTCTGATGGGAGGAAGAAAGCCATGCAAGCATTAGCCGAAGGACCACATCCATCAGGCTTCTTCTTAGGACGCCATATTTGCTTTGTCTCAATAACTTCCTTTTCCAACTCCCTATTCCTCAGCCGTTGAACTCTTCTTTTCTGACTTTTCTTCAGGCCTAGAGGACACCACTGTTCTTTTTGCCATACGTATCTATAGGAATCAGCTTCTTCATCATGCACCCTATCATGTATCCAACCTTGACTTGCAAATCTTTTCCTTTGCTGATTCTCAAAATCATCTATTTTTAGGCGCCGATCATCTTTAGGAACCTTCGTTCCAAGTCTTTCATAGACGGGACGGCGGTTGACTCGAGATTGCCTATATTCGGAGTACTGAGCACTACACTCTGGACAATTATTTCTTGCAGGCAACCTCAAGCCTTCATTCCAACAATGCCTAAAGAACGAACAACCCCAATGAGACTGCTCCTGTTCTGTCATGTATTCTTCTTGCTCCCTTCGGTATACCTCTTCTTCATACCTCCGGCATTCTTCCATAAACCATTGCTTCTTATAGTATTCCTTCTCTTGCTCTCTCTGCCACTTGTTTAGCAAAATACGTGATGTAACTCTGGGTTTGGAAGTTTGACCTTTCTCGGTTCGGCTATTTTGAAACCGAACTCGTTGCTGCAGCTCTCTACTGGTGATTTGCCAATCCAGGTCAACAGCACCACTTTCCTTTGCTCTATCAGAAGTCAACACTTTCACCTTGCCTTTACCTTTGAGATCATTGGCAGAGACCATATTCACAGGGAAAGAAATCATATTTTGTGGAAAAGACTGATCATCAATTTTCATCTTGCCATCAAACTTCAAATGTCCCTCTTGGATAGCTTTCTGGATTCGTATTCTGAACACTCGGCAATCATTGATAGAGTGAGAATTAGTGTTATGGAAGCCATAATACTTTTTGTCTTTCACTCCTTCAGGACGTAGTATGGGATGTCCTTCTGGCAGCTTGATGCGTCCTTCCTTCATCAATAATGCAAAAAGCCTGTCTGCCTTAGTAACATCAAAATCATAGGTTCCCTTTTGTTGTTTCAACCAACGTTGACTAACTTGAGTAGGCTCCTTTGCCCAATTCAACTCAGCTGCAGCTATCTCATCTTCATCAATATACTTAGTCGCTTCATCCAGAAAACCTTGATACACCTCATTAGTGGCATTGTTCTTCTGAAAGCGGTTATCTCTCCTGAATCCTTGGGCCTGATTACTCATAGCTGCTAAACGCTGTGCAAGTTGGCCAAGATCATCAAACTCCACGCCGAACAACTTCTCCTTGATATTCGGCAGCATTCCTGCTATAGCTATTCCAGGTAGTTGATCATCTGGTAAATTTAGAGAATAACACATATTCTTGGTCTCCCTAAACCTGCGAAGATATTCCAATGGTGTCTCATTTGTTCTCATCCTCAGATTCATGAGGTCGACCAACTTCTTCTCATTAGTACCCATGTAGAAATATGAATGAAACTTCTGCTCTAGCTCTACCCACGTACCAATGGAATGAGCTGGTAAAGACGTGAACCACGTGAAAGCTGGTCCTGTAAGAGACAAAGGAAAATATCGAATCCTCCAAGCTTCATCTGAAGCAGCTTCTCCAAGCTGCATTAAGTACCGACTGACATGCTCTATGGTACTAGTATCATCTTGACCAGAAAACTTGGTCAAATCCATTGGAGGCTTCACCCTTGGAGGTAACGCAACTCTGTTGTACCACTCTGGATAAGGAGACTTGTATGAATAGGATTGATTTTTTGGCTTCAAGCCGAACTGATTCTGCATCATATCAGCCATCCTGTGCATCAAAACATCAATATCTGAATCCTGATTTCCTTGTACTTGCACTCCAGAAGGCAATCCTGAAACACTCCTATACCCTGGATTTGGTACAGCATTGATAGCATTGTAATCAGTAAATTCTTGATACCCATCTCCATACATATTCTTCTGCAACCTGTTTGATGCTGGAGAAACTCTATAAGCTGAAGGTGGCACTTCTCCTGTGGTACCAAATGTCACCTGGCCATAGGTGGGATGTGATTGCTTTTCAGTGTGGGTCAATCCACCTATATTTGAAGTCGACGCTATTTCTTTTCCAATAGGCTTCTCTTGATGCTTTGGAACATTAAAAAGTGTCAGTCCCACCGAGCGTGCCAAAAAGTGTGTTGACACAAAATGTGACGCACTGTGCCTCACACACAGCAAGCCGGAAAGCGTGGCTTCAATCGGATTCCCGGGTGCTTCGTGATCCAGAAGCGTGCCAGTCAGTTTGACCTGAAGAAACTAACAAGGGATAAAACAATTAAATGTCAAACCGGAACATGTCGGGTGAGACCAGACAGTTCCACATATACGGCCCTGAAGCCACTTACAACGACATACGGCTATAGAGAGCTGTCTGCCAACAAGTTCATAAACCATTCAGCTAATCATAAGATAAATGCACGTAAAGACCTGATTGTCGAATACATGTGCATGGGAAGACATGTTTGAACAAGTGAAATTGATTAAGAATTAATGCATAACCAAGCTCGGCAGTCCAGCCGAATTGGGGTCCATGAAGAAGGAACGTGCAAATAAAAACAATTAAACTAATCTAAAACCTACATCTGCCGCACGACACCTGGTTTCTTTAAAGCTTAAACGTGATTAACATGCATGAACCCGCGACATGTGACAATCTAGATTAAAATAATTCAGCCATTATAAGCGTGTTATCTATTTGCAAAGGTAATATGAAAAGCAATTGTTGTTGAAACATGAATAAAACCATAACAGAGAGAGAGAGCCGAACAATATCAATCTAGATTGGGCAGAAGTGTGTTACAAATATATAAAATGTTTAAAACATGCAACACTGGATAACTTAATGAATCTATTTAGATTTGCCATATCTAATAGAGCCGATAACTATCTTGCTTTCACTAAGCATATTGAGCAAACGCCTGCCGCACGGTATCTACTCATAAACAAAGCATAAGCAAAGACTTCTTGGTTGTCAAGCAAAGATCCGCTGCACGACCTTTGAAAACAAACAAGACTACTTGCATCATGTCTAAATCCACCGCATGATACTAAACATGATAACAAGGTTGTCGGAACTTACGGAGGTCGACGGATCGATGACTCCTCTCGAAGAACTCGACGACACGACAAAAGGACTCGAAAGTTGGCACGGGGCCGGTTGTATTGATTTGGTTGTGAACCCCTATTACAATGGTCGAGGGTCAATATTTATACCCTAGACAAAACACGAGTCCTAGAAGACTACGATTTACAAAGGAACTTTTAAACAAACTTGGAAACTTACGATTCCTTACTCTAAACTCCCAGAGTCCTTTATTATTACAACTTTCATCTTTTCGATCGGCCTCGCCTGCCATCTTCTGCTTTCCCGAACAGAGTCACCGCCTTCTAGAGTAACCGACCGCACAAGCATTTAGCCGACCGCTTGTTTTGTTTGCCGAACACCCTTCTTCCCGCATGCGGGTCCACCTGTCATCCTCCAGAATCGACCAAAATCCAGTGTTAACACCCGCGGGTACTGTGGCGGAGCCGGGACGACCCTGAGGGGGAGCCTTTGTTTGCCCTCGAGGACACGGCCGAGGGCGGGCGCTGGAGTACCTTCAAGCAGTACCGCGAGCTGGCGAAGCGGTCGCTATGGACGGCGCTGTCCGTGGTGGCCGACGAACTGCCCGGAGTCGCTCAGGTTCGTGTTTTCCTTTCTCGTGTGACGTTGTTCTTTCCTTGGTTTTGTCGCAATTGACGACCTCTGCTCTGCCTCCTTAGGAGCTCGAGACCTAGCCCCTCGAGAAGTCGGTCTTCCTCCGGTGGGAGAGGGGAATCTGGGACCAGCTTCAGAGGCAGAGGGGCCTTCTTGCCGATGCTAACGAGCTTCTATCGGCATGAAGCACGGAGGTGGAGGACCTCCGCCTTCGCTGTGCCGATGCGAAGGTCAAGGCAGCCACAGCCCAGACGCAGCTCGCCCCCTTGGCGGCGTAGATCAAGGAGCTGGAGGAGGAGCTTACCCGCACCGTTAGCGATCGGGATGCCTTTAGGTCCTGGGCTGAAGAGGCGACGGCCTCGGGCAAGGCCCTCGCCGGGCAGTTGGGGGCAGAGGAGAGTGCGCACCGGCTGACCAAAGGCGCTCTGAATGAGGCCCTTGCTTCGGTTGAGGCCTCGCAGATCGAGGCTGTGGTTTTGAGGGGGACGGTCGAGGGTGAGTTTGAGTCCCCTTGTTTTGCTTTCTTCCTCTTATGTTCGCTTCCTAACTTCCTTGTATGACACAGAGCTGGGGAGTGAAGCCTCCAGGGTGGCTGAGGCCTCTCAAGTCGAGGCCCAGTGGTTGAAGGAGCAAGCCGAGGCCTATCAGGCCGAGACCCGACGCTGGGAGCTGAAGGCCAAGGGTGAGCTCTGTGGGCTTCCATCCCTAACTTAGGTTGTTTTTTCTCTGGCTCGACCTTATTCCATTTTCCGTGGTGCAGAGTCAGAGGCGGAGATCGTTCGGGCCACCGAGGCTTCCAGCGCGGTGCAGACGGTGCTCGAGACCGAGATCGGGGAGCACGAGGCGCTAAAGCGTGCTGCCCTTTCTGCCTACGAGGCCCTGGAAGTCGAGGGGGTTCAGTCGGGTAGCTCCCTTGGGAGCCGCTTGATTGCGCTGAGTAGCCAGATGCGCGAGCGGCTCCGAGGGGCGCTGCACACAGGTGTTAAGCGGGCGATGGCCGTCATCTCCTCTCACTACCTTGGCGTCGACCTCTCGGCCATCAGTGATGGCTACGTTCTGCCTGATGATGACGAGGAGGCCCACGCGGCGGTTGCGAAGCTGCTGGAGGTGGCGAAAGGCCCTGGCACGGCGCTGGCGACACTCTTTGAAGATGAGGTGGTTCCTCCCCTACCATCTGCCGGTGCTGGAGGCCCTGAGCCTTAATCTGGGCCCTGGGGGCTATGTAAAGATAGAATAGGGGTTATTTTTGTATCATAATGTTTGTGGCCGTCGAGGCCTTTATTTCTGATGTATTTGTGCTTCTTAGTCATTTTTCTCATGTTTCCGAGCCTTTGCCCTCTGTTGCTCCTGATCAGATTTCGTTTGCAAAACACCCCTTTGGAGCCTAAGCCGTCCCTTGAGCGAGAGGTGGTGAGGGAGTGCCGTAGCCCGGGGGCGTAGGCCGTCTCGTGACTCTACCGACCTCTTGCTTAGGAAACAGACCTTGGTTCGAGGAGTCTCTACAAGTGATTCGTCAGAGCTTGCTAGAGTCTTGGCGAAGGAATTTTTGCGAAAAAACACTAAGGAGTGGTGCATGGGACCTAGGGGGAGTCCCCCATTTAGCCCCCAAGGGAGGCTTGGTTCTGCCGAGGCATAACCGAGTCTCCCTTGTCACCTTTATTGTGCTGCCGAGACCTACGATGGGCCTGGGGGTTTCTCGAAAAATAAGACCAATTAAAGAACGCTTAGTAATTGTATTTCGAGAAACGACATATACAATGCTTGGAAATTTAGGGATAGAAGCGACGTAGCTGTTCTATATTCCAAGCGTTGGTGAAGATTTCGCCCTTCTCGTTGGCCAGCTTGTAGGTCCCGGGCTTCAGTACTTGGGCGATGATGTACGGTCCTTCCCATGGTGGGGTCAGCTTGTGGCGACCCTTGTTGCTCTGTGCTAGCCTCAACACCAGGTTGCCTACCTTCAAGTCTCTGCCTCGGACGCGTCGGGCCTGGTAGCGCTGCAGGCTCTGCTGGTACTTGGCCGAGTGTAGTAGCGCGACATCTCAGGCTTCCTCCAGCTGATCGAGGGCGTCCTCTCGGGTGGTGCGGTTGCTTTGTTCGTTATAGGCTTGCAGCCTCGGGGAACCATATTCTAGGTCGGTGGGGAGGATGGCCTCGGCCCCATAGACTAGGAAGAAAGGCGTGAACCCCGTGGCTCGGCTTGGAGTGTTCCTCAGGCTCCAGATGACCGACGGGAGTTCGGTGAGCCATTTCTTGCCGAACTTTTTCAACCGGCTGTGAATTCTTGGCTTGAGGCCCTGCAGGATCATGCCGTTGGCACGCTCTACTTGGCTGTTGGTCCTTGGGTGTCCTACGGCCGACCAGGCCACACGGATGTGGTGGTCGTCGCAAAACGTCAGGAACTTTTTGCCGGTGAACTGCATCCCATTGTCGGTAATGATGGTGTTGGGGACCCCAAACCGGTGGATAATGTCAGTGAAGAACAGCACTGCCTACTCGGATTTGATTTGATTGATCGAACAGGCTTCGATCCATTTGGAGAACTTGTCGATTGATACCAGTAGATGGGTGTAGCCCCCGGGGGCCTTTTGCAGAGGCCCGACCATGTCGAGCCCCCACATGGTGAACGGCCATGTGATGGGGATGGTTTGCAAGGCCAGGGCCAGGAGATGTGTCTGCCGAGCGTAGTACTGGCATCCTTCACAGGAGCGTACTAGCTTGGTAGCGTCGGCGACCGTCGTCGGCCAGTAGAACCCTTGGCGGAAAGCGTTCCCTACGAGCGTCCAGGGCGCCGCATGGTGCCTGCAGGCGCCTGCGTGTAAGTCCCAAAGCAGGGCTTGGCCCGCCTCGGAACTGATGCATTGTTGAAGGACACCTGAGGGACTTCGCCTGTATAATTCGCCATTATAGAGGGCGTAGGTCTTGGCTCGGCGCGCAAGCCGTCGTGCTTCAGTTCGGTCGTCGGGAAGCTCCCCCCGATCAAGCCAATCGAGGAATGGGGCTCGCCAATCCGCGTCCTGATCATTCTGTGGAGGCTCGGCGTTGACTTCCATGACCTCGAGCTCGGTCAAGGGGGTCTCAGCAGCAGAGGGGGCATCGAGCTTTGCCATGGGTTCCCCAGGTGGGCCCTCCTCTGCTGTCGAGGTGCAGTCGATGGAGGGTTTGTGGAGGTCTCTGGCAAAGACGTTCGGGGGGACCGGGGCCCGTGCCGAGGCCATCTTTGCTAGCTCGTCGGCGGCCTCATTGTACTTTCGCACGACGTGATTTAGTTCGAGGCCGTCGAACTTGTCTTCTAGGCATCGTACCATCTTGCAGTAAGCCTCCATTTTAGGGTCGAGGCAGTTTGACTCCTTCATCACCTGATCTATGATGAGCCGCGAGTTGCCTCGGACGTCGAGGCGCCATGCCCCAAGCTCGATGGCGACTTGTAAGCCATTGACGAGGGCCTTGTATTCGGCCACGTTGTTGGAGGTGGCGAAGTGGAGCCGCACCATGTAGCGCATGTGTACTCCGAGGGGCGAAACGAAGAGCAGACCCGCGCCTACCCCGGTCTTCATCAGGGATCCGTCGAAGTACAGGGTCCAGCACTCCGTCTAGATTTGAGCAGGTGGTAGTTGGGTATCTGTCCATTCAGCCACGAAATCAGCCAAGACCTGAGACTTGATCGCTTTTCGAGGCGCAAAGGTCAAGGTTTCCCCCATAAGCTCGACAGCCCACTTGGCTATCCTGCCCGAGGCCTCTTGGTTATGAACTATCTCACCCAGGGGAAGGATGATACCACAGTCACCAGGCAGGGAAAGGAGCAGCGCGGATGGCCCTACTGAAGACCCGAGGGCCTGGCGGCTCAGGGGAAGGACTGCGGTCCTCGCCGCTATCGTAGCGACCGCCTCGGTGTGGATGGTAGCCCCGAGCGGGCCCCTCGTTGTCGTGGCGTTGTCGCCTGCTGACCGCCTCATGGTCTCCTTGCACCTTGTGTCGATTGCCGAGGCGGTCCAAGAGCACGGGGACCCTGTGGGCTATTGGCGCTCGGTCGGGCTCGGGATGAGCCGGGGCTTCCCTGTCTTACCGAGGTGGTGTCGTGAGAAGGTTCAAGGCGCCCCCATGCCGTCAGGAGGTGGAACTCTCGGCCTGCTAAACCGCAGCGGTCTCTAGGAGATCGCGGAGCTCGCCGCGGACCCGTCGCCCTTCCGTGGTAGAAGGCTCGGGCATCGCGCGGACCAGCATTGCCGCAGCCATGATGTTCTGGCTGGCGCGATTGAAGACCGGGGGTTGCTCGCTCCCTTCGTCGTCATGGATGCGGTGATGCACATCGCGGGCCCTTCGTCGGGCTCCCCCGCCTTCGTCGCGGCCTCACTGTTCCTGTTCGAGAGAGTCTTGAAGCTGCTGCAGAAGGAGTTGGTCTTGTTCGACCTTGGCCTGGAGCTCATGAAGTTGCTCTAGGTCTAGGCGCTGAGGTCGTGCAAGAGCAACGTTCTCATTTCATGCGGCCGGCAGGACATTGCGTGGGGGCATGACAGCGCCCGCCCTTGGACGAAGTGGGGAGCGGCTACCTGCCCCCTCATCCTCTTCGCCTGCCCTCGGCATCCCGAGCCTGACGTGGAAGCACTCGCGAGTGGGGTCATAAGTGCCTTCATCGTCGGAGTCAGAGTAACCAAAGCAGTAGTCGCTTGCGGCCAAGAACTGGTGCAAAGCCCCAGGGTCGTGGAGCCCAGAGAAATCCACTCCGGGCCATGCCTCGTCCTCATCCGTGGAGTCAGCATGGGTGCTTAGGTCAAGACGGAAGCGCTGGCAGCGCTCTGAGGGATCCTCATGAGCGACAGCGTATGCGTAGGCGTAAGAAGCAGCGGCATTTCTCAACCCAAAGGGGTATGGGGATGGTGCCGTCGCCAGATTCTGCTCCGCCGGGGTCGGTTCTTCAGGGAGTGGTGGAGCGGAGCTTGACGACTGGGCACCATCGAAAGCCACCGGCATTTTCCCTTTGTCCAAGCTTAGGCCAGACAGGTCCCCAGCCAGGGACCCCGTACCAACAGTTGGTCGTAGGATATCGGCGGGGAGTGGCATGCCACCCCGGGTTCGCATAGCGTCGGGGTGGCCTTGCTCGCGTCGTGCCTGACGAGCGCGGTGAGAGCGGCTGCCCGGGCACCGCCTGCGCCTGGGCTGCCGGTGCGTAACTTCATCGTCGAACGGTGGGGCTCGGGGAGTGAGGAGTACCATGTCGTATTCATGCCCTAGAGACATGAATTCTAGGCTCCCGAACCAAACTACGGTGCCAAGATGCAATGGTCGTCCGAGGTCTGCCATCCAGAACCTGCTGGGATGACGAAACTGACACGCAGCGTCCCCTGCCTGGCGCGCCAACTGTCGGTGTTCCGGACCGGGGGGTCCTTGACCGACTAGTGAATTTGTTCTGCGTGCTCCCGATTTCGGATGGTGATGCAAAGAGACACAAGGTTTATACTGGTTCGGGCAATCGGCGCCCTACGTCCAGTCTGAGAGATCGAACTTGTATTCCTTGCACCGGAGTGCTCATAGTAGGGGGTTACAAGCTAAGGGAGAGAGGGAACTAGTCCCAGGTCTCGGCAGGGTGTCGTGTGGGCCGTCTGAGATGTTGCTCTCAAGCGGTTGGAATGTGCGTGTGTGTGTGTTATCCGGTGCCCCCCCCTAAGTGGCCCAAGTCCTCTCCTTTTATAGTTGAAGGGAGGACGAGGTCAGTACATGTTTCACTATGCGGCATCGTGCTAATAGGAGCGGCACGTCCGAACCCTGTGGCCTGTTCCTGTTGCGGCGTGGTCATAGGAGTGATCCGTCCTTGAAGTACGGGGGCGGCGTGGTTGTCCCCATCAGATCCTGTGCGTCATGGGAGCCCCGGGAATGTCTCAGAGCAGACGTGGCGGCGAACGTGCAAGCCATGGTGGACAGATTGTGCGCAAGGCTAAGGCCCGGTTGGTGCTGAGGCTTGTACTGCGGTGGGGGGTCTCGATAGGCACGAACCCTGAGATTGCCGAGGCCCCGATGTATAGTGCTGAGGCCTTGAGCGGGCGATGGGTCATGGGTGCAGCGTTAGGACATAGTGGCCGGTAACCCCGGTCATACCCTGCCCTAGGCACTGATCGTGGACACAATGCTGGGACACAGTGGCCGGTAATCCCCGCCGTGGCCAGTCCTGGCCGGTATGGCGCTGATGCGACTTCGGGTCGCGTCGGCCATTCTGTGACGCTGAGCCACTGTCTGGCTGAGATTGCGGGAGTGGTTGAAAGTATTAATGAGACGTGACTCGCTGTCAGGAGGGTTGGCCGAGGCGGGGGGTGACAGACCGCGGACGAGCCGGCCTCGAGCGATACGAAGAATGCGCCTCCTACCGAGGCCTTTCATGGAGAGCCTCGGGCGAGGTGGAGGCGGTGTTTCCTGCCGAGGCCTTCCCGGGGGGGCCTCACGCGAAGCGGAGTTGGCGTCAGGATGCTGAGGCCTCCTGCTCGAGGCTCGAAGCGAGGAGGGGGAGGACCCAGTGGGCTCGGTCACGGTGGAGGAGGGGCCCACAACTTACCTTCTTGCTTTTATTATTTTTGGATGAGACCTTGGCAACCCGTTTGATGTTTTGCTGGAGGTACCCCATCCTAAGGTACCCGACAGTACTCTCGATTAGGTACAGGAGCTTCTCCCTAGCTTCATGGGAGTCATCACAAGCCTCCACATACTTGATCTAGATGTTGGCCAACTCCTGGCGAACGAGGGCAAGTTTGGCCACTTTTTGATGAGCAGTAGCAACCTAGGTGACCAGTTCCTCATGTACCCACTCCCCCATGGCTCGCGGCTGCTCCTCCGCTGTGAGGCGATCCCAAATGCCCTTCTCATGGAGAAGGAACACATAATTCAATTGGCTATGGTCCATGAGAACCTGTGGAAGGGGTACGAGTTAAAAGTCAAGAAAAGGGAAGATGAAGGTCAGAAACATTGATGCACTATACCTGGCCAACCAGAGCAATGACATCTTGCAGCAAACTCAGCACGATGTTCAGGGTGCGGACCACGACACCCATCACTGTGTGGATGCTCCCCCACTCCCACTTCTTCGTGGCATCGTCGAGGGTGAAGAGCGACGCCCCTGGGTCCTAACGGTTGGCCCACCTAATCTGGGGTCCTCCCTAAGTGTGAGGGTCGCCACTGACCCGGACCAGAGGCCAGGATGCCTCTGTGTTGACCCCAGGCAACGCCGACCCTCCTCATGACTGCAACTCCTCCACAGTGGCCCCAATAGTAGAGGGAGCAAGCAAGGTGGACAAGGAAGCCAGCCCCATCATTGCACCTACCGAGGGTACACCAGGTGTGGCCTCCTTCATCCATCCCAGCATGGGTGCCACCATCTGCCTGGATGACATGCACCTACCACGAGCACCCTAGACACGCTTTTCACTGCTTGCCCTCCTATAGACATGGCCGATGGCCATGCCTCCCCGGTCGACCCCATGGTCACCTCGACCACGCTCCCTCTAGCCTCTGGCACAGTGCCAGATGGGTCCCGGCGCACCCGCCGAAGGGCGAGAGTCTTCTTCGATGCCAGCTTCAGGAGGGTCCCATGCCCCCCAACACTATGGAAGGCACGACAGTTAGTTCATGGCAAAAAATTCGTAAAAAAAGAATGAAAAAACTCCCAGCTATGGGTTGGCCCACCCGACCCCGACTATGACTCCTCGTCGTGCTGCCGTTTTGAGCCCTCCCTTTCCTCGGAAGGCTCAGATGAGGTGGAGCCATGGCTGCCCTAGGCTCTGAGGGCACCATAGAAGGCCCAGATGGAGTGGGACAACTCGCTCCCGCCATCTCTAGGAATGAGTCCTCCCCCTCTTGCTCTAGGAGATGCCACAGGAAGGGTCCCGCTTGCGGCAAAGGTGGGTCCTCATCCCCACCGACCAGATCATCCAATAGGATAGGCGACCCAGAGCCATTGCCCCCCCCCTCCTCCTCATCTTGCTCCTCTGACAAGCTTTGGCGCCGCTTCCCCCACAACAGCTTCACCCTCTCTTTCGCCCGCCATTTCTTTTCCTTGTCGTCCTTCTCATTCTTCCTCCACTCATCTGTAGCATGGTTCACCGCCCTCATGGCCGCATGCTCTGACAGCCCAAATCCACTGGTAGCTCGATGAAGCCTAGCTCCGGTTACATCACAGGATGTCCCTAGAACGGGAACATGGCGTTAGACGCATCTATTGCTTCCTTGACGCACTGTGCAATCTTGTTGTTGTGAAGCGGCCCCTGAGCAAGCACCGTCCCACCGAGTTCCATGACGGGCCCCATCCTAAACAATGGGAGGGCGCGTGCCATCAGCGATGCCACCCTCCTCGCGTGATATGCTCCAATGACGCTGGCCCCATGAAGGCCATGGCTCCTTAGTGACATGATGGCCTCAAGGATGCCACATAACTTTTTCTTCTCCTTGACGGGTGGCCTCCATGGCCATGTCGGCAGTGCCTCTTCGATCAAGCGCCTAGTGAAGTCTAGCAAGGGGCGGTGAGATCATTCAAGTGGAACCACTATACGTGCCACCCCTTGTTGGATCTAGATAGCTGGCAGGGCATGTACTCGGCTACCCGTTGCACCCAGAGCTGGATGCTCGTGCATCCCATCGGCACTAGGATCTCCTCGCCTCTGTCCTCCTTCCTATGCAGGGAGACAGCGAAGAAGTACCTCCACAACTTGAAGTGTGGCTCGATCCCTAGGTACCCCTCGCACATCACGATGAAGGCCACAATGTGATGGATCCCATTGGGATTGAGGTGCTGTAGCTCAACCTGGTAGTGGTGCAACAGCCCCTGGAAGAATAGATGAGGGGGGATCACAAGCCCACGCTCGTGGAAGGGTGTGAAGGAGACGATGTAATTGTTGGGTGGCATAGGCACCTCCTCATGGTTGGGAACTAGCCACTCCATCGCATCAGTCCTCTTGTGAAGAAGACCATGCTTAATGAGGCCTTCCATGCGTGCAAGGGTGATGTTGGAGTGGTACCACAACTCCATGGAAAGCGAAGATGGAGGAGCGAGGAATTTTTGGCGATGGTAGAGAAGCGAAAGCTACGGATCTAGGGCGCTGGTGGTGGACTAGTAGAGGTAGCAGATCCGAATGATAGTCGTGGAAAGGCGGACAAAGCAAGATTGCAGTTTGGCACGCCAACACATGAAGGAGGAGCCCGCTATTTATAAGGTGGGGTGAGACGAGAGGCGAACCGTCCGCCTAGATTGACGTGCCTGCCAGGCCCGGTCACTTTGCCTCTCTAGGAATCGAGAACATGCCACCCCTAGGTGCTACTCAAAGGGTGCATCGGACAGTAGTTTGCCCCCTTGATGGGCTGAAAATTGCCACATTTAAGTAGGGATACAGAGCTAAAAACGCTCCCACGGCCCATTAAGGCCTAGGAGTTTGAAGGTTGGCCCATCAACGGGTTCACAACCGCTCTAGGGCACCTTTAGAGTGTAGGGTGGAACAGGATGGGCCCACTAGCAGCCCATACTTGGGTGCACGAGCGCCGTGGGCATCCTGGCCCACGTTCGAGTCTTAACAAAGCATGGTCCATGGTTTTTTTAGAAGAAAGGCAACAAGCCCTCGGGACCGGTTGAACAAACTTGAGAACTATATGGACTAGCCATCGAGAATCTGGAGTCTATCACTAGCTGACCCATGCTAGACCCCCATGAATAGGAAGTTGGGACCCACTCAAACTTGCCCGCTAACAGCTCACCGAGCACCATAGTTCGTCCATCAAGGAAAACATGGCACGGCTCAGCCCCTCTGTTTTATCAAAAAAATGCCTGAGGGAGGATGACCTTAAGATGGGCCGACCCCAAGACCGGACCCCTACTGCATGTGGGGGCTCGAGAGTTGGACTCGCAAGGAGATCGAATACACAGTTGCATAATAATGGCAGATCGGTCAGATCCTAGGGAGGAATCAGAATCAAGAGAGATCTTCTCTGATCCCCCGAATCACGCAGCTACATGCTCCCGAGGAGTCTGACCATGATGGAAAGGAATCTCAACCATACCAAGACATCCCATGGCTCGCAAAGGGAGATCAAGATCCTTAGAACCCTTCCATCCAAAAAAGCCTTCGAAGGAGTATCCTACACCTCCGTAGGCTCGGGGGCTACTGTCAGGTATTAGTATCAGAGATACCCAGAAGAAGGAAGCTAATGGCCAAGAATGCTCACTCCCTCAAATGGTTAAGAGCGTATCTTGGTCTCGCCTGGCCCCGAGGGCATAGGCTCCATCTCACCCGACCTCAAGGATATGGGCTCTGTCTCACCCAACCTCAAGGATATGGGATCTGGGTCACCCAACCCCAAGGGTGCGAGCTCTGTCTCGCTTGACCCCGAGGGTAAGAGCCCCATCACACCCAACCTTGAGGGCATGGACTCTGCCTCACCCGACTCTGAGGGCATAAGCTTCACCTCTCCCAACACTGAGGGTGCGGGCTCCACCTTGCCCAACCCCTGAGGGCACGGGCACTCCCTCGCCTCACAGAGGTCCATACCACCCCAACCACTACAGGTCTAAAAGTACGAGTTCGAGGTCAAACATCTGATGCCAAAAGGGGAGCGGGTGTGTCTTGACATGACCCATGGCCACGACTGGCCACGTCTATGGATGCACGTCACCAATAGCATTGAGCATGCCAACACTATGTTGCCTACTCCCCGTACGGCCTCTAGCGGAGGCGTCAGCAAGCCATACCGTCCACTGGGATGGGATGGAGCACCATGACCAGCTAACGATGCTCGCATATGGTGCTAGTGATGAATAGGGCCATGATGAGGAGCCATCCCCATCATCATCTATAGGGCCAAGGGGACCCATGTAAAGGAGATGGAAGATGTTGCAATCTCGGAAGTCTTCCTCTCCCTGTCTCTCTCTCTCTCTCTGATGTAACCTGCATCTCCCCCTTCATCTATAAAAGGGGGAAGCAGGGCACCCCACAGGGGGTGGGAATTCCAAGACACATCTAACATGTTTGAGTAGCAGAAGGCTTAGGTGCTCGACAGCAGACAAAGAGCTCAACCAGACTCACTCTTTCCACCAGAGACTTGGCACCTTCTCCCTCTCTTGCCATTTTGTAACCCCTACTACAAACCAAGTGCCAGTAACTATAGTAGCAGCAAACTAGACATAGGGACGTTCCGCCTAAACCAATATAAATCCTTGTGTCCTCCGAGCATAGCCATCCGGGTCAGACGCACAAACTATAAATTTACTTGCCGATGATTCGAAACACCAACAAGATTCGTATCAAAATTCATACGAGATTAGACTTAACCGAGGGCAGCCGTGTGGATTTTGACAAGAACCAAGGATAACTATCAGCAATTGCAAGAGTTCTGACTTAACTGAGGGTAGCCTTACAATTAACTGACAATAACTAACTTATACTAAGCTTGTAAGAGATCAGACTTAACCGAGGTACTCAGACAAACCAGAGATTGAACCTAACCGAGGGTAGCCCTACTTGCTGAAGAATTCATCGAAATCTACTCTACTCCTACTCCTAAGGGGTGGCGTAAGCCGCAAAGTAAAGGTACTAGTTTGTGTTGATCGTTGGAGATCTCTATTACAATGGTCGGGGTTCCATATTTATACCCACGACTTGACTATGAGTCCTGGTCGAACAAGACCAGTTACAAAACTTGGAAAAGAAGACAAAGTTTCCTAAATTATGATAACTTGGACTCCAATCTTTCCCTTCTATGAAGTCCAATGTGTTTTCTCACTTCATGCCTTTCTAATCCTACCGATAGGGCCCACTCCCTTGGAATGATGATGTTATCTTCACTTTGATGGTAATTTGGCTAGCCAATCCTTGTTGAATATCCCATCTTTGTCCTGATGAATTTAGATCTTGGGGTCCTTTCCTTTTGGAACCAAATTTTGGTGTCACACATGCCCCCTAATTTTGGGATAAAAATGATTTTATTCCAAAATTAATTCCTATGGTTGTTGCACGTACTGCACCCAACCATCTGCTCCAATCTCATGCCAACTTCTTCGGCTTCCTTGTAGATTTATTCCATTGGCTTCTCTTGACCAAGGATTATATCGAAGATCGTGATGTTTGGTTATCCGATGGTGATCATCTTTTGGACCTCTTGAGCCATCCTTCTCTTCTTCCAACTCGTGCGGATAGCTGATCTCCCATTATTCCCTGTGTCTATCATATTTGCACATAAATTCTTCAATCATTACTGACTGTCACACCAATGATTGGCTTCCAAGATCAATCACCTTTAGTTGATCAAACTTTAACTGACCAATCCTAAGGCCTGCCTCTGGACACATCTAGAAATTCAAAACTACGACAGATAATATTTTACGTCCATGTTCGGGTTTGAATGAAACTACAATCAATCTTGATGAATAGTGCCTTCAAGTCTGTCATTTCTATAACCGTTGCCCTCTTATTAGGCCACGCGTGGTCTCCTCGATATCCATGATGGCCTTTCATCTTCCATGAATTTATCTCTCCATGGCTCAAAATATCCATCGGTCACCCACTTTAGCTATAAATATGTCCTCAAAGGATAGCCGAAGGGTCACATTGGTTCCTGCCTCAACCTTTGCCATCATCCAACTTCCCTTCTCCTTGTTCTCAGATTTAGAAACTGCATCAAGAGAAGCATGGATCATGACAAGCGCATTGCTGGTGTCCTCCCGGAGGAAAATCTTCTTCCTCATTGTTGGCGGTCTTTACCGATCATATCCGACCACCAATTAAGACACAAAAAGAGGAGAAATAAGCAATCTTAAACACATATGCATTTACTATTAACCAAGTTCCACATGTATTTGGAGAACATTATTTTGCAGGTCACAAACACAAATACATGGAATAAATCACCAAAAGGCGCTTTCCAATGCTAATTTGCGCAAAGGAACAAGGGAGACGCCCATCAACTCAATTCAAATTGGGCAAAAACCCACGAAGCAGTGATGCATGACCAGCCCATGGCCTACCATGCAAAGATGGCAGTGAGGTGGCGCAGTCAAGGGGCGGTCGGTCCTAGGGGGCGGTCGGCCCCCCACTGGCGTGCCTCATCCTCTCCTTCCATAGGCGGCGGCATGGCTCCATGCTAAGGTGGTGAAACCTGGGGCTTGGCACCAAGAATAGCTAGAGCACCGCCATACCACCGTGTATAAATAGAGGGGCAACCCCCCTCTCTACACACACCACATTGAGCAACACCTCACTCTCTACTCTCTTTAGTTTTACCTTTTAGTTGTATTAGAGCAAAGCCACCTTGGAGGGCTTGGCTCCTTGGAAGAAGAGATTCTTGGTATGAATATCAATATGGGTTCTTCCAAAGTCATGTCTTTAGTTTATTCTAGACATACTTATGAACTAGAGTATAGTTATTGTGTTATGATCTTGATATATGAACTAGTGCAGAGTTTATGTGTCATGAGAATAGCGCACTTAACTTTATGCTTAAACAATTATTTAACAAATATAATTGGAATTAGAGCTAAGTTGAGGTGGCGGTTCATCGTGCCATCAGGTGTGCCCAAGTTCTTTACCTGTCGATCCATAGGGTCGGGAACTCGAGGGAATTTGGGTAGTTCCTGTATACGCAAGCGTGGTGCTTGGGTATGGAGAGACAGGTGAATGCATTGTCCTTCTCTCTAGTTGAGGGGTAGGCGGCAGGTGGTAATAGCCCTGTCCATCCTTTCTAATCCCCCATGTTCGATTAGGGTGTAGAAGTCTAAATTGTCACATGAGGTTGCTGGCAGACCAGTACTCGGTGGCCTCCCGACCTGCTTCACATTTAGCCCTAAAACTAATTATGTAATTTCTAGGATTATCAACTAATCTTTGAATGTGTCGGCGCAAAAACATGGTAGCCGTGCCGGGTGGACACACAGCAAGCTGGGATAATCTAGAGATCTGCCTGGCTTCAACGTAGGACTAGTCGACCCTACAAATTCCTAAGGGTGTGCTAGTCAATTTGACCTGCAATTGATAAGGAGAGAAAGTTTATCAGTAATTTAGGGTGGAACATGCTGGTTTTGCCCAGACAGTTCCAAGTGTACCGCTTCAAGAACAGCCAGATGGGAAAATTGACTAAATAGCTGATATGAAAAGAAGTTGACTGTTAAGGACTGTAACGCTTGCGGGTCATGATTGATTTTATAGTAACGAATACAATGCACCCAGTTTTAATGATCCTTTCCCTTAAGCTATTAACTTGTATGCGTCAAAGATGCATCACTGGCTAAATTGGATTTGATCAATACGTGGTGTAGAGCCAATGAATCTGGTTAAAAGGGATATGCTATGCAAACAATCGACTGCTCGATATAGATGGATCTATGAACTGTCTAGATCTAATCTATTACCGTCAACAGTGAGGTTCAACCAGATCGATCCAGCTATGATGATGATGATGATAGTCTAGAACCAAAAAATCCATAGAACCGATCATACTTCAACAGGTTTATGAAAGCGTGCCATATCTATGAAAGCACAGGTGAATCAGCTAAAATAGCCGATTCGGGTAGAAAAGGGATTACAGCATGTGAACAATCGACTGCTTAATATGGACAAATCTATAAACTCATTAGATCTAACCTGTTATCCTTAAGAGTGGGGTTCGACTGGATCGATGGCAGCCATGATAAAAATAATAGATCAATCCTTTAAAATAAACAGATCTATTCACATTTACCAGAATCATGAAGACACACTATAAGCGTTAAAGTACGAGCAATCAGCTATTTAGCCGATGTAGGCATAGCAAACAACCAAGGTCACACCTGGTCAAAAGAAAATCTACCAACTAGCATACTCTGATTTAAAGTGCTAATAGTGGGGATCGACCGGATCATTACAGCCATAATAGCAAGCTATATACCAGATTCAACTAGCTAGTAAACCTTCTCAAAATCATACATGCCTTAGCCACGTACTATGCATGATCAAGATCGAAGTAGAATGGCGATAAAACATAATCCATAATTTTAAGTAAGGACCATCGCAATGTGACAAAATAAACGATGGACTAAAAGGATATGAGGCCGATCTAGATCAATCTCGATCCGGTAGGTTTATATTGCTTAAACTAATTACAACAAGAACATTAGCAAGATCGGTAACTTAATAAATCTACCCGTAGGATGCCACCCTTAGGTAGAGCCGATAACTTGACCTTATCTAATTCGAGCAGTGGATGTCGAACTTAACTAATGCAGCCGTACTTGAAATAGATAAGGATCGATAACTAACTTATACTAGAGCTCATAAGAGATTGGCCGGACCGATATAGCCTTACAAACAAAAGTATAAGCCATGACGGTACTTATAGACAAGCTGGAGGTCGACCAGATCGATGCAGCCCTGCTTGTTGAAGAACTCACCAAAATCTACAGTACACCTACTCCTAAGGGTTGGCGTGAAGCCAAAAAAGTAGTTGGTATTGATTGATTCGATGTCTCTTACAATAGCCGGGGTCCAATATTTATACCCGGAACTTAAACATGAATCCTACTCAAACATGACTTATTACAATCTTTGAAATAAAAGGAAATAATCCTAATTTAAGATAACTTGGACACTAATCCTTTCCTTTTTATAGAGTCCAACATATTTTCCTCCCCCGACGGTCATCTGTACATAATCCGTTGATGTCATTTGCTAACGTCATCTATAAAATAGCCGATTTCTGATACCGCATCAAAACCGGCTGATATCGATTCACATCTGATCGATCCCTTGATAATACAATCTTGGAAGCTTTGAGTTCCCGCGTTCTTCTCTTCCCAAATTTTGGTGTAAACACATGCCCCCTGATTTAAAGGATTGATCTGTTATATGGGCATCTTTTTAAAGGATTGATCTATTATTTTTAAAAAGGCGTTGGTGAAGGCGTTGGTCTCGTGAACCTTGAGTATCTGGACATTGAAAAAACTACCTTGAAATTGGATTTTGGTGAGGATTGGGTTCCTCGATCCGTTTGGATTAACATATGCACATTTTGGGTCATGTGACATGGGGCCTCAGTTTCTAGGTAACCTTTTCATGATAACATATGCATATCATCGGTTATTCGATGTGAACCCTTGCGAACACTAGAACGCTTTCACCACCCAAATTTCCATGTTATTTTTAAGAAGATGCCGAGATCTATTATGTTTGATTGGATCAATCCTCTATCAAGTGCTCATGCCGAGAAATCGGTTGAATATATGGGCATCTTTTTAGCAGGCGGCCTTTTCTCTCCCCTGATGCTACTTCTATCAGCGGGCCGATATGACTCGGTCCATGATGACCTTCGGCCTTATGGGGATTTGGACTCCCTTCAATCCAAGGAAGTCTTAGTGGGTTGATCATCGGTTAATGTAAACCTTTTGTATCAATCTCACGGTATCTTGTAATTATGGGAAGCAATAAGTTTGAATCTGTTGTGCTTCCATGAACCATTCCCTGAATTTCCGGAGTATTGATCCATTTCCATAACTGACTTCAATTCCATACCCCTGACAAAGTCTATCTTCTCATCTCTTAGTCTATATATTTGGGCCATGGTTGTGGATCAAAAAACAACCTGCTTCGTCCCAAACCTTCTGTGCCTTTGGTGCGATTTGCTTTCTAATAGGCTCGAATACATGGAGAGTGGCAAGAGGCTTGCTGAAGAGGCCCTTGACGAGTCTGTGCCACCACACCAGTGTCTTCATCACCAGGAGAATGCAACTCATGATCTAAATGCGCTGTAGGACGCTCTCATCATCTCAAAACATGGGGCCACCTCCACTCAAGCGAGGCTGGCCGAGGCCGAGGCTAGAATTATGGGTGAGATATCCACCACAATTCTCTGTTGCTTTTAGTGTTGTCTTCAAGATATTGATTATCCCTTCCTTGAATCTTTCCAGACCTATTATCTTAGTTGGAAAGCCTTCGATCAGCCATAGAGTATAAGGCAGGATTCATCAACGCCAGGGGTGCCGTGCCGGTGGTTTGCCTGTATGACATCCCAAACCATGTCAGAGAAGTTGCCCTTCATGGTGTTCATCATGGTGTTGCAATGGCATTGGCTATTGAGCAAGCTCACTCTGGTCATGAGCTTCGACTTCTTCCCCATGGTTTCCTAGTCACCGAACACCCTGAGGACCATGAGCGCCTTGTCAAGGACTTCTTCAACACCGCCAACTCCATAGCCCTCGCTTCCCAAGGCGAAGACATAGTGAACAAAGTGTTCTTCGGCCCTTAGTTTGTAATAGAAGAATCTAGTAAATGATTTCTTTGTTGTAAGTGACTCCTCTTTTTGCCCCATGTGCCAATTTGTAAGTAGTTATCTGCCTGTTCCGTGTCTCCTTGAGGCCTAGTAGAATAGTTGTTTTGGATTAACCAATTTCAACTTGTGATTCAACATGACTCGATTAAATTTGAAAATGGCTCTCATGGCAAAACTTTTTCAAATTCCTCACCAGTCATCAATCGCCGCATTTTCCCTCGGTACTGGTAGAACGGCACTCCCTCTTCCATTAATTGGGCTTGCCTTTGCATATTCTAAGATATCGACCATCCCGTCTCCATGTCTATAAACACACGCTAAGGGCTCCAGCTTCTAGCACATCTACACCTGCAACCGCCTCTGTTCTCTGTACTTCTCCACCTTCACAACCCCTAAAGTAGTTTCCCTTCTTCTTCCCCCGATCTAGGCCAGCATCCATAGCAGGAGAAGATCACCATGGCAAGCACGTAGTGGAAGATCTCCTAGAGGAAGAGGTCCCGGTCAGCCAGCAGCTCCACCGCATGAGGTAAGATTGAACGCTCCCATCCATAGCGAGAATCATCTGCTAATGCATCTGTCGGCTCATCCTCAATGACAGCCTTTGGCCACTTCCTCTTAGGACCGGCGGGCCTTCTACCGCCGCATCTGTTGCTGCCACGCCGGACTCATTGTTAGACTCCTCTGACTCCTACAACAGTGATGTCACCCGGCATTTCCTCCAGGAGTGGAGGGTGACCAAGGATCGTTACTCCGAGGCAACTCGGGAGAACGTTCAGCTTAAGAGCCGCCTCGAGACCTCTCAAGCCGCCCTCCACGCCGCCAAGGAAGAAGCCAATGCTGCTTAGGTGTGGTTGGCTGAGTCTAACACCATGGTGGCGGGTAAGAGAACTCCAAGAAAATCTTTGTTTCAATTTCCACTATCTTTGTCTTGATAGCTCTTTTGTTTCCGTGGTTTCCAACCTTGATGGTGCAGATGGAGAACCTACAACTGGTGGCGAATGCGGCTACGGTGGCCGTCAATGCCTGGGGCCCTCTAATGAGGACATGACACCCCTACATATGACCATGTTTGGCACATGGTATGGAGGGGTAGGAGGCCAGCAACGGTATCCAAGTCAAGAAGGAGGTCCGAGGATAATTCGGTTCGAGTCCCTGAGGTGGAGGCCCAAAGCAACTCAAGTTCGAGTCTGCCTTGGCCTCTAGGACCAATCTGCCTTAAACTGGTCGTCCAGGACGCATCCGGACTCTGTTTTCGATGATCCACATATGGTTGGAAAGCTGATTTGATAAGGAAGCCAATCCATGTCGTTTCACATCAAAAGACCTTCGGAATCAATGGGAATCGTCGAAACAATTCAGCGTCCAGAATCTGCCAGGGTGCTGCGACACCGTCTTTTAGTCCGTTGGACCGTGTATCGTGTTTGGGCCCATTAGGGAGCGCGTCTAGGGGGGGTGACGCCCAAGACTCTATAAATACCAGCTGTCACTCTCCTTAGGGTTTGAGTTTTGTTTAGTTCTTGATTTCCTTATGAAACAGACGTCGTTTTGCTGCAACTGTCGCCGCCAAGGCCGTTTGCTGTGAACCAGGGCCCCAGTTCTTGATCTTGTTCGCCTATGGCGATTAGTCCTTTCGAATAAAGACTTGAACTCTTTCTCATTATCATAAGCCTCATATTTATTTGTAATTTCAGATTGCATTTATCTCGTTCTTGCTTGTGTTCTCGATTTGCTTGCAGGAAAGCCTTCTCGGCGAGGTCAATCGCGTTCGCGTGGTTGATAACCAATGGAGTAGTGGTGTAACGGTTGCAGGGGTCCGAATCAGTCTTGGTTCGAAGCCTAGATCGTGAACGTCGAGTCTCCACCAATCGACGCTATCATACCTTTTGGAAGATCGGGCCTAGTCTACATCAAGTGGTATCAGAGACCTTGTTGCCCGTTAGGTATAACTTTGTTTTTCCCTTTAGATTGCTACTGTTTTTGTTTTACCTATAGTCCACAAAAAGCCAAAAAATATACACTATCACATATCTCTAGTCCTATAGCCCCGTTGTGCCTTTGCAATTTTTTTAATTTCAGTTTGCTTTATTGAACTGTCGTCCCTCGCCGCGTCTTAGTGTTCGTTGTGTTCTGATCTTGTTCTTGGTCTCGTGTCAAGTCTTGTTTCCTAGTGTGGCTTGCATCAGATTGATCTCCAGTTTTTCTTTGGATTTGAAATAGTCATGGAGTGGGTTGCATGATTGAGTTTGTTTTGTCTAGCAATTCCTTCTACGGCTTCCTCGGTTAAGTATTTTTCTTCCACGGTGAAAATATCTAAAGTCTAATCTCTTATGTGCGGCACTTTTGTGAGATAAAAAACATAAAACAAAGAAAAAGGCAAAGAGGTGCAAAAACCAAAAGAAGGAAAAAAGCCGCACCTAAAAAAAAGAGAAAAAAATAAAGAAGGAAAGAAAAAGAAAGTGAAAAAAAAGTTTAGAAGTTCTTGCATCCTTTTGAGTCCTTGTGCTGAGTTGTATTGTATTGCTTGCTTGAACTAGGTTCAGGACGAGTTTAGGCCAGCGAAATAGACTAGCTTGGGACTACTTTTCAATCTTGCAATTTTTGAATTAAATTATTGCTATTCCTTGCTACTATATTGTACCTGTCCAAGCTCCACTTTCTTCTAAACAAGTACAGGTTCGCCTTGCAACTGTTACACTCAAGCTACAACAGTATCACAGTCACCGACCGATTACATCGCCTGTTGCTTTGGTAAGAACACTTGTAAGACCGTGGTAAGACGCTTGAGAGTTGAGTGCCTTGTTTTTCCTTGTCCACATCCTATAGTAGTTCATAGGAAAAACATACTTGTGTGTTTTCTTGTCTGATTCTAACAATGACAGGTTGTTCATATCCACCGACTTATGATGGTATAGGTGCTGATGAGTACATGGAGTGGGAAATTGCCTTAGATAACATATTTGCTACTCGCTTTATGTGTCCAAGGAGGAAGGTAAAAAATGCATCTAGTGTTTTGCGACATTCTGCTTTATCTTAGTGGGAGTCTTTAGATCCTTCTGATAAACCTCAAACTTGGAATGATATGAAAGATCTTATGAGAGAAAATTTTGTTAATCCATCTCTTGTAATTAATTCAAATGATGAGGTGCATCAACTAGATCAATCTCTTGTTATTCCTCCTGCTATGCCTAACCTTTTGCAGGACAATGTACAAAAGAGCGAGGATGATGTGACAGAAAATGAGGAGCTCACAACCTCATATGCAAATTCAGAACTATCACATCACAATGCACCTATTACTCCTGCTAAAAACATAGGTAATGCCCATGGTGCTACACTCACAGAAGGTGAGAATTGTTTTAATGTACTAAATTCTTCCACACACCATGCTATCATAGAGCAATTGTTAGTGGAACCCTCTCTTGATTTGTCTTTGTCCCATGATAATTTGCTTGATGTTCCTTGTGATAAAGATGAATTGATTGATGATGCTTCAGTTTTACATGTTTTGGAACCAACCATTTGCACTGAAAATAAACATGTTATTCATATTGCTACTAAAACTGATGAGTTCAAACTGTTGTCTTCTTTACATACTTTGGGTTACATTGAATTTGATGTTTTGTGTAACCTAGATTGTTTGGAGGAGATTCTATTTAAATATGTTGATTTGCCTTGGTTTTCTAAACATACATATCATGTTATTGGCAAACATAACAACAAGGGACAATATATGATACATCGAGTATACATTTGCAGTAATATGAATTCTCCTTTTGTTGTACAAGATTATGATCGTTTAGAGGTCAGCCATAATCATACAAACATTTTCTCATGTTCCTCAAAGAAACAAGTTCACTTCCAAGAAGGGGAGCATTGTTGGTTGCTACCTATGTCTACTAGACCATCTATTCCTGCATTGTCTTTGGATAGTTCTAATCTTTTGCAGGATAGTGTTGACATACATCGTGTGCATTCGGATCATGGAGTCTACATGCTTGCTGAAATTTTTATGCGAGTTGACATGCTACAAACTTGGAAACATGGTCACATTCCTTCTCACAATTATTTCAGTTCTCTTTGTTTTCGCAACCCCGTTCTTTTTTATGTTGTGTAGGATCAGTTTCAAGCACAATCGACACCGAGGACGGCTTTTCATCAAGAAGGGAAGGATGATGAGGACATGACACCCCTACATATGACCATGTTTGGCACATGGTATGGAGGGGTAGGAGGCTAGCAAGGGTGTCAAAGTCAAGAAGGAGGTCCGAGGCTAATTCGGTTCGAGTCCCCGAGGTGGAGGTCCAAAGCAACTCAAGTTCGAGTCTGCCTCGGCCTCTAGGACCAGTCTGCCTTAAACTGGTCACCCAGGACGCATCCGGACTCCGTTTTCGACGATCCACATATGGTTGGAAAGCTAATTTGATAAGGAAGACAATCCATGTGGTTTCACATCAAAAGACCTTCAGAATCAATGGGAATCATCGAACTAAGTCAGCATCCAGAATCTGCCAGGGTGCTGCGACACCGTCTTTTGGTCCGTTGGACCGTGTATTGTGTTTCGGCCCATTAGGGGGCGTGTCCAGGGGGGGTGACGCCCAAGACTCTATAAATACCAGCCGTCACTCTCCTTAGGGTTTGGGTTTTGTTTAGTTCTTGATTTCCTCGTGAAACAGACGTTGTTTTGCTGCAACTGTCGCCGCCAAGGCCGCTTGCTGTGAACCAGGGCCCTAGTTCTTGATCTTGTTCACCTGTGGTGATTAGTCCTTTCGAATAAAAACTTGAACTCTTTCTCATTATCATAAGCATCATATTTATTTGCAATTTCAGATTGCGTTTATCTCGTTCTTGCTTGTGTTCTTGATTCGCTTGTAGGAAAGCCTTGTCGGCGAGGTCAATTGTGTTCACGTGGTTGATAACCAACGGAGCAGTGGTGTAACGGTTGCGGGGGTCCGAATCAGTCTTGGTTCGAAGCCTAGATCATGAATGTTGAGTCTCCACCAATAAACACTATCATACCTTTCGGAAGATCGGGCCTAGTCTACATCACCGTCTCCTCAACAACCGCTTGAAGGACATCCCAACACGCGTTCAGGAGCTCGCCCTCCACAGCGTTCACTGCGGCACGACAATGGCTCTGGCAGCGACGCAGGTCTAGACCGAGAATGATCTCCACACCATGGAGCCATGCTTTTTGATGGCCAACGACCCTAGCATGCATGAGGACCTGATCGAGGACTTTGAAGATGCCACAGCGGCCATCATGGACATCACTTCAGCTTAGGACGTTGTAAACAACGTGTTCGATTAGCTTGTACCTAGTACAAACTGATCAATGAATGAAATCCCTGTTTTTCTATGATCGTGTCTTAGTGAAATTCCTGCAATATTTTTGTATACACCATGATTGTCTCTGTGTTTGTTTTTGCTCTATAGGCGATACATATCGCATCAGCTTTTAACCCTTCGGGTCTATTTTTGAACTAGAGGTGATACCCTTCTGGTACCAGCTATTAGAGCCGATGACTGAACAAATCGGCTATCAAGAATTAATCCAAACGCTAGGATAATATTTCTTTAGATAATTTCCATTGATTGCTCTATCAAACTCCTCTTCTCATCCTAGCATTTTTAAAATATAAGCAATGCCAGGCGCACAACGTATAATCCGATAACGTCCTTCCCAGTTAGGTGACCATTTGCTAAACTTGCTATCTCTTGACCCGATCGGCAACTTCACCTTCCAGACTAAGTCTCCTTCAGAAAATTGTTTGCTCTTGACCTTCTTATTGTAATACTTCACAATCCTTGGCTTATGGGCTTTGATATTCTCAAGAGCACGTAGATGATGGCAACTTAAGTCTTCTAAGTCATCTATCATAAGATTCTTGTAAACTTTGGCTAACCAATCATTTTGCAATGTGACACGCCTTGATCCAGTTTGAATCTCCCGAGGAAGGACTACATTATGACCAAACACATGTTCATAAGGTGATGCTTTAATCGATCCATGACAGGCCATCCTATATGCCCATAATGCCTCACTAAGCGTTGAATACCACTCCCTTGGCTGCTCTTTGATTTTTTCTTGATCAACTTAATCATAATTTGATTGGACGCCTCTACCTGGCCATTAGCCTGAGCATAGTAAGGAGAAGAATTTAATAACCTAATTCCCATACTGGAAGCAAAATCTCTGAACTCTTCTTATGTGAACATTGTCCCCTGATCAGTAGTAATAGTTTGAGGAATCCCAAAATGATACACAATATGTTCCTTGACAAAATCAACCATGTTCTTTGGGTTACCATCTTCAAAGGAATTTTCTCAACCCATTTAGTGAAGTAATATGTTGCTACCAATATAAACTTATGTCCTTTACTTGAAGGTGGAAAGATCTGGCCAATTAAATCAATTGCCCAACCTCATAACGACCATGGTTTGATTATTGGATTCATAGCTGATGTGGGCGATTTCTGATTACCAAAACATTGACAATCCTGACACCCCTTATAATATTCAAAACAATCTTCTAGTATTATCGGCCAGAAATATCCGGTCCTGTGAATAGTCCATTTCATCTTATAAGCCGATTGATGAGCTCCACATATCCCTTCATGTACTTCACCCATCAACACGTTAGCTTCCTCTTGATTTAAGCATTTAAGCAACACCCCATCGAATGTCTTGTAATATAGCTGATCATCTAGCAAAACATACTTAGTCGATTTATACATTAATTTGCTAGTAACCTTTTGTGATGGATTCTTAAGGTAATTGGATATTTCAACTCTCCAATCATTAGTCAAGGTTTCACAACTTAAGATCTCTTGAAACACTCAATAACCTGACACACTTTGAGCAAACCGATTAGCCTCTTGATTCTGTGATCTTGGAATATGCTGAAGAGAAATATGAGGAAACTCCTTGAGTAACCTCTGGCATTCATCGTAGTATCCCCTCATAATATCATCTTTACATTTATATAGGATGATCAACTGATTAATAATTAACTGTGAATCTCCAAATACTTCAATTAACTCGGCCTTTACTTCATGAAGAAGTTGAAGTCCCTTAAGAATAGCTTCATATTTTGCTTGATTGTTGGTAGTCATTTGTTTAGTCGGAAAAGCAAACTCAAAACTTGCCCCCTGAGGTGAAATAATAACAATGCCAATGCCACCACCTTGTTTGCACGATGATCCATCAAACAATAACGTCCAAGGTATCAGCTCTACATAGCCAATACTCGGCTTATGATGCTGAGTGACAAAATCGGCTATTACTTGCCCCTTGACTGCTTTAGCCGATTAGTACCTCAAGTCAAATTCCGACAATGCAAGAATCCACTTCCCCATTCTCCCATTTAATATCAGCATTGATAGCATGTGTTTGATCACATTAGCCTTAGAAACAACTGTACACTCAACCGATAACAAGTAATGTCACAACTTAGTGCAAGAGAAATATAAGCACAAGCATAACTTTTCAATAGGAGAATATCTTGTTTCTAGATCCAAAAGCCTTCTACTTAGATACAAAATAATTTGTTCTTTTCCTTTAAACTATTGCATTAAGGCCGATCCAGTTGTTTGGTTATCGCCTGACACGTACAACTTAAAAGGCTTACCTTGCTTAGGAGGGACTAGCATAGGTGGACATTTCATATATACTTTTATCTCCTCAAACACCTTTTGTTGTATGTCACCCCATTTAAATTCTTGATCATTTTTCAACTTCAACAAAGGAGAAAATGACAGAACCTTTTCTAACAAATTTGAAATAAACCTCCTGATAAAATTAATCTTACCAAGCAAAGATTGTAACTCTGTTTTAGTAGTCGGGGGCACTACCACATCAATTGCTTTCATAATTTTTTGACCAATTTTAATTCCTCTCTCGTGGACCATAAAACCTAAAAATTGTCTAGCTGATACTCCAAAGGCACACTTATTGGGATTCATCTTTAAACCATGTTTCCTTATGCACTCCAAAGTCTCCCGCAAATTAGCTAGATGTTCCTTGTACCGATTAGATTTTACCATCACATCATTAATGTAGATTTCAATAATCCTGTCAATCAACTTATGAAAAATATAATTCATCACCCTCTGATAAGTTGTATCGACATTCTTCAAACCAAAGGTCATCACAACCCATTCAAATAAACCGATCATGCCAGGGCACCTAAAAGCTATTTTTGCTATGTCTTCCTCAGCCATAAAAATTTGATTATATCCTGCATTGCCGTCCATAAAACTAATAACCTTGTGCTCGGCTGCTGCATCTACCAACATATCGGCTATTGGAATTGGATAACCATCCATGGGTGTAGCCTTATTCAGATCTCTAAAATCGATGCAAACTCTTAACTTCCTATTTTTCTTATAAATAGGAACAACACTCGATATCCACTCTACATATCGGCATGGTCGGATAAATTTTGCTTCTAGTAGTCTTTCAGTCTCCTTTTTGATATCATCAAGAACATTTGGATTAAATCTCCTCGGAGCTTGTTTAAACGGCCGATATCCAGGTTTGATCGGCAACCAATGTTCAACAATTGATCAATCTAGACCAGGCATCTCATAGTATTCCCAAGCAAAACAATCTTTAAATTCCTTTAATAAATCTATCAACTCTTGCTTATACTCAGGATCCAACTTAGCACTCACATACGTCGGCCTAGGCCTATCTCTAGGACTAATATCTATCTCCTCTAATTCATCAGCCGACATGAAGCCATGCCCTAGTTTACCATCTGTACCATCTATTGGATTATCCATTAAAACAAACTTTTAGAGACGACTGCTTGGATCGGCTGTTGGCTTTCATTGTTGATTTTAATGAAGCCTCCTTCCCATAGCTTGCCAGAAAAACACTCGAAGTCTTCTAGTTCCCAATACATTGGATTAGCTGTTGCTATACTCATAGAATCATCAGCATGAACCAGCTCAACATCATCTCCATGCCACTAAATCAAGCATTGATGCATAGTCGATGGTACACAACAATTTGCATGAATCCAATCACGACCAAGGAGTAAACTGTATGAACCCTTTCCATCAATGACAAAGAATGTAGTGAGCAAAGTCTTACTTCCAATTGTCAATTCGACATTTATTGCCTCCCTGGTCTTGGATGCATTACCACCAAAATCCTTAAGCATCATGTCAGTCTCAATCAAATCTCCTAGTCCCTTGCCAAGCTTGCAAAAAGTAGTATAAGGCATAAGATTAACAGAATCACCTCCATCCACCAACATTTTGCTCATTGGCTTCCCATCGACGAAACCTTTTACATATAAAGCTTTTAAGTGTTGATGCTTGACTGGCTTATCGAATATAGCTTGTTGTATAACTATCAACTTGGCAACTATATCCTCATACTCTGATTCATCAAAATCTGAATAGACTTCTTGGTCTGCTAGAGCTCTAAATTCTGACGGCAACAGAAAAGCTATTTGAATATTAGCTGATCGTTGACCCCTATCGGCTGTTTGTTTAGCACACCATACTTGAGGGCTACCTGATGCCTAAGCCTGTTCTAGCTCTCTGTTCCTTAGGCATTGCACCCTTCTTTTCTGGCTTCTTGTCAAACCTCCTAGACACCATTGCCCTTCCTGCCAAACATATTCTTCCTCATCACCCTATTCTTCGTAATTAGCCCAGTTTTGATCAACAACTCACTTCCCGAGCCGATCATGAACACTTTTATTTTTTAAGCGCCGATCCATATCATTATGATGATACTCATTTTGAGCACGGACAGACCGGCGGTTGGCTTGAGATTGCCTAAACTCCCAATATTGTTCACTACTCTCTAGGCAATTATTTCTGTTAGGCAATTTCAAACCTTTATTCCAACAATGTCTGAAAAAAGGACAATTCCAGTGTGATTCAGCTTGTTTTGTTTCATACCTCTCCGCTTCTTGTTGACGTTGGTATTCTTTTTCTTCTAACCAATGCTGATATTCCTTTTCCTTCTACCATTGCCATTTATTCAACAAAATTTGAGATGTGACACGCGGCCTTATCACCCCACCCCTTGACGTCTCTCCCTGCTCATATCAGCTCTTCTGTTGGTCACAACGCCTTTTAATCTCTCTATATTCATTAGCCGATATTTGCATCTTTGGATCGATGGTTCTGGTTTCTTTTGCCCTGGTTGATGTTAGGACTTTAGTCTTTCATTTGAGCAACTTAACATCGACCATATTCTGATCTCTTGGGAAAGAATTATCATCAACTTTCATCTTTCGAGGTGTATCAAATTTAAGCTTCCCTTGCTAAATAGCCCTCTGTATATGTTGCCGGAAAATTCTGCACTCATTAATAGAATGAGAAGTATCGTTATAAAACTTGCAAAACGTCTTATTCTTCAACAGATCAGGAGGTAACATAACATGATTGGTGGCCAATTTGATCTGCCCTCTCTCAAGCAAGAAATCAAAAAGCTTGTTTGATTTTGTGACGTTGAAATCATAGCTCTCCTCAACTCCTTTTCCCCAAGGATTTGGCACCATTACTGTCTTCTTACCCCAATTCCATTCAGCCGCAGCAATCTCTTCTTCTTCATCATCCTCATCGCTATCATTAACTAAATATGGATTATAAGCTTCAGCAATTGCGGCATTCTTCTGGAATTGGGTATCTTTGTGCATATTCTAGAATTAGCTATTGAGTGCTGCCACCCGTTGAGCCAACTAACCCAAATTGTCAAACTCTTGCCCAAGCAACTTCTCTCTCCATGTTGGCAACATTCCTTGAACGGCCAAAGCAGCTAGCTGATCATCAGTCAAATTCAATGAAAAGCACAAATTCCTGGTTTCTTGGAACCTCTGAAGAAACTCGGCACCAGATTCATTAGTTCTTTGCATTATGGTTGTCAAATCTATGATTTTCTTTTCTCCTATCCTAGTATAGAAATATGTATGAAACTTCTTCTCTAGGTCAGTCCAATTGGCAATGGAATTAACTGGTAATGATGAAAATCAGGTGAAAGTTGGTCCTAATAGGGACAGGGAGAAGAAACAAACTCGATGAGCTTCTTCAATGGATGCTTCACCCAACTGTGTAAGATACTGACTGACATGTTCTATTGTGCTCGTGCTATCTTGACCAGTGAACTTAGCAAATTCTAGGAGCCTATAATTTGTAGGAAGAGCAACCAAATCATACCACTCTGGATACGGACGTTAGTACGAAAAGGTCTGCCCTTTTGGTTTTAAACCAAATTGATTCTTCATCATTTTGGTTACTCTGAGCAACAACTCATCAGCATTTGAATCTAGATTTCTCTATAATTGCTGACCCATCTATGGATTAAAATTTTGGGTACCTTGATACCCTAGATTTGGAATCATATGGAGGGTATTGTAATATGTTCCATAATGATATCCTTGTGGAATTTCTATCTGTTGGGTCCTTTGTAGATTTACTGCTTGAAGTTTCTAGTTGTAGATGTTGGGATCTGTATCTCTATGAATCATTTGAACTGATGGTGCTATTTTTTGAACCGACGGTGGTATTTGGCCTGATGTACCAAAATTAACTATTTGATTCTAAACTTGCCCCGTCGGCTGTTGCACATACTGCATTGATGATCCAGGATTATTTTGTCTTTGATTAGTAGTGGTACCTTGAACTTGCTCCGATGAGCTCTGAACTGCCAGGACATCATCATTACCAGTTATTGCTACTTCTTGATGGCTAGTACCGGCTTGATTAGTCCCCTGAGTCAACAGATGTGGAATGTTGTAATAAGCCGGTCCAACCTGATCAATTGGACATCCATGAAACACCTCTTTTATGGTATTGTGGAATGTGTTCAAGAAAGCTATATTATGGTTCAACATGGCATCATGAACAGATTTGTTTACAGCATCTACGAAGAAACGCCTATCATTAGCTTCGTCTGTATTTGGCTGCCCATGCATCAAAACTCTTGGTAGTGGATATTTCTGAATAACTTTATTGTCACGTGTCTTGGTGTAGGACAACAAACACTTGTTCTAAAATTCTTCTATAGCTTTACTGATGACATCTTTATCCTTATTAGGTATGTCTTCATAAGGCACCATAAGAATGTCCCTGTTGTTGTGAGTTGCCATGATGATTGTGGGGTCCCATTGGGCGTGCCAGAATGCATGTCAGCGCGAAAACATGGTAGCCACACCGGGTGGACACACAGCAAGCAAGAATGATCTAGAGATCTACCTGGCTTCAATGCAGAACTAGTCGACCCTTTGAAATCCCAAGGGTGTGCCAGTCAATTTGAACTGCAATTGACAAGGAGAGAAAGTTTATTAGCAATTTAGGGTGGAACATACTGATTTTGCCCAGACAGTTCCAAGTGTGCCACTTTAGGAGCAGCCAGATAAGAAAAATGACTAAATAGCCGATACGATAAGAAATTGACTGTTAAGGACTGTAACGCTTGTGGGTCATGATTGATTTTATAGTAACGAATACAATGCACCTAGTTTTAATGATCCTTTCCCTTAAGCTATTAACATGTATGCGTCAAAGATGCATCACTGGCTAAATTGGATTTGATCAATACGTGGTGTAGAGTCAATGAATCCGGTTAAAAGGGATATGCCACGCAAACAATCGACTGTTCGATATAGATGGATCTACGAACTATCTAGATCTAATCTATTACCGTCAATAGTGAGGTTCGACCGGATCAATGCAGCTATGATGATGATGATAGTCTAGAACTAGAAAATCCATAGAACCAACCATACTTCAATAGGTTTATGAAAAGCGTGCCATATCTGTGAAAGCACAGGCGAATCGGCTAACATAGCCAATTTGGGTAGAAAAGAGATTACAGCATGTGAAGAATCGACTGCTTAATATGGATAAATCTATAAACTCATCAGATCTAACCTGTTATCCTTAATAGTGGGGTTCGACCGGATAGATGACAGCCATGATAAAAATAACAGATCAAATCATTAAAATAAATAGATCTATTCATATTTAACAGAATCATGAAGACACACTATAAGCGTTAAAATACGGGCGATCGGCTATTTAGCGGATGCAGGCATAGCAAACAGCCAAGGTCATGCCTGGTCAAAAGCAAATCTACCAACTAGCATACTCTGATTTAAAGTGCTAATAGTGGGGATCGACCGCATCGTTATAGCCATAATAGCGAACTATAGACCAGATTCAACTAGCTAGTAAACGTTCTCAAGATCAAACATGCCTTAGCCACATACTATGCACGATAAAGATCGAAGTAGAATGGTCGATAAAACATAATCCGTCGTTTAAAGTAAGAACCATCGCAATATGACAAAATAAACGATGGACTAAAAGGATGTGAGGCCGATCTAGATCGATCTTGATCGAGTAGGTTGATATTGCTGAAACTAATGACAACAAGAACATCAGCAAGATCGGTAACTTAATGAATCTACCCAAAGGATGACACCCTTAGGTAGAGCCGATAACTTGACCTTAATCTAATTTGAGCAGTGGAGGTCAAACTTAACTGATGCAACCATACTTGAACTAGATAAGGATCGATAGCTAACTTATACTAGAGCTCGTAAGAGGTCGGCTGGATCGATGCAGCCTTACAAACTAAAGTATAAGCCATGATGGTACTTACAGACAAGCCGGAGGTCGACCGGATCGATGTAGCCCTGCTTGTTGAAGAACTCACCAAAATCTATAGTACTCCTACTCCTAAGGGTTGGCGTGAAGCCAAAAAAAGTAATTGGTATTGATTGATTTGATATCTCTTACAATAGCCAGGGTCCAATATTTATACCCGGAACTTAAACATGAATCCTACTCAAACATGACTTATTACAATCTTTGAAATAAAAGAAAACATTCCTAATTTAAGATAACTTTGACCCTAATCCTTTCTTTTTTGTAGAGTCTGACATATTTTCCTCCCCCGACGCCATCTGTACATAATCCGTTGATGTTATCTACTGACGTCATCTATAAAAGAGCTGATTTCTGATACCGCATTAAAACCGGCTGATATCGATTCACATTTGATCGATCCCTTGATAATACAATCTTGAAGCTTCGAGTTCCTGTGTTCTTCTCTTCTCAAATTTTGGTGTAAACAGTATGACTACACTAGACCAATGGCTGCTCGACTTAGGATTATTCTTTTATCGTTTCTTTTCTATTTTATCCTTTGAGGAATACCAAGTGTGTGTCCACTATCTTGTTATTGCTATTCTTACCCCTGTTATAACCATTGGTGTACTTGCAAGCATTATTATTGAAGTTCATATCCATCTAGACTCTTATTGAAATGCCTTCCTTTGGGAAAATATAAATAACGATACTTTGAATACTTTTGGGCTAAATGCTACAATGATAGCTTCGTACGCTTGTGGATAAATATCTAAAATTATTAAGGAACTATCAAGGCTATTTCTTTGTAGCAAGGCTACACATTAGTTATGTTGCTCAGAAGTACCAACAAGGTATTTCTGGTGCCATTGCTGAGGATGGATTCAAACCCTGTACATAGTAGTGACGTTAAGAAATACCAACACTTGTTGGTGCCCCCGTTTCTAGGGGTAAGATTCAATTGTTCTTGATCTCTCATCCCCTTTTTACTGATCTATTTAATTTTGTAGTGGCGATCACTCAGGCGTTGCCCGAGACACCTAATCAGTGGCGTAAGCGACTTCCTCCTCCGACCCCACTGACTCCTATGATGGAGATGATGTGCGGTGCTTCTATCGCAAGTGGAATGTGGTGGTCAACCACTATTCTAAGGCCACCTGGCATAATGGGCAACTGGAGTTTGCCCTAAACACCTCCCAAGCCGCCCTCTTTACCACGAAGGTAGAAGCAAACATGGCCTGGGCGCAACTAGCGAAGTCGGATGCCAGGGTCGCCGGTAAGATCTTCAATCATCTTGGTTTCCTTTGATGCTCCCCATCTTGCCGATCTTCTAACGGTTTCTTGTGTTCCTTCATTTTCAGCCTTGATGGTGCAACTGGAAGCCCTCTAGTTGGCGACAGGCAATGCCTCTAGCGCCCTGAACACCTGGGGCGACACTCTAGAGGGTCACTTCCAAGACATTCCTATGCAAGCTAGGGAGGTGGCATTTCATGGCATCCGTCGTGGTGCTGCCGTCACCCTAGCAATAGCCTAGGTGCGCTCGGGCCACGATCTTCGCTTGGTGGAGCTCGGCTTCCTAGAGGAGGACAACCCCGATGACTACCAGAACCTGGTGGATGACTTCAAGGGAGCCAGCGCCGCCATGGCAAACATAACCTCAGCCGAGGAGGTTGTGAATAATGTCTTCCTTGGCCCTTAGTTTGTAACTAGGGGTTATGTTTAATAAAATTTCTTCTACACCTATTCTTTGTACTTTTGGCTTTGAGCATCTCTTTTATTGTCGTTAATTCCCCTAGCGATAGCCTCTGGATCGATAACTTGGAGTATTCACCGAAGAACTCAAACTTAGGTCCTCTAGTTGGTCTAAGAACAGCCGATTAGACCGAATCAACTATCCTCCTTCAAAAAATGAAACCGCATCAAATAACTTCCTTCAAAAATCCATGGTCCAGATCTTGAGTGATAATGCGGTTGCAGATCCAATGTCATCTGGTTAGTAGTGACGTTAATAAATACTAACAAGCATTTCTAGCGCCGTTGCCAGGGAAGGCATAATTGATTAAAGAATCTAGTAGGACATGTTCATAATAATATGCATGTAAGGTAGCCATTCTTTATGCAGGATAACTTTGCTTGTTTTCTCATGTTGTGGATGAAAACAGGATAATGTATGACCTGTTACAAACTATTAGAAAACTACATCAAAAATCTAGAGGCACTCCTAAGGAAGAAACGGTCCCGTACCGCTTCTTCTTCCACTCCACTAACTGTCCAACTAGTCACCCCTGCACCATCTGCTACTCCAATCATGGCCAAGACCCTTCGAGACTACTCCACCCCCGCTGTTGCCAATGTGACCATTGGACCAGCTGTCAACATCGGTGATGGGAACTTCAAGCTCCATACCGGCCTCATCACGATGGTGTAGGCAAACCAATTCCATGGTTTGCCAAGCGAGGATGTGAATGCACATCTCCAACACTTCCTCAAGTTGTGCGACATGATCATCATCAAGAATGTCACAACTGATAGCATCAGGCTCCGCTTGTTTCCCTTTTCCCTTTTAGGAAAGGTGAAGCAGTGGTTCAACAAGGAAAAGAAAGCTATCAAGACATGGGACAAATGTTCCGTAGAGTTCCTCACCAAATTCTTTCCCATGGGCAAAACCAATGCCCTAAGGGGATGAATCTCCAACTTCTAGCAGATCACCATAGAATCCATTCCTAAGGCGTGGGAGAGGCTATAGGACTACATCCAAGCATGCCCGCACCACAGGATTGAAAACTAGTTAGTGCTCCAAATATTTTATGATGGATTAATACCCATGTCCAGGGGCCATATCGACGCTATTGCTGGAGGTGCTTTCCTTTCCCTCACCATTGATGGAGCTATGGCTCTCATCAATAAAATGGTGGCCAATCAAAGCTGGCGGGGAGGAAAGGAAAACACAAAAAGGAATGCATACCATGAGGGAGACAGACATGCTTTCCACAAAAATAGGTCTTTTGATGAAAACATTGGAGGAACAAGCCGAAGATAAAGACGCCATGATGGGCACCGTCCAGGCCATGCACTCACACATGACATGTGAGATCTATGGGAACGTTGGCCATTTGGGGAATGATTGCCCTAAAACCCGCAAAGAAGCGGCCTTCATCAACAATGGGTTTCGCCAACCAGGTAATAACGGGTGGAACAACTAGTCCCGCCCGCAAGGTAATTCGAACTACGAATCCAATTACAATTTGAATCAACCTCCTTTCCAAGACTTGGTATTAAGCCAAGCTAAAATTAATGAAAGTATCAATAAAAAGTTAATGTATAATGACAAAATGCTTGAAAACATAAATACTAAAATTGAAGGTTTGACATCTTCTATCAATAACCAAATGCGCTCTAATAAAATGATTGAAACTCAAATAGCTCAACTTGCTGCCACTATACCTATTTCTGATTCAAGAAAGATTCCGAGGCAACCTGAAACTTCTTGTAGCACCCGGTTTTAAGAACAAAACCAGATATGCACCATATGTGAGCCCAAGATGTCAAATCTCACATATAGCTACAAATAAGGGTAATGTCAAAAGACAATGCTCAATATATAACGTACTTAGTATAAAGAATATAACCTTAGATAGCAAACAATAGAAAGACAACTCCAATCTTTGGGTGAAGACTCCAATTCCACAGGGACAACTGACTAGTTGATCACAAGTCTAATTCCTCCAAACTCTAGAAATCTCGTACCCATCCAGGATTTTTATCCAAATATGTGAAAAATAAAGCAAGCGTAAGTACATGTCGTACTCAACAAATATAACATGGGGTTCATGAGGCTCATAAGGCTGACACTAGTTTAACTGCGATTAGCTTTTAATGATCACAATTTTAGCATAGGAGTAGCAACAAGTTTATCTCAAGCCCATATAAACACATGATCAAGTAAACATGAAAATGAATAGCATAAATAATTAATCATTAGGGAGCATCTTTATCATCAATGTTCATCATCATTAACCATTAATGATCATCTATTCCATAAATGTTCCAAGGCCGCTCGTGACCGTGAGCACGGATGATATACCAATTTTACACTCTGTAGAGGTTGTACACTATCACTGTGAGTTGTGATTTACCCTTTCACCCTAGGTAGCTAATCTCTTGACCCACTTCTAAGGAAGGTCGGTAGGGTTCACTATGAAGCCTTTCAATGGTTCGTCTAACAAGTTAGGGCCATTAGATTCACTTGGCAAACAGATATAGGAACCCCTCTGTCGAATGGCACGATTCCATCACGGCTATACACATAAGAGTAGAGGTTGTCCTATACTCGATTCGGCAAGCCATTCTTATGCCAATAAAGGTAACCACTAACAAGCTAGAAAAGGTCCTCATACTGAGCTAAAGCCAGATCCATATAGCCCTCACAGTTGTACTATAAGTCTTGGATGATCACTTACAGATAAGTCCATAGGGAGAGGAATCTAGAGCACCATAAAACAACCCAATGCTCTAGCCCCCTTGTTCCATGTTGCTAAAAAGCATCTTTTAGTGTTCAGTACATAATCCATTAGTCATGTTGTAAGATCATGGTCTTTGATTGAGCACTAGCATTATGCTACCCAATGCAATACCCCATAGGTATCAATGTATAAGATATCAAATATCTAGGATATCCTTAGTGGCAGTCAAGATAGACACATGCAATATGAATTAAGTGATTAATGGTGAACAGGCAACAAGGATGGTCCCATGCTATACTTGCCTTAAAACACCAATCCGTCGGTAAGCTTTAATCTTCAACATTCTTCTTCTTCTTGATCACCACGTATATCTCACCGACTGGACGTAATCATAAAGCACCACACAAGCATCCATACAATCATACATGAAGCAAACAATAGAACTAAATCAAAATAGTACATCAATCATAGAAAAATAAGTAAAAGAGTTTGAAACACGCTTCTACACATCGCTACGAACACACAGTCGCAAGAAGCACTCTAAACGGAGCTACGGTTGAAAAGATACAACTACCGAAAGATCTATTCATAAAACTATTAGCTCCATGTGTTTTAATTATATAAAAACATATATAAGATATTTTATAGATAATATAAATTAAGTCAAATTTAGGTTTGAATTATAATACTAAAGTAAAACAAATCATATTTTATTTATAAAATCTAGTTGCATAACTATTAATCAAGATATGATTTAAACCATGAAGTTTCAGAAATAGTAATATGATAAACACCGTTACTAATGCGTAGATCTCGTCGCTATGAATCTAACGCAACTTGAATGGGCTAAAACGGATTTAAAACTTAGAAGATATGATTTAAACAAGATTTCCTTTAATAACATAATAGATTAAATTTAACCTTGAATTTTAAAAATTAAAAACCTTCTTAACAGTAGTATGAACATGTAGATTATGAAATTACGAACCTAACATAATTTGAATGGGTCAAATCAGAGTTAAAACGAAAAAGTTATGCCTAAACAAATCTAGTAGCAAAACTGTAAATAGCTGAAAACGTATTTTCAATCTAACCGACACAAAGTATGCTTTCAAAAGAAGAAAATAGAATTGAGGAAAACATTTTGGACTGAGGGTTAAGTCTTAAGTATTTATAAGGGCTCTTTTGCAAAATGCCAAGATGAAGGGGTATCGGCCATCCACGGATGTCGGATCAGATACAGGTGGTGGAGATTAAATCGGGCAGATGAGAGGGAGCATGGACGGCTGGAACAGTAAAGCCGGCGCGGTGGTGCGCCATGGCCGGCATCGGCGAAGCCCAGAACATGACCTATGATGCATGATTTTTGATGGGAAAAGCACGGAGTGGAAGAGGAGGTTGAGGCGAGCTCACCTAGGGATACCTCGGCGGTGGAGAAGGAGCAAGGCGGGCGCTGTGCTTGGCTGGTGACGGCGGACGATGGCGCGACCTCGCTAGGGCAAAGGTGGCTCAGCAAAGGTAGCTATGGCTTTTCAAGGGTGGAGTAGGGAGGCGGCGCAGGGTGCAGCTCGGCTTAAATGGGGTCGGGCAGAGTAGGGCGCAAGCTACTGAGGGGGAGGCATCAAGGAGCCAGACATGAACACCGGCGAAGGAGTCTAGGTTCGGCACGGCGGGGAACAAGGAGCGTCTGACATGGGGTCCAGGCATGTCAGCAGAAGGAGGCGGGGAGAAAGGAAACAGCGGCGTCGGCCTGGTTGGGCCGGCTGGCTGTTGAGTTGGGCTGCGGAGTGGCACGGAAGGGAGCAGGCGCGAGTGGGCCGGTGGGAGGAGACGGGCCACGGCCACGCGGGACGAGAATGGGCCGCGAGCGAGGCAGGCCGTCTGGGCCGAAAGCAGGGGAAAGGGAAAGAGGGGAGGAGAGAGGGTTTTCTCTTTTTTTTTCCAAATCCTTTTCTATTTTTTTAAAACCAAATTCAAATGTAAACCAAATCAAATTCGAGTATGTTTCCAAATATACATTTTCAACTTAACTAAAAGTGAGAAATTTTAGTAAGTTCTCAAAAAATAAATTTTACAACCTTTTAAATTCTTTTATTTTCAAATTTTCTTTTACTTCAAAGCCATTCCTAATTTTTTTCCAAAAGCATTTTGAATGTTTTCAATTTGAATCAAACCCACTCAACCAAATAAATCACATGAAAGGGCATGTATGCACAAACATGTTGCTAAATCTTATGATGAATTTTTAATTAAATGAAAAATATTATTTTCCTATATTTTATGAGCACAAAAATTCTAACTTAAATCTTTTTAGCTCTATTTCCAAAAATTCAAATTTTAGGGTGTTATAATTCTACCCCCCTTAAGATGAATCTCGTCCCCGAGAATCGGAAGACGTCGACTAGGAGATAGGGATACTCCGCCTTTGAATTCTTCTTTACTTTCTCGTGCAGTTCCATTGTCTTGATAAGGATCCTACTTTACTTTGCATACCGGTTATCCTTACTCCAAATAACTTACCAAACTGATTCCAAGATTTTGACAGGTACCTTGAACAATTCTCAGGTAACTCCAATCACTAGGCCACCTTTCCTTTTTAGTCCATAATATCAATTCTCTTTCTTAAAATATTCATCGTCCAACGAAACCTGACGAATCTATTGGTCAGGAGGAAATTCTACTACCAACCTTCAAAACATTTAAGGATTCTGGTTAAGTTGCTCGAACTTGAAATACCATTCTTGATCCTTGGTGTCACCCGCACCTTCTTAGCATAATTCTCCGTTGCTAAGGGCATCGGTCATGACTATTGCTCCATGAAGTAATAGCACTTTTCCAAGTCTCAACCAATTTCATTCCAATGAGGATATCACAAGCTCAAGGCCAACTTAGTGAAGATGTCCTATAGATTCTTGTGATCCTCCTAAATGTCACTTTTTCTTCTAAGATATTACTCCCATGCTCCACAATGGATAACTTCACATAATATGTTGGGTAATCCAACTCACACTTCCTTAGTTGACTTAATAAACATGGTACTACTTTTCTCCTCGTATAAGGACACATTCCACACCTTGACAAGGTGCATCATTGTAGAGATAAAACTTTTATCCAGATCTGATAAAGCTAATACTTAGGTTTTACTCCAACCTCTTCTTGGATTCCTTCAAACACCTACCTGAGGTTTCTTGATCCAAACTAACTTAAAAAATCTTCCAGTAGCATTATCAATATCTTGATGATCTTAGTTAAACCTCCCTTGAACCTTTAATCAAACTTCATTGAGACTCTAAGTTTCTCTCACATCTTTGGGTACCATCACGCTTCCGTTGCTCAAACTAGAACGTAGGATACTTCATCTTATAAATTCTTCAACTTGGCTACCCCCTTAAGAAAAGATAAACTAGGGGACACCAAAGTATAGCTTGCATCTTCCTTCTAGATGAGCTAACTAATATCAAGACGTTTAGACATCCCAATGATACTCTTGTATATGGGCATGAACAAGAACTCTAAAATTTCTCGTGAGCTGAAAGATAGCAGCACAGTAAAACAGTTGTAACTCTCATTATGTTAATACAATGATATTGTAGCTTATACCGTTGGAAAGCTTATTAAATTATCCATAACTTCCTTATAGAACACTTTTCCAAATTCCATAGTTAACTTGGTCGAAAATAGTGCACAAGAGAAACTGTTCCTGGTTCCAAACAGCACAGGTATATTGCCTTGTGATTTTCATATCTCCCTAACCAAAATAGCTACCAGGCTGATTATTACACTCAGAGAAAGATATTGAAGTCTACTATTGTCCAGAATTTTCTCATGATTTATGATTGTCCAAAATCATAGATATAAGCCAAAGAGTGCAGACTACTCCGAAAAGACATGATAGAGGGAATAGAAGAAAACCATAACCCAAATATTTATTGCACTAATCCTTATACCTTAGGCCTATAAACTAAATGAAATTGTGGGAACATCCAATAAGATCATTGCAATCATTACAAAGATTCAAAACAATCAAAAGCATAATGATAATTCAACAAGCAATAAAGATGCATAATTCAATCATTGACTCAACTTGTGATACTATCATCCTCATTGTACTAGGGATAATAATCTTAAGACTTATCTTTAGATTACGCAAGAAGGTGATGAGGAACAGTTCTAATAGCATATCAAATCAAGGAGTGAAGATGAGAACAAAGATATTAAAATAAGCACCAAGGTGGAGATGAATAGCAAGAGTAGAGATACAGTAAAGAAGAAAATATTAAGGTAGCTTGCGTCCTACAGTCAGCATTGCTCTGATACCACTTTGTAGCACCCGATTTTAAGAACAAAACTAGATACGCATCATATGTGAGGCTAGGAAGTCAAATCTCACATATAGCTATAAATAAGGGTAATGTCAAAAGACAATGCTCAATATATAACGTACTTAATATAAAGCATATAACCTTAGATAGCAAACAACGAAAAGATAACTCCGATCTTTGGGTGAAGACTCTAATTCCACAGGGACAACAGACTTGTTGATCCCAAGCCTAATTCCTCCAAACTCTAGCAATCTGGTACTCATCCAGGATTTTTATCCAAATATGTGAAAAATAAAGCAAGCGTAAGTACATGTCGTACTCAACAAATATAACACGGGGTTCATGAGGCTCAAAAGGCTGACACTGGTTTAACTGCGATTAGCTTTTAATGATCACAATTTTAGCATAGGAGTAGCAACAAGTTTATCTCAAGCCCATATAAACACATGATCAAGTAAACATGAAAATGAATAGCATAAACAATTAATCATTAGGGAGCATCTTTATCATCAATGTTCATCAGTGTTCATCATCATTAACCATTAATGATCATCTATTCCGTAAATGTTCCAAGGCCGCTCGTGACCATGAGCACGGATGATATACCAATTTTACACTCTGTAGAGGTTGTACACTATCACTGTGAGTCATGATTTACCCTTTCGCCCTAGATAGCTAATCTCTTGACCCACTTCCAAGGAAGGTCGGCAGGGTTCACTATGAAGCCTTTCAAAGGTTTGTCTAACAAGTTAGGGCCATTAGATTCACTCGGCAAACAGATATAGGAACCCCCCCCCTGTCGAATGGCACGATTCCATCATGGCAATACACATAAGAGTAGAGGCTGTCCTATACCCGATTTGGCAAGCCATTCTTATGCCAATAAAGGTAACCACTAACAAGCTAGAAAAAGATCCTCATACTAAGCTAAAGCTAGAGCCATATAGCCCTCACAGTTGTACTATAAGTCTCGGATGATCACTTACAGATAAGTCCTTAGGGAGAGGAATCTAGAGCACCATAAAATAACCCGATACTCTAGCCCCCTTGTTCCATGTTGCTAAAAAACAACTTTTAGTGTTCACTGCATAATCCATTAGTCAAGTTACAAGATCAGGGTCTTTGATTGAGCACTAGTATTATACTACCCAATGCAATACCCCATAGGTATCAAGATACAAGACATCAAATATCTAGGATATCCACAGTGGCAGTCAAGATAGACACATGCAATATGAATTAAGTGATTAACGGTGAATAGGCAACAAGGATGGTCCTATGCTATACTTGCCTTAAAACACCGATCCTTCGGTAAGCTTTAATCTTCAACATTCTTCTTCTTCTTGATCACCACGTATATCTTACCGACTGGACATAATCATAAAGCACCACACAAGCATCCATAAAATCATACATAAAGCAAACAATAGAACTAAATCTGAATAGTACACCAATCATAGAAAAATGACTAAAAGAGTTTGAAACACGCTTCTACACATCGCTACAAACACATAGTCGCAAGAAGCACTCTAATCGGAGCTACAGTTGAAAAGATACAACTACCAAAAGATCTACTCATAAAACTATTAGCTCCATGTGTTTTAATTATATAAAAACATATATAAGATATTTTATAGATAATATAAATTAAGTCAAATTTAGGTTTGAATTATAATACTAAAGTAAAACAAATCATATTTTATTTATACAACCCAGTTGCATAATTATTAGTCAAGATATGATCTAAACCATGAAATTTTAGAAATAGTAATATGATAAACACCATTACTAACATGTAGATCTCGTCGCTATGAATCTAACGCAACTTGAATGGGCTAAAACGGAGTTAAAACGTAGAATATATGATTTAAACAAGATTTCCTTTAATAAAATAATAGATTAAATATAACCTCGAATTTTAAAATTTAAAAACCTACTTAACAGTAGTATGAACATGTAGATTATGAAATTATGAACCTAACGCAATTTGAACGGGTCAAATCATAGTTAAAACGGAAAAGTTATGGCCTAAACAAATCTAGTGGTAGAACTGTAAATAGCTGAAAACGTATTTTCAATCTAACTGACACAAAGTACGCTTTCAAAAGAAGAAAACGGAATCGAGGAAAACATTTTGGACTGCAGGTTAAGTCTCAAATATTTATAAGGGCTCTTTTGCAAAATATCAAGACGAAGGGGTATCGGCCATCCTCGGACGTCGGATTAGATACGGGCGGTGGAGATTAAATCAGGCTGAAGAGAGGGAGCATGGCCGGCCGGAACAATAAAGCCAGCGCGGTGGCGCGCCATGGCCAGCGTCGGCGAAGCCCGGAACATGACCTATGGTGCACGATTTTTTATGGGAAAAGCACATAGTGGAAGAGGAGGTTGAGGTGAGCTCACCTAGGGATACCTCAGCGGCAGAGAAGGAGCAAGGCGGGCGCTGTGCTTGGCTGGCGACGGCGAACGGTAGCGCGAGCTCGCTAGGGCAAAGGCTACTTGGCGAAGGTGGCTGCTGGTGCTCGAGGGCAGAGTAGGGAGGTAGCGTAGGGTGCGGCTCAGCTTATATGGGGCCAGGCAGCGTAAGGCGCAAGCTACCAAGGGGGAGGCGTCAAGCAGCTGGACATGAACACCGGCGAAGGAGTCCGGGTTTGGAACGGTGGGGAAGAAGGAGCATTTGACATGGGGGCCAGGCGTGTCAGTGGAAGGAGGCGGGGAGAAAGGAAACAACGGCGTTGGCCTAGTTGGGTCGGCTAGCTGCTGAGCTGGGCTGCGGAGCGGCATAGAAGGGAGCATGCGCGAGTGGGCCGGCGGGAGGAGACGGGCCACGGCCACATGGGACGAGAATGGGCCACGAGCGAGGCAGGCCGTCTGGGCCGAAAGCAGGGGAAAGGGAAAGAGGGGAGGAGAGAGGGTTTTCTCTTTTTTTTTCCAAATCCTTTTCTATTTTGTTTTAAAAACCAAATTCAAATGTAAACCAAATCAAATTCGAATATGTTTCCAAATATACATTTTCAACTTAACTAAAAGTGACAAATTTTAGTAAGTTCTCAAAAAATAAATTTTACAACCTTTTAAATTCTTTTATTTTTAGATTTTCTTTTACTTCAAAGCCATTCCTAATTTTTTTCCAAAAGCATTTTGAATGTTTTCAATTTGAATCAAACCCACTCAACCAAATAAATCAAATGCAAGGGCATGTATGCACAAACATGTTGCTAAACCTTATGATGAATTTTTAATTAAATGAAAATTTTATTTTCCTATATTTTATGAGCACAAAAAATCTAAATTAAATCTTTTTAGCTCTATTTCCAAAAATTCAAATTTTAGGGTGTTACACTTCTCTCAAATCTGTTAAAATGGTCTCAACAAGGTTCGATAAGCCTCTATGTCGGAAAAACCACATTTATTTTGTAGATCCACCATTCATTGCCAAGAAAGAAGATCCTAGCCTCCCAACAATTACATGCTCAATTGGCCCACATGTCTTCCACAATGCCTTCTGCGACCTTGGAGCAAGCATCAACATCATGTCCAACGTAACATATCATAAAACACTAGGTGGAACTTTGTCCACTTCACATTTCCGACTACAGATGGCAGATCAAACTTTATGAAATCCTGAGGGATTAGCCATGGACATCTTGGTGAAAATTCAAGACACGTATATCCACATGAACTTCGTTGTTCTAGACAAGGGCCACAATGAGGAAGTACCCTCCTCTTAGGGAGACCATTTCTTAACACTACAAATGCAGTCTTACACGTGGGATCAGGGCATGTTAGCTTTCATATTCAAGGGCAAACAATGAGATACCCATTCAATGGGTTTAAAATGCATAAACATGTTAAAACAAACCGGCCCAAGAAACAACCACGTAAAGGGATCAAACAGGTATGGCAGGTAGAAGCGCCAACATCCACATCTACTTCTCCGGACACGAATGTACCTCCATCAAGCAAAAAGTGAAAGGAGAAGAGTCCTGCTCATTGGACTTTAAAAAGGTGAGTCCTTACCGGAGGTACATTGGTAGTTATCCTTCATATTTATGATTAGATAATAAAACTATAATAATAATTAAAAAAATCTTTGGTTCTCTTATTCACCATTCAATGTCTTCGCCTCTGTTGGATGAATCTTATTTATCTTGTCATGCTTCCTTTCTCTACACTGGTATGTTTTGGTTTGGGCGTTGGTCATACATCTTTTAAATTAAGCATGATGCTTAGGTTAATAAGCCTGCCTTTATCAAATTAGACATGGCGTCTAGTTTGATCTTTGAACTAAAACTGCTAGTGTAGAGTTTGGTTGATCATATGGACTGACCCTTGCAAGAATTTATCAACTTCATGAGGGTAAATCTTTGAGATGACAACTGAGATGAAAACTTGTTTGGTAAACCTTGATTAAAATAATAATAATAATAAAGATAATAATGATGATAATAATAATAAAAACTTTTGACCCCAAGTATGGTTGTCTTGTTATCTTGATGGCACCTTAAGACAAGCTTGGGGGAGCCTCCTAGCACGCTCAAAAGGAGGCCATGAATCACAAACCAGGCTACAGCATCCACCAGCTAGCGGCGTTTCTTGCTGAACCATGGACTGTAAGTCAGGAGCTAGCTTGGGGGAGGACTCCCACAGAGGTAACTTGTATATCACATTTCTTTTAGTTATTTTATTATCTTAAAAATAATGAGATATGACCAAAAAATGATTTCCACTCTCATATGTGACTTAAGAATGTTTAGTTTCTCTCTTGTTGAAATGATGAATAGTTGCTTTGTCTGTAATTCATCCGTGCCTAGGCTGTAACTTAGTATTCCCTAAGATTTAAGTGTGTTGGCTAAAAATATCTCATCCTAAAAGCTTGACACTTGTGGATTGCAAAAGCATGATACTTTTCTAAGTTGTTGCAAGTTATGATATGGTAAATAGAATATGCAATGACTTTATTCTAAGAGAAACTTGACATCCAGAGTTTTCATCTTAAAATGCTAAAATCAAAAGTTTTCCACTCCCCAAATATAGGACAAGTAGGATCTAGTTATGAAGGAAGACAAGCTCTGTTCTTAATCTTCCTTAGTAATATCCCTTATGTGTAGATATGAAGTTGATCTTAGCCATGACTTCTAAGTGTAATTGCACTAATCAACATATGCTTTGACTTGTAATTAAGAATGACTTTGGAATTATTCCTCTAATATTCTACTTAGCCATGCTAATGCCATAGAAAGAAGTACTATGAGTGATTATTTATCATTTATCATTACTTACTATTGACATACATTTATCTCTTGACTTACCCCTGTTGTGAGTAGAATATTGGTTGTGGTTTATTTCTCCATCATGTGTATAAGTTATCAATATATTCCAACCGCCAATCCTTTCTTGTGGTAAAAATATAAATAATAATATCTGGAATACTCCCGGATAAAGTGCTACCATGGTATATTATCTGTGCGCTTCTAGATCCTTTTCATGTATATATTATTTCTAGACACATAAAATACTAAAGTACTTCATAGTGTCATTCTTGAAGTGGCACTAGGTAGTACCAACAAGCATTTCTAGCATCATAGCTAGGGATGACAACTTAGCAAAAGTGATGTTAAGAAATGTCAACAACATTAGGTGGCTACTTAAAACAAGTGACAAGTTAATAAATACCAACAACCAACCATATCACAAATGATATGATCCACTTCATATCATCATGTGACCGTATTGGTTCATCGATCTTGACTTCACTTGCTCTTCACTGTTGCCTCGGTCCACCGGCGCCAAGTTATCACTCAACTTGACCTTTGCACTTGCAACTAGTCCATCAAGCCAAGTCTTGTCTTGATCTTCTCCACCTTGATCACATGACTCCATGTCATGTCTCATATGCAATGAGCTCCTTCATCACATGTTTGAGCTTTGCAACATCTCCAAGCCATTTCACCTCCATGGCAAAGGTTGCTCACACTTGATGTACTTGTGGACTAATCACATGTGTATCTCATTCAAACACATATTAGTCCACCAAAGGTTGTCACTCAATTTCCAAAACCAAAGAAGGATCTTTCAATCTCCCTCTTTTTAGGTAATTGATGATAACTCTACAAAGATATAGAAGTTAAGCTCTTTTGGATTCATGTTGCTTGCCTAAGCAATTTTACTATGTGTAAATGATTTTGGACAAGTACCATAAACCTGAATTGGTAGTATTAGCTACCCCTACATATGTGCTAGAGGTTTGGTTTGAAGCTCGCACATATGCATAGACTGGAATTGTGTGAGAGTAATTACTACCAATGATGCTAAGGTGTAAAGAATTATCCTTTGATGCGTGATACCAATCAGAGTTGCACTTTTTAACACCATCCTTAGCATCATGAGTAGCTTGACAACAAAAACACTAGAAACTCCGTGAGATCAACATTATAAGCAATGTTCTAGTACCACATATAGAAATACAAGTCTAGCTACCATCCTATGCATGCTAGTTATCAAACCATCAATCAAGTTCTATAACTAGCATACAACACACAAGCATACATATCAAATTTAAAAATGTATGCAATGTAAGCAAGCACATGAATATATACATATCAAATGCAATCAATCAAAGTTCATGAGCTTGCTCCCCTACTTGTGTGCTTCTCTTATCCAAGAATTTTGATCCTTCTCCATTTTTTAATGTTGCTCCCTCTTTGTCCATGTCCATGTTCAAATCCAACTTCTCCCTAATGCCTCTTGCATATTTCATATCTTTGTACCAATCTCTCCCCCTTTGTCATTAATTTCCATAAAAGGTGTGCATCACTTGATACAAAAGGTGGTACTAGGGATACATGGTTGACACTTGAATCTTACATTTTTTATGGACACCACTTCATATGTTGGAATGACACCATTTGGATAGCTCTTGAGATACCACACATAGGATCTTTGACCTTGATACCAATCGGTGGGACACCTCCCCCTATGTCATAGCACGGGTCATCTATTTTCTAAACTTGAGCTCTTGTATGTGAGGGAACTTGCTTTACTTGATGATCACTTAAAGTTGAGGATCACCTGTGGAACCACCATCTTATATGATTGATACCACATGTAAAAATGTGATACCATTTGAAAGAGTTTGCTACCATGGAAACACTTGTTGGATTTGTCAATTTTGACCATTTCTTGAACATTTGCTATCTTCATGAGTACCACTTGTAGGATATCACTAGTAAGTTGATCTAGACACCACTTGTGAATACCACTTGATAAATTAATTAAGTCTAGATACCACTTGAAACAACCAAACTAGATATCCATTTGCATTGTTGTCTTGTTCTTGTACTCTTGTCACTACCATGAGTTTTTAATGTTGACTTGAACCAAATTGAGTTGCCTAAGCTTCCAAGTCCGGTTTGAACCAATGACAAGCTTCTTCACACATCTTGCAAGGGTTATCTTGCTAATGTTGTACTTGTCACTTGTTGGCAATCCAAATTAAATCAAGCACTTGGGTTCACTAGCTCATGAACAAACTCATACACTACCACTAGATCAATTAATCAAACAAGCAATAGTGGTAGGCTATGAATTTAAACATTTCATTTGTTATGCATTATCCTATGAAGCATGTACTATATGCACTAACCGTATATTAGTAAGGGATGAAATGATCATGCACATTTTAATGATACCTTTGCTATCTTGGAGTAGAGGATAGTCATTAGATTCCAATTAAGCTCCGCAATAGCAATGTGAAGTCTAAATTATAGCTGGGTCAAGACCAATCATCATAGATAGAATCCATTCTTCACCCATATGATTTAAGAACCACTAATGATCAAGTGCACTATCTTGAGCTGTGGTTGGCTTGCTTCTTATTTTGTCAATGCTTGCATGAGAATACCACTTGAATATTCATGAATTGCTCTCTTTTGGGTGTTGCTTGCTTTTCTTGATCAACCCTTTTGATTGCTTCAACTAAGCATCTTAAATGTTCCTCAGATCACCACTTCCATATTAGCCATCTAAGTACCATAATTGGTTTACCTACACATAGGCGGCAAGCCCCTACACTAGGGAGAAGTGACCTCTCTCCAAAGAACCATCCATGACACTCACTTGAAATGACTTGGTTGATTGATCCAAATGATGGACTTAACTTGATGTCAAACCTTGAATCTTTCTTTAAGTCCTTTTCTTTCTACTTGTTTAAATCCTTTTTTTCTACCAAATGATCTTCAATAATCACTAGAACTTAAACCTCATCTTTATCTTGAGTTTGATCTTGATCTTCAACTTGAGTACCAAATGTGTGCCAAGTATACTCTAGAATCAAATGGCCTTATACTCATTGTTTGACATGCTTATAGATTATCTCAAAACCAAACTTAGGTCCATCAATCACTTATAAATTTGTTTTCAACTTGAGGATTTTTCAATCAAAGTGACTCTAGATCAATCCAACATTTGTCACTTTTCTAGCAGATTATGTACCCTTTAAAGAATAATACATAACTCCCAATGTACAGATCCAAATGCCATGAAATTTGGTGGAGATGTGCTTCACTAAGTCATTTAGCAGCTGTAAAAGTTTGAGCTTCATTTGACCTCACATGAACTGCCAGGAATCAAATCTTCCACCACTGCTCTATGCTTAAAACTTCTGCACTATAGCTGACAAGATCTACTCCAAAACCGAAGCATCTCGTATATAATTCTCATAAAATTTACACAGCATCTTATACCATAAGTCTACAGCATGTACACCAATTTTCATGCCAATCCAATAAGTTTTGATAACTCAAACATGGCTAAGATCACAGCTCACTCAGATTTTCAAATATAGGACAGATTTCAACCAATTGAGCTATACTTCTTCAAATTGAATCAAACTTGAAATCAACTTGTTTGAATGCTTTCACAATACATATATCCATTCAATCCACTTACTAAATGTTATCTTATAAATTTATCCAATTCAAATCAATCCAAATTTGATTACTAAGAATTTATCCATTCAACAATCTTATAGCAAGCAACATTGCATATTTACAAATAAAATGATCAACAAGAGATATACCTCGGTTAGCTCATGATCATCCATAGCAAGCTTCCACTCTCATATATGCAAGCCATCAAATATTTCCAACAAATCACCACAACTTGAATTATAGCACTTGTATGTTGTAGCACATTTGGACTTCACTTGTTGTCATGGCATTGGGATAATAATCATCACTTGTCAATGCTTGGCTCAATCACATGATCAACACAATGAATGGCACTTGAACCAAGCCTCCAATGCCAATGGTACCTACAATGAATCATCCACTTTTCAATGGTACCCAAACTTGTTTGGGTCCTCCTCAAGTTAGGTGCAACATACTTAGGCATAGCCTTAGTATGAATAACGGGATATTTTGTAATTACAACCAATGAGGTACCATTGCCATCCTTCCTAAGCATAGAATCATTATCAATTGAAATGGCCTTAGGAGTATTACCTAGGCAACATGAATGAGCCATGTGTCCCCTTTCCCGGCATGAGGAGCAAACTTTCTTTGATTGAGCCTGTTCTCCCTTACTCATGTGTTGCTTCTCATTGTCTTGCCTCTCATGAGTTTCTTGAGCCTTCTTCTCAAGCTTGGTAGGACACCCCGAGGCAAAGTATCCCATATCTTCACACTGAAGCACTTGATGTGAGCATACCCCTTCTTCTCTTCTTGATTCTTACTCATCATCTTGGCATCTTGTATAAGCATTGGATGCCTTGCATTTGCTCTTCCACCTCTTCTTGTCTTCTTCTTCTTCTTCATCCCCAAATCATCACCTTCATGGTTGATATTGTCTTGCTCTTGGGGCTTCTTGAAACGATCCTGATTTCCTCAAAGGGAAATCCATGGATTCAAAGTATAATGTGATAGTCCTAGGTGTTCATCCCATCACATTATCAAATAACAGTCGATATCACAGTCATACATCGAATACCTATCTCAAGAGAGTACAAATAACAAGGTTTACTCATTACTACATCGCCACTTGGTGGAATCACACAAAGCATACAGCAACCAGAACAGCATCAAGTAGATAGGCAGTGGACGTCGACTCCATCTTCTCAACCAAACTTGAGCGCTGGAACAAGACCACTAATCCTCCTAATTGTCTCCCTGGTGGTCATACTCAGGCTCAGAACTTGTCAAACAATTATCAGTATGATTTGTGCTGGCCACTAGCTCCCACCCTATGCTTTGCGTTTGCTTTGTGGTAGTGGAATGCAAGGGTAGAGCAAAAGACCTATTTGTGGCTATAGTTTTCCTATGTGAGTATGTCAAGTTTTAATAAATAATTCATCAAGTTTCAACCCATCTCATCCACATGTTCTCCCATCCTATCACACACATCTCACCACTCTCACACTCTCTAGGCAATAAGGATGACTCCCACTCGTACCTTGCCTCATCGGCCAAAGCCAAAAACCAACACAAGAACCTAGGGGGAGAGAAGAAAGGACTCCACTCACTAATCAAGGGAAGCGTAGGTCATAGGAATGTCCATATCTAAGGATGCGGCTATATGTATAGATCGATCAACTCTGCAGAGCATGTACACCTAGAACCACAAGATCACCATCATCGCCGGTACCCCACCTAGGCTGATATCAGGCTACCTTGCAACCGGTGCGATGCCACCCTACCACTCGGCCCTGGGCCACCTCGAAGTCCACTGAAACGCTGAGACTATGAGACATAGTACCAAGCCCTAGAGGTCACTATGCTGTCTTAGGAGGGTGTGGGCCATATGCCCGTACCTCCCTACACTATCCACTTCCAACCTAGTAGTAGTGGCACCGTCCTAGCTAGTCAGCATCCGTCCCTCGCCCATACCAGTCCTTAGGGGGGGCCGAACAGGATATCTTCTCAAAGGGGATAGCCAACACCCCATGCCTTGATGGCACCTCCATCCCAGGGCTTCTTCCCACAAAGACACTCCACCCTGGGATCTCCTCATCTCACATGCACCCACCAAAGGTATCACTCGTAGGGGATGCCTAGGTCACACCCCCTGGCAAGACTTGTCCCAATGACTCGTCATAAGATCCTGCTTGATTGACTCAACCCACACGACACACCCAAAATGCATGCCAAGATCTCCCCGGTTGTTTCCACATTTTTCGGCACCCAGTGCCTTGACCACTCACATACAATCCTCCACCAAGCATCACATCATAGATATAATGCATAGTAGAACTAGTAGCAAGTAAGTAAGTGAGCATCTAACCTAACAGCAGGTGTGCAGGGGTATAGGTTGCGACAAGGTAATTGCTCACAAGCAACTCTACCACGCAACCTATCACAGATCATTTGCATAAAAGTAAAGCACTAGCATCTGCATTGTAGCATGTCTAATAGGATTCTATGAGGGTGGGTGGGACGTGGCACATACTAGGTCATCTCCAAGCTCCTTAGTGTAGTCAGGGTTTGGCTCCTCAGTCTGTGGCTCCTCTAGGTCTACCAAATGAGACATATAGCCACAATAAGCGACTCCTATAGATGATCACAAAGAAGCAACAGAAATTAAATGATCCAAATGCACACAAACATAAGCCTATGACGTAGAGCTCATTTTTAGAAAACTTTGGGCACTAGTTTCACATTTTTTTGAGGTCATATGAAATTTCTATGAATTTTCTAAGTTTAAATCATTTTCTAAAAAAGAAAAAATGGAAAAACCAGAGGCTGACATGTGGCAGCACATGATTGGCCGAGGCGGATCTAGTCACTGACAGGTGGGACTAGGTCTTCGATCGGCGTTGACCGATCAACGTTCACTAGGCTTGACTGGGCCCAATGGACTAGGCTTTGGGCTAGATATGGGCCAGGTTGGGCCGGTCTGGGCCAGGTTGGGTCGGTCTAGGCCAGGCTGGGCCCGAACATGTGTCACATAGGCAAGCGGCCACATGGCGCAGATGGGCCATTACTAGGCTCGGGTCCATGGTGTTGGTCCACGGTGGACAGCGCCATGCAGGTCTATGGACCGCAGGCATGGTCCACGGTGGATTGCGTCCATCTCTCTCTCCTCCCTCTCTGGTTCACGGTGCGCTAGGGGCAGGCAGGTCTAGGCGAAGGGGCATAGCGGCCCTTCCTCCTTCCATGGTGGCACTCCTCGCCAGTGGCAAGCTCGTGTGTTCTCGTGTTAGGGTGGCTCAACGGGGCTGCTAGGAGGCTCTACGGCTTTGTGGGCTCATAGCGAGTTCACTAGTTAGCCAAAGGTGGCACCTCGATGGCTCTGGCGCCTGGCATTGGCACTATGGCAGACAGCGGCAGTGTGGAACGGTGGCGAGGGTACCAGAGTCATCGACATAGCCCAAGCAGGGCTTCTACAACTTCCTAGTGCTCCAGCGAACATGGCGAAGGCATCAAGGCGAGGCGAAAGGGCAAGGGCGAGGCCAGCCATGGCGATGCGGCGGGGGCGGTGGCACGGTGGCGATGGCAATGCACGGCTAAGCACCCAACAAGGCTTGGCAAGGCTCCTATGGCTTCCTAGAGCTCTGGTGAATGCAGCTAGGCCAAAAGGGTATGGTTGTGGGGCTCAGGCAAGGCCGACCATGGTGTTGGTGGCACGACGGCGACGGCAGGTCATGGTGGAGCTATTGCGTGTCCCCACGAACAAGCCAAAGAACTGGTCGATAGCTACCAAGGGGCATGGCGGAGTCCATACCACTGTAAGGTGTACGGCGAAGCTCTGGTGAGCAGCCAGCGATGGTGGCTCTAGGGACTAGGGCTCGCTAGGGGTTCAACTAGTTAGGTGGCTAGGTGTATGGGGTCACGGTGGACATCATCAGCCCCTCCTCAATGAATGAGGAGGCCAGCATCAACGGGAATGGTCGTGGCATGGTGGCGATAAGGGGATGTGGTAGCACAGTGAGACGTGCTTGGCCAGCAATCCCTATAGTCCTCTAGCTTCAACCATCTAGCGTAGGGTACGTCTCTTGGTAGGTCAAAGCTCACCGAGGTGGTCATGCTACCGCTACCGATGGGGTGAGGCCAGAACGGCTCTTACCATGGCGAGCGTGTGCGGGTGCGTAGTGAGGACACTGGTGTTCCCGAACTCCAAGAGTTCAGCAAGGCCATGCCTTGGCACATGCGTATACATGTGGGTGTGTGTGTGCGTGCAAAGGTCCCAAGGAGCTACCTTGAGCTCCTTAGGTGGAAGCTCACAGCTCAACGGCCATGGCGTGACAACAACAGCGAGCAGAGGGGTTCGACGGGGGCTCACCATGGTGGTGCTATAGTTAGGGTGGTGGTGTAGTGGCGAGGTGAAGCTGTGATGAGGCGGTGTAGTGCCATGCTGAGCAGCTACGCTGATGTAGCCCATCGAGCAACATCTCTGGCTCTGGCAGCATCACCACGGCAGCGATGCACTCTGGCGCGCTATGCTACTCCCCCCTTCCTGCTTATCCTCCCTTCTCTGGCTTGGCGTGGCTGGTGAAACCGCAAGTAGCGGCGGGGTGGATGGAAGAGGGGCTAGGGCATCGGAGAGGGGGTTTTATACCCCAAGCTCACCCATGGTGGGTAGCGGACGACGGGGAAGGCAGAGGGGACATGTGTATGGTGATCGGGGGCTCCCGTCTAGCGTTATGGGGTTCGGCGAGAGCACGGGGGTGGTTGACGCCTCCAATTTGGAGCGGCGGCCAGTCAAGGGCATGGGTACTATGGTGGTAGGGCACAATAGAGGTGCGGGCCGTGGTGATGATGTCACCTCATCACGGTGTGAGCTGGGGCAGGCAGTGTGGCTTGGATTGGCGACGTGGCGTGCATCCACGCATGTACGGGCAAGGGGTAGGGTCACAGACAGCTAGCGTAGCAAGCGGCGGATGTGGTGCTCAGCTCTACTCTACTTTTCCTAAAGCAGAGAGGGGAGCGGGGTAGAAGATGATAGGCGGGGTCCATGTGGCAGCAGTAGCGGGTGAAGTAGGGCGCCGCTCGTCACGACACGGGTAGGCACAACGTGGGCTACTAGCTGGGCCGGCTCGGCCTCGCGCTGGCGCAGGCATGGGCATGGACGTCGTGCTGGGCTACGTGGGTGAAGTAGGCCAGTGGGCGCGTGTAGGGCTAGGCTAGCTTCTACAGCTAGACTTCTTTCCCCTTTTCTATTTTTCTTCCTTTTTCCAATTCCTTTTCTATTTCTATTTCTATTCCCACACTACACCTATGCATGTATATATGTGTTGCCAACATATATACATCCTAGTGGGGTCCACCAGAGGCCATCTAGGGTCCTAGGGTCCAAGCCAAGGGTTGGCAATGCACACAGACAATTTATTTATAAAGGTTGGATTGATTTTATTACATCACATAAAATTATGAAGATGCAACTCACAAGTTGAATTAAATGCAGAATTCTCAACCATGCTAACTTGGTTCTACTTGTGCAACTACAGGGGTGGTTTCCTAGTATACACACTCACCATGCATGGGTTTTGTTAGAAAAAATTTTAAGTTTAGATTTTTGGGTTATTGGAAAACCTAGGTTGTTACACTTCTCTTCTTGCTCATCTTGTGGCTTTGATTGAGGCTCAACTTGTTGCTCCACCACTTGCTTGGTTGGACACATAGAGGTGAGGTGACCCCCATGTGCGGCACTTAAAGCACTTGACATGCTTGAGCCTCTCTTCTTCTTTCTTCAACTTGAGCTTCACAAGGTTAGGGCAACCCTTCTCAAGATGTCCCATTTCATGGCATTTGTAGCACATGGAATGAGAGAGCTTCTTTTGTAGTAACTTCTTCATCCTTCTTTCTCTTTTTCTCTTCACCTTGGTCATGCTCTTGTTGAAGCCAAGGCCACTCTTGTCACCCAAGTTTCTTTGAATTTTCAACATATGCTCAAAGGTGAGTTTTGAGTTGTAGCACCTCTCTATCTTGTTGCTCAATTTCTTCACTTCTCTTTTGAGCTCATTGTTCTCCTTCAAAAGGTTAGTCTCACAAGACATAGAGGTAAAAAAGCATCTATATGTGAAGAACATGTCATATCTAATAAATCATCACAAGAGGTGGATACAAGCTTCTTCCCTACATCACAAGAGTTAGTCACATGTTGCAATTGATCACTTGACCCATGTGATGAGCTCTTATTATTTTTAAGTTTCTTTGAAAACAATTTAATGAGAGAAGCATGTTATTCTAATAATTCTTCATGAGACACAAGTAGCTTCTCATGAGTCAATCTTAGCTCAACATGTGAAGATTTAAGAACATCAAGTAAGTGCTTATGATCTTCACATGAATTCTTTAGAAATGAGTTTTCATTTTTCCAATTTCAATGTTTTAGCCTTCTCATTTTCTAAAGACATGGTCATGCTGCAAGTCTACTAACAAGCTCATCATATGAATCAACATGATCAACCACATTATCATTTTATACCTTTGTGTCACCTTGTGACATGAAGCAATGTGGAGTAGTGGATGGACTTATAGTAGCATCACAATCATGGTCCAAGCATGAACCATCATCACCAAGTGTGCTTCAGGTAGAATCATCATTTGCATCACTTGGGGCATCGTCATCACCCTTGTCAAGTGAACTTGTAGTAGATCGATCATCATCATCACTTGACCAAGAGGTGGAGCAATCTTCCACAATCAACAAATTGTGGTTATGCTCAACACACTCATGCACACTTTCCTTTGGATCATCCTCCTTCTTGAATTTGCCATCATCCCAAGTAGAGGAGTCACCGTAGAAATCTTGGAGTGCCATCCACATATCATGAACACTCTCCAAATCCCACACACGTCTAAAAACATCATCATGTAGAGCACACATTAGATAATAAAGAGCACATGTATCAAGTTGTAAGCAATCCTCTTGTGCTTGGGTTAGGTTGTCCTTATCCAAAGCATCACGAGAAAAACCAACAACGATGATCCACCATGCCTAAGGACCCAAATCATGGAAATGATCAAGCATATGATGTTTCCACCGTACATAGTGTGTGCCATCAAAAATGTGTGTGTCACACTCAACATCTAGCCCAAAGTTCACCATCCTCTCAGGTCGGTGAAGACCACAAATGAAAGACCTTGCTTTGATACCACATGTAGGGTCGAGATGGTGGACTAGAGGGAGGGTGAATAGTCCTTTCTAAAATTAAACGTGTCAGCTAACCGAGATAAATGCAGAATTAAAACTAATGGTCTAGCCAAGACTACACCCCTCTATCTAAGTTGACAAGCACCTTATAAAGATCCTAATTAGGCAACAAAGGTGTTGGGCTAGCTAGAGCTCACATAATCAAATCTAGTAGCAAGGTCACACAAACCTATGCATCTAGTACTCAAGCAACCAAGGGAGCTCCTATACAATCTAGTAAGCAAAAGCACAAAGCCACCTAAGCTCACTAGCAATGCTCAATAACAAGGCAACTAATGCCAAATTAGAGAGCGCAAATTACTTAGCTACACAAACTAAGCAATGTGACTAACAAGGTTACTTAAACCAAATTAGTCACGCAAGGGAGGTACTTCTATGCTACACAAGCAAGAAGGTAACTAGCAAGCTACACAAGCTAACTAATTACAAGAGCAACTACACAAGCATAATATATAAAAAAGTAAATACAAGCTTGTGAATGGGGATTGCAAACCAATGGGAAGATGATAACACGATGATTTTTATCCCAAGGTTCACTTGGTTGCCACCAAGCTAGTCCCTGTTGTGTCGACCACTCACTTGGTGGTTCGGCGGCTAACTGGCATCACCCACGAAGCCCGCACATCGGGCACTACAAGAACCTACGCCAAAAGTGAGGGTAGCTCAATGACACGCTCTACTAGAGTTACTCTTTATGATCCCCGTGGGGTGAGCACAATCCCCCTCACAAATCTTCTTCTGGAGCACCGCACAATCTTCTCATGTGCTTCAACAGAGTCACAAGCCACCAAGCCATCTAGGAGGTGGAAACCTCCAAGAGTAACAAGCACCATTGGCTTGCAACTTGAACACCTAGTGCCACTCGATGAAACCTCATAATGCAATTGTAACACCCAAAAATTTGAATTTCTGGAAATGGACCTAAAAAGATTTAATTTGGAAATTTTGTGCACATGAAATATAGGAAAATAAAAAAATTTCATTAGATTAAAATTCATCATAAGGTAGCAACATGTTTCAGTATACATGCCATTGCATTTGATTTAGTTGGTTGAGTGGTTTTGATTCAAAATTTCAAATGGTTAAAATTGCTTTTGCAAATGAAATTAAAAGTGGCTTTGAAATAAAAGAAAAGAAAATTAGAAAATAAAAGAATTTAAAAAGTTATTCTCGGAAAACTTACCCAAAATTTGTTCATTTATGTTTGAATTAAAAAGTGTATTTTAAATCATATTTATACTAGATTTACTTGAATTTGTTTTGAATTAAGAAAATAAAAAGAAGAAAGATCTCCTCTGTCATTTTGGCTGAAGGCCCATGCTTCCTCTCCCCCACGGCCCGCTCCTTTCCTCCTTTCGGGCCCGGCCATTTCTTTCTCCCCTTGGCCTGCTCTGCACCTTCTCTTCCTAGCTTCGGCCTGCTCGGTGGCATAGCGTGCGCCCTTCCTCCCTTCCTCCTTCTCCCGTGCATCAGCCCGTTCCGCGCCCTTCCTCTACTTCGCATTGCACCGCACACGTGCGCGGCCCAGCTCGACGCCTTCGGCCTTCACCATAGCACATGCCCGCACCCATCCACTCCCTTCCCTCGCTGCACCGCTGGCCCCACACATCAGCCACCCGCACACCTCTTTCCTTTCTTCTCCCCGGTGCTCCTTTCCTTCTTCGCCGCCCGCCAATGGCGCTGCCAAGCATGGCAAGCAGCCGCCGTCTTTCCTACAAGGCAAGCAGCCAATCCCGCTCAAGCGCCATGCCCCTTCCATCCACAGCACCCTGTCCCTCCTATAAAGCACCAAGTTGAGACCCCTTCTTCTCCCCTTCCTCTGTTCGCACTCAAGCTCATCACCGCCGGCGGCAATCCACCACTCCCGCGCCTCTAACCTCGACGCCGACGTGTCCCGGAGCTCCGCCGTGACCCACCGGTGCCGTAGGTACCTCCATTTCTTCGATTTGGCCTTCAATTGCTTGGATTTCTCCTCACCCGCACCCTTCTCTCTCTCCAGTTCGCCGCCGCCGTCGAACCACCCCTTCGGAGGCCTCTCGGATGCCGCAACCACCTCGATCCGACTCGCGGTGAGCTCCCGAACCTCCTCGTCCCCTTCTTCTCTCGGTTAGTGCACTAGAGCGCCATATCGGCAAGCTTCCAAACCACTAGTCATGGTGCCGCCATGGGGAACACCGCCCTGATGTGCTCCCCATCCCCATTCGGTACCCTAGCGAGTTCGCGAGCACCTGTAGATTGTATCCATATGTTTGGTTTGTCCCGGGATGGTCTAGAACGCCGTACCAGCGTGTGCCGTCATGCATGGCTCACCGTCGGCCATGGTGGGCTCGCCGGAGGTGTCATGTAGCTGCCAGAGTTCGTCCCGTACTCGCCTACACCGTCGGATTCACATGGACGTCCACGATTACACCGTAACCCTTCGTTACGTAATCGGTCCACCGTGGACCCACGGACTCGGTCCACGGTGCCATGTCAGCGCGTCCACCACACGTGTGGCGCACCGTGCCAACCAGCGGCTGCCACGTGGCGCCAGGTCAGCAGCCGCAGTCAGCCCTTGGTCAAGCCGCGCACGTTTTGCAGTTTAGCCCCCATGCTTTCAAGTAATTAACCCGCAGTCCTGATCAATTCAAAATAAGTACATTTTAGTCCTGTTTTTATTCCCTTTAGACCCTATAGTTTCCATAAATAGTACACACAGTTCAATAGCCGTGTAAATTCATTTTTTTTAATTGTTTAATTCAAAAATAAGTTCAGTTTATTTATAGAAATATCATTGCACCTTATTTCATGCGTAACTTTTGCATTTTAAGTCTAATTTGACCCATTCGAATTGTGTTAGGACCATATTTATGTTTTCTACGTGTTTATACTATGGTTAGGCATGTTTTTAATATTTAAAATTCATGGGTAGATTTAATCTATTATTTAACTAAAGGAAAACTTGTTTAAATCATAACTTATTCATTTTAACTCCAAAATAGTCTGTTCAAGTTGCATTGGTTTCATAACGACGTGACCTACGCATTAGTATCAATGTCAAAATCTCTAGAATTTCATGGGTTAAAACCCAACTTGAATAATAATTATGTCACTAGATTTATAAATAAAATGTAATAAATTCCACTTCGACTCTTAAAACCAAATATAAGTTGACTTAATTCAACTTAAGTATTTTCTCTAAAATATCATATACATGCTTTTATATAATAAAATAAATAAAGCTTAGGGTTTTCCATTTTATAAACAAAGTCTTTCGGTAGATGTATCTTTTCAACCGTAGCTCCGATTAGCGTGCTTCCCGCGTCTGTGTGTTCGTAGCAATATGTAGATCTGTTTCAAATCCTTTTTCCACTAGTTGGTGTAATGTTCTAATATAGCTATGTATGTATGTTATGCATGTCTGTTTGGATGCTTGTGTGGTGTTCTATGATCAAGTTCAGTCGGTAAGCTATACGTGGTGAGTCCAGAAGCAGTTCTAGAAAGATTTGGACTAGAAGAAGATCTGATCTGAGTTTGTCGCAAGTATAGCATGGGACCATCCTTGTTACCTATTCACCTTTAATCACTTAATTCATATTGCATGTGTATACCTTGTTGCCAATAAGGATATCCTAGATATTTGATATCTTGTACCTTGACACCTTTGGGTTATTGCATTGGGTAGATTTTGCTAGTGCACAACCAAAACCATAACCTTGTAACTTGACTAATGGTATATGCAATAAACGTTAAAACATGACTTTTTAGCAACATGGAAACAGGGGGTTGGAGTGTTTAGCTACTTTCTAAATGCTGTAGATTCCTCTCCCTAAGGACTTATCTGTAAGTGATCATCCGGGACTTACAGTACAGCTATGAGGGCTATATGGCTCTAGCTTTAGCTCAGTATGAGGATCTTTTCTAGCTTGTTAGTGGTTACCTTTATAGCACAAGAGGGGCTCCAATAGGTATGATCTTGGCCTGCCAAGAGGGTGCACTTTGTTAGTCACTCCTTGGAGGGGAGTTTATGCTTATTGATGGGGAAACCTTAGCGGCCCTAACTTGTTAGACAAACCTTTGAAAGGCTTCATAGTGAACCCTGCCAACCTTCCTTGGTAGTAGGTCAAGGGGCTGATCACCCCGAGCGAAAGGGTAAATCACGACTCATAGTGAAAGTGTACAACCTCTACAGAGTGTAAAACTGTTATAACAGTCGTACTCACGGACACAAGTGGCCTTGGAACCCTTATGGAATAGAAATGATCACTAATGGTTAATTGTTTATGCTATTCATTATTCATGTTTACTTGATCATGTGTTTATGGGCTTATGATAAATTCGTTGCTACTCAATTGCTTAAAAAGACGACCTAATAAAAGTTAATCATAGTAAATCAGTGTCAACCTTTTGAGCCTCATGAACCCCAGGTTATATTACTAAGTACGATATGTACTTACACTTGCTTTACTTTTCTATACTTTGGATAAAAATCTCGGATGGGTACCAGATTGCTAGTCTAGAGGAGTTAGGCTTGTGGTCAACTAGTCAATTGTCCTTGTGGATTTGGAGTCTTCACCTGAAGATCAGAGTTGTCTTTCCACTGTCTGTACTCTAAGGTTATATTCTTTATACTAATACGTTATGTATTTAAGCATTGTCTATTGATATTACCCTTATTTGTATCCATATGTGAGATTTGACTTCCTAGGCTCACATATGGTGTGTATCTGGTTTTGTCCTTAAAACCGAGTGCTACAGCAATCGTACTAGAATCGCTCACTCACTTGATCGGATGATCACTATCAATCACAATTGAGTTAGAGGGCTCCACAAGCACACCTACACAAGCCACCAAGGCTCAAGGGTGCTCAGCTACCGGCCCAAGGCTGGCTAATGCCACTATTTATATCCCCACGAACAAATAGAGTTGTTACACTTTCATAGGGCTTGCTGAGACCGACCAGACACGTAGGTCCACCTGACCGGATGCAGCCAAGTCAGTGTTCGATTGCTAGATTGCTACCATGTGTCCCCCGCTTCAAACAAGCACTGCTCGATCCCAATAGCTACTTAACCTTGTGCCATGCGTTAAGTTAAGACCAGACGCACCGTCTCAAGGACCGAATGTGCCGATCTGCGTCGGAGCATGCGCGCGCGCCAAGGCCACGCCATGACCTGACGCACTGCTCCCCGTGGTTACCCAGCGTCAGGTCACATCCCATAAGCATCCAGAGGCAAGAATTCAAGACTAGACATGTCAGATCATTGATGACCGGACGCCACCCCACATCTGATCACCTCTGGCCACGCCCACTCGCATATGTCAGCGCACCATGTGCTAGCGTTCACCACTTCGTGCCAACATCTGGTCACTTGACCGAGGCCACACCACCACATGCCAACTGACCAAACATGCCTAGCAGAGTCTGGTCCTGCTGAGGCTAGCATCTAGTCATCTCCAGTGATCTCTTTTCGTGTCCTTTTCTCCACCAAGTTGATCTACATCAACTCCAACTTCTTCTCCTTTGCAAATGTGCCAACACCACCAAGTGTACAACACCTTGTGCACATGTGTTAGCTTTTCATAGACATTTTTCAAGGAGTTAATCACTCAATTCACCACGCCACTTGATCCTAACACATATGCAAAGTTAGATCGCTCAAGTGGCACTAGATGACCGATATGCAAACAAGTTTGCTCCTCTTAATAGTATGGCCATCTATCCTAAACCCAGTCATAAACTTCTCAACACACCTATGACCGATGAAATAAAATGCCCTATAGGTTATACCTTTGCCTTGTGCATTCCATTCCATATCCTTCGATGTCGATGAAACACATGCACTAACCACATCACAAATGATATGATCCACTTCATATCATCACATGATCGTATTGGTTCATCGATCTTGACTTCACTTGCTCTTCACCGTTGCCTTGTTCCACCAGCACCAAGTCATCACTCAACTTGCCCTTCACACTTGCAACTGGTCCATCGAGCCAAGTCTTGTCTTGATCTTCTCCACCTTGATCACATGACTCCATGTCATGTCTCATATGCAATGAGCTCCTTCATCACATGTGTGAGCTTTGCAACATCTCCAAGCCATTTCACCTCCATGGCAAAGGTTGCTCACAAATGATGTACTTGTGTACTAATCACCTGTGTATGTCACTCAAACACATATTAGTCCACCTAAGGTTGTCACTCATTTACCAAAACCAAACAAGGACTTTTTAGTTGGCAATGGTCCAAAGTCTTACACGCATAAAACCATTCTATGGCGTACACTCAGACATTAAGAAGGACAATAACACAAGATCCAAGCAATCAAATAGCATTACAACTCCTATATGCATAGTGTTGACTTTAGGTGACTCCTAGAACTTCAAAGTCTCACACAACTATCAATCTAGCATGGGCAGCATGGGGTACATTCTCCATGAGTCAGCTTTCTAGAACAAGGAGATCAGTTAGCAGTAGAACCCAAGGCGGAGGGGGAAATAAGTGTTAGCACCTATAGCTCTACAACAAATAGGATGGTTGGCTTCTATACTAGTGTTTGGTCCTAAGGGTCTCGTCCTAGGGTCAACTATGGCTCTAATACCAACTAAAATGATCCACGATTTCCTTGAAGGAAAATCCATAGATTACATCATGTGATCATCCTAGAAAGACCAAGCTATCACATTATCATTATTCAGCTTATATCATAGTCATACATTGCACAATTACAAGATTACAAGGCATTACAACACTAGTTAACACACCTAAGTACAACATTATACTAGTGGAAACCCACACAGAACGTCATCAGAGTTGGCGTAGCGTGTAAACAGGTGAAGGCTCCTCCTTCACGGGCAATCATTAGAGTAGAAGTGGAATGTCAGTGGGCGTAGACTTCATCTCCTCAACCAAACTTGAGCGCAGGGATGAGACCATCTAATCCTTCTAATCTCCATCATCATCATCGTAGATGACATCCAATACCTTCCAAATATCTTTCAGGATGATTTATACTGGCCACTGGCTCCCACCCTATGCTTTGCGTATGCTTTGTGGTAAGTGGAATGCAAGGGTAGAGCAAAAGGCCTATATATGGATGTAGGTTTCCTATGCAAGTTCATCAATATTTTATAATAGTTCATCAAGTTTTAACCCATCTCATCCACATGTTCATCCATCTCATCACACACATTTCATCACACTCTCACTCTCTAGGCGTCAAGGACAACTCCCTCTCGTACCTTGCCTTAACGGCTAATAGCCAAAATCTAACAAACCCAGGGGGCGAAGAAGAAAGAACTCCTCTCTCTAGTCAAGTGAAGCAGTAACTTAGGAAAGGTCTATAGTCGTGGAAAAGATGGCATATGTATCTATCAATCAACCAGACACTCTATAGAGGTTTACACTACCCACAAGATACACCATCATCGACGATCTAACTCATCTAGGCTGATTCTGGCTGCTTTCTATTCTAGAACGATACCCTCCTACCACTCAACCCTGAGGCACCCCGGATTTCTCCGACACGCTAAGACTGTGAAACGTAAATATCGGACCCCACAAGTGGTAATATGCACCTAAAGGGGTTTAGAATTCAACATCCTCACCCCCCACACTATCAACTTACATCCTAGTAGTAATGGCATCGCCCAGATTAGTCCACAACCATCTCCTCCCTAGAGAGGAGCAAATGGGGTGCAAAGAGTTCGATGAACTGGTTCTAAGAACATATAAGTCCTTAGGGTGACTGAACAAGACATCTTCACAAAGGAGTTTCTAACACCCCGTGCTTCAAGAACACCTCTACTCCGGGGATTCATCCCATGAAGATCACTCCTCCCTAGAGTCTATACCTCAGACCTGTACCCACCATAGGTACAACTCTCAAGGAGCGCTCAGGTCACACTCTGGCAAGACTCACTCAACAGCTTGTCATAGAATCCTGCTCGGTCGACTCTACCCTCACCACACACCCAAGACGCACGCCAAGATCTCCCCAAGTTGTCATCACATTATTTTCATATTATCAGCACCAAGTGCCTTAGCCACTCACAAACAATCCTCCACCAAGCATCACATCACATATATAATACATAATAGAAGCAAGTAGTAAGTAGTAAGCGAGAATCTAGCCTAAAAGCAGGTGTGCAAGGGTAAAGGTTGCATCAAGGTAAAGGCTTTCAAGCAATTCTACCATGCAACCTATCATAGATAATTTGCATAAAACTAATGCACTAGCAGCTACATTGTTGCATGTCTAATAGGATTCTACGAGGTTGGGTGGGACGTGGCACCTGTTCACTAGTCACCTCCAAGATCCTCAATGTACTCGTAGTCGTTCTCCTCCAAGTTGTGATGTTGTTCGTGTATCCTTCCTCCAACGGGTTCTGGTCCAATCAACGCTATCCTCGGTGCAACTACCTCGATAGAGCGACAAACAAGGCAATAAGCAATCAATACTCTAAAAAGGCGACAAGACACGGAAAAGCAAAGAACACCAAAAGAACACTGAAGGAAAAGGCTTAGCCCTCATAGAGGATGTCCGATTTTTGGGCCAAAAAGAGGCAGAAGTGGTTATTTGCTAAGCACAAGCTTAAGTCACAGCCTAGCCAGTACTTCCTAGGCCAATCGTGTCAACTTGTACAGCTTCAAGAATAATGGCCTAGACTCTATCTCATCTTAAGCAATCACCATAGCTCATAGTCTTCTGATCTTGGCATCATGGAGGTTGATGCAAATTGAAAAGATTGCAAGCAAGAGAGGTAGAGAAGAGTCATGGTCTCTCTCTTAATCCACACGCCATTGTAATTGACAGGAACCGAAGAGAGGGTGGAACAGGAGAGGAGCAATGGTCGGTTTCTTCCAATCCTCACGCCACGGCAAAAGGATGGGACATTGGAAGGAGCGACACACGAGAGAACACAAACACCCAAATTCACTCGTAGGGTACCCTAACCCACATGCACTAAATGGCACCAAGACACCCCTAGGGGCTTAGCGGTGTGGTTGTCACCATGAGAACCTAAAAGCGCTAAGGTCTTCTTGTCATTTTGAATGCATGGCTCTCACTTAGCTGGCCGGATAACTCGTTTCAACTGCGAAGCCGAGTAGCTCAACTTAGGCCGGGCCTCATTCTATCAAACTACGCACTCTGGATGGTAGTAAGGATGTGCGGGCAGCCAGACGTGAGCACAGGGGTAGGGTAGTCCTGATCGTCATGGTAGCTGGTTGTCCTGGATTGTGCAGCGCTGATCGAACCTGTGAAATGTGTACCTGAGTTGTACCAAAGATGACCTAAGACTACCTTGACGCAGGTATGTCTGGATTTGTGTTAGGAATAACTGCCTAGCTGGTTGCAATCGATTCAAATCGCCATCTCTCTCGGATAGTGGGAAACTTGACGGAGCCCCTTCATCGTAGTAATTGGATTATGGAATATGATGGTTCTAATGAATGTAAAAATCTTACACCGGCTATGGTTACTATTGTTATACTACTAAATGATATACCACATGTTTGGCATAGGTTAGTTACTAATCTAGAGATGAATAGCTATAATTAACTTGATGACCGAATTATAAAATGTATCGCTGAATTCGGGGCTTTTTATGCAAAATGTTGTCAAGCTAGCTCCACTTATATAGCCTTGCATGATCCTTGGTGTCACTTTATTTTTGGTTTATGACGGGTAAGTCTAGCTGAGTACCTTCTTATACTCAGGGTTTATCCCACCATGTTGTAGGTGAAGTTCTCGGCCTGCTAAAGATGGTGGCTAACTGCTGGTGGGCTCGGCGACTGTATATAGTGTTCTTATCTATATGCTTTTGTTAGAGGATGTCACATATGCTAGCAATGTATTTGGAACTTATATTATTGTAACCAGTTGAAAGCTATGTTGTTTTCACTAATCGGTTTTGAAACCCAAACTTGTATTATTATTTGTGAACTCATTGTAAACATTATTTCTGCTGCAACTCTGTGTATATGATGTGTATTTGCTTAATCGTGCGATCTTGGTTGTGATGTAGATTTACTAAGGTCCTTCGTGACACTCGGTGGACTACCGGGTTTATATAAGTGAAAGTTTGTGCGCATCAACGTGTTAAACAGGGACAGCCGTACTTGATCTTGTATAAATTGGGCGGTTCTATCACAAGTCCATGGTGGCAGACGACCACCTCCCAAAGGAGTCCATAACCGGGGTGGCATGGATGGTGCTTGGCTCCATGTCGGAGGAGCTGGCAGTCGACGGTGGGCCACCCCTATTCTCGGTGTTTGAGCCGAGGGGTGACAACATCCCATACCTAGGGGTAGTCTCCACTCCCCTAGCCCAAGGAGACAGGGGCCAAGGTTGCACCTGAGGGTCCCTCAACCTAACATTTGGGGAGTCGCCCTCCGTCCAGGCTGCTGGGAAGCGCCCCTGCTCAAGCTCCCCTAGGGCAAGTGTGCCTTCGCAAAAGAGGCGCTCCGCCCTAAGGCTACCGTAAAGTGGCAGGTGAAGATCTTCGTCGATCAAGTTGTCATCATTTGAAGACCACATGTTTGTTGCTTGACGGTGCCTATGATGACTGCAAGGAGTCTTCTTTGGTAGGGGCTTTGGGCGGCGTAGCGGTGCCACTTTGGCCACTAGTGCTGAAGATGCACCGCCGCTAGCTGATGGTGCCCCAAGTGGCCAAGGCGCAGAGGTGGGACGCGGTAGCGGAGGCACCGGTTGCTGAGGCCCCGACGTGTCTAGTGGGGCCTAGTGTTACCAAGGCAGGCCCACCCCTAGGGGACGTTCCCCTCTAGGAAGAGGGATACCAGGCAAAGGTCTTTGCCTTCGACCTCCTCCTAGCACCATGGTGCGAGTATGCTGGTTCCTCATCGGTGGCGGTGCTGGTTTCTCCTGCACCGTCAGTTGGGGGGCCACGCGTGCTGAACAATGGCCCTGAGGAGGATGCATGGCTAGAGCTGATGAAACATGAAACAATCCATGATTTCCTCAAAGGGAAATCTACAGATTACATCATAATGTGATAATCCTAGAAAGATCATGCTATCACATTATCATTAGTCAACTGATTTCATAGTCATACATCACAGAATTACAAGATTACAAGGCATTACAACACTGGGTAACACACCTAAGTACAACATTATACTAGCAGAAATGCACACAGAATGACCTCAGAGTTGGCGTAGCGCATCAATAGGTGAAGGCTCCTCCTTCATAGGAAATCATTAGAGTAGGCGTAGAATGTCAGCGGGCATAGGGATGAGACCATCAAATCCTTCTAATCTCTGTCATCGTCATAGATGACATCCAATACCTACCAAATATCTTTCAGTACGATTTGTACTGGCCATTGGCTCCCACCCTATACTTTGTGTATGCTTTGTGGTAAGTGGAATGAAAGGGTGAGCAAAAGGCCTATATATGGTTGTAGGTTTCCTATGCAAGTTCATCAATATTTTATAATAGTTCATCAAGTTTTAACCCATCTCATCCACACGTTCACCCATCCCATCACAGACATCTCACCACACTCTCACTCTCTAGGCGGCAAGGACAACTCCCTCTCATACCTTGCTAATCCAACAAACCTAGGGGGGAGAAGAAGAAATGACTCCTCTCTCTAGTCAAGTGAAGCAATAACATAGGATAAGTCCATAGCCATGGAAAAGATAACATATGTATCGATCAATCAACTAGACACTCTACAGAGGTTTACACTACCCACAAGATACACCATCATCGATGATCCGGCTCATCTAGGCTAATTCCGGCAGCTTTCTAGTCTAGAATGATACCATCCTACCACTCAGCCCTGAGGCACCCTAGATTTCTCCAGCAAGCTAAGACTGTGAAACGTAAATACCAAGCCCCACAAGTGGTAATATGCACCTAGAGGGGTTTAGAATTCAACATCCTCACCCCCACACTTTCAACTTACAACATAGTAGTAATGGCATCGCCTAGATTAGTCCACAACTATCTCCTCCCTAGAGAGGAACAAATGGGGTGCAAGGATTCCTATGAACCAGTTCCCAGAACATATAAGTCCTTAGGGTCACCGAACAAGACATATTCACAAATAAGTTTCCAACACCCCGTGTGTCAACAACACCTCTACTCTGGGGATTCGTCCCACGAAGATCACTCCTCCTCAGAGTCTATACCTCCGACTAGTATCCACCACAGGTACAACTCTCAAGGAGCGCCTAGGTCACACTCCGACAAGACTCGCTCAATAGCTTGTCATAGAATTCTGCTCAATCGACTCGACCCTCACCACACACCCAAGACGCACACCAAGATCTCCCCAAGTTGTCATCACATTATTTCCATATTATCGGCACCAAGTGCCTTAGCCACTCACAAACAATCCTCCACCAAGCATCACATCACAAATATAATGCGTAGTAGAAGTAAGTAGTAAGTAGTAAGCAAGCATCTAGCCTAACAGCGGGTGTGCAAGGGTAAAGGTTGTGTCAAGGTAAAGGCTTTCAAGAAATTGTACCATGCAACCTATCATAGATCATTTGCATAAAAGTAAAGCACTAGCAGCTACATTGTTGCATGTCTAATAGGATTCTACGAGGTTGGGTGGGACATGGCACCTGTTCACTAGTCACCTCCAAGATCCTCAATGTACTCGTAGTCGTTCTCCTCCAAGTTGTGATGTTGTTCGTGTATCCTTCCTCCAACGGGTGTCCAATCAACGCTATCCTCGGTGCAACTACCTCGATAGAGCAACAAACAAGGCAATAAGCAATCAATACTCTAAAAAGGCGACAAGACACGGAAAAGCAAAGAACACCAAAAGAACACTGAAGGAAAAGGCTTAGCCCTCATAGAGGATGTCCGATTTTTGGGCCAAAAAGAGGCAAAAGTGGTTATTTGCTAAGCACAAGCTTAAGTCACAGCCTAGCCAGTACTTCCTAGGCCAATCGTGTCAACTTGTACAGCTTCAAGAATAATGGACTAGACTCTAGCTCATCTTAAGCAATCACCATAGCTCGCGGTCTTCTGGTCTAGGCATCATGGATGTTGATGGGAATCAAAATGATTGCAAGCAAGAGAGGTAGAGAAGAGTCCTAGTCCCTCTCTCAATCCACATGCCATTGTAATCGATGGGAACCGAAGAGTGGGTAGAACAGGAGAAAGGAGAGGAGCAGTGGTTGGCTTCTTCCAATCCTCGTGCCATGGCAAAAGGACAGGGCATTGGAAGGAGCGACACATGAGAGAACACAAACACCCAAATCCACTCATAGGGTACCCTGACCCACATGCACTAAATGGCACCAAGACACCCCTAGGGTCTTAGCGGTGTGGTTATCACTGTGAGAACCTAATGAGCACTAAGGTCTAAAACAGGTACAAACATACAAGGGCCTTGAGCACAAAAGAGCCAAAAGAGAGGGGGAGAAGAGAGAAGAATGGTCTCTACATTCTCTCGACCAACACATCAGGGCAATGGACAAAGGTTGAAGAATAGAGACACAAATCTTGTGGTCTCTCAACCCACACCAACCCATAGGGCACCACGACCTATGTGCCACTAGATCGACACTTTGCTATTCCTAGGGTTCATAGCGGTGTGATTGTCACCATGAGAACCGAAGAAATGCTATGGTCAAAGTGGTACAAGCATATGAGATGGTTAGGAAGAACAAAAGAGCAAAGGGGAACTAAAGAGCAGAAGGGGTAGAGCCCGATGGTCATGGCGAGGCAACTCGTGTCCATGAGTTTTACCCACACGAGTTGGCTTCCGTAAGTCCCACGATGGCCATCCCCTAGTTCGTCTCCTATAGACTATGGTCCTGATGGGCTCATTGTGTGCGGGTAGGAACCACACCGATATCGAGTCCATGGTGGCCACATCCTAGAGCCGTTGGAGGAGCCAACAATCATGGCACTACAAAGTCAACTAAAAATGAGGGGTCGAGTTACACTTGGCATCATGGCCATGGCGGGATGAGCCCACGACCGAAATGTTCAAACGAGGCATAATCCCTCAACCGGCTCAAAGGCTCGGTCCACAGGCAACAACGCAAACACACAAAGAACCAACTACTCAACAACACGACATGGAGTAGCACATATCCATAGCAACAAGAGTTAGACCGACACGAAGGCATGGCATAGGCATATATATATACAAAACTAATGTTTTTCATTTATTGCTCTTCATACACTTGATACATGACCTAACTCTCTCTCTCTCTCTCTCTCTCTCTCTCTCTCTCTATATATATATATTATATATATATATATATATATATATATATATATATATATATATATATATATATATATATATAGAGTTAGGTCATGTATCAAGTGTATGAAGAGCAAGAAATGAAAAACAGGAGTTTTGCTGATGTCAAGGATGGTGCCAGCTAGGTTCAAGGGTTCAACCTTAGAGGAGGAGGGCTACAGCAGTGCATTCCAATGGACAATGGCTAGCTATGGCTAGCTACAGCTTGCTATTGGTAGGCCACAGTTGGCTACGGCTTGCTGCGGCTTGGCCGAAGGCTAGCTACTACTGCTGGATGCGGCTACGGTAGCCATGGTGGTGGCCGAAGTCAATGAAGGATGGTATAGGGCTAGTTGCTTCCCTATGGTAGTGAAAAGACGATGGCACGAAGGCCGGTCTCAGATAGGAATGGCAACAGGAAGGAAGAAAGGCGAGGTTTTGGTGCTAGAAGCTCACCAGCGCAGAGGGGAGATGACGATCAACGGCGAGGTGGTGCTGCTGTCCTCCGGCGAGGTGTTTGGCATGGTGAGCAGCTATGGCTCTTGGCGTGGTTGGCATAGTTCTTCCATGGTGGTAAGGAACCATGGCATGAAGGCCGGTTTTAGACAAGATCGCCGGTGAGGTCAACAACGAGGAAAAGGTGGAGCTTTAGGGTTGGGGGCTCACCGGTGGCAAAGGAGTAGCTCTGGCAGAGGTAGGGTGATGTTACTGTTGCTGTGTGTCCTGGCAAGGTGGAAGGAGAAGGTGGTTGTGGCTCTGGTGGCAACAAGGCTCGGTGTGGCGACGAGGAGGCAGAGACGGTAGGCCTGGTGTCACGGTTTTGTGCTTGTAGATGGGGAGGTAGATGTGCGGGGCTCGATGAAGCATGGCATGAGGAGGAGCTCTGGTGGTGTGGATGATGATGTTGCGGCCTTGGTGATGGAGACGCAGGGAAGAGGCATCTAGATGAAGAGGGAGATGCGGTGCTGGTGAAGAAGTTTGGTCAGTGCGGTGGTGGCTTGGGCTGGCGGGCGAGGAAGGGAGAGGGGGCGCCTAGCTAGGCTAGGAAGAGAAGGGGAGCTGGGCCTGGCACGGGTGAAGGAGAAGGGGCAGAGGGTGTGGGTTGACTTGGGCTAGATAAGGAGTGAAAAAAGAAAAGGGTTTTTCCTTTTTAATTTCAAAGAATTTAGAGAGATTCAAAAGGAGATTGAGATGAATTCAAAAGGGATTCGATAGGGACTCGCTATGGCTTTGTGCACTGCAAACTCCAAACAAAAATCAAAACCCAAAACCAACTTAACAGCAAGGCACACACCTAAAATCAAATTTATATGAGTGCATCAATTTATCAGCAACTCTCCTTAGTTTGACTTAGGTTTGACCTAGTGACTACATGATTCACACATTGCAGGAAAAAATTTAAAAAGCCCGCATTTTTGGATGCTCGAATACCCGGATTGTTACAAAGTGGCGTGGTGCCTTCGACGAGATGGTTGCTTTCTTCTATGACTCCTTCACAGAGATGATAGGCCACGCGGGGGATTTCTTTAGCCTTTAGCTAGGGATATATGACTCCTACATGGTAAGGATTGGTCATACAAGCGTGGCATCAAAGACGGTGTCGAGGATTTGCTTGAGCTTCCTTGTTGTGGTTGTAGGAGTTGCTCTAGTTCTCCCGGAGGAAGTCAGATCTCATCCGAGAGTGGGAGAAGGCTGCTCCACAAGTGTTCTCCAGCCCCTCCGGATGAGACAAGGGGTCCTTGCCCACCCAGTTGCCCCATCCTCATCCTCCGCCCCATGCCCGGGTGGCGGCGCTGATGGGGGTGCTCGTTAGGGAGCGTGACGGGGGATGCAGCGCTATGGCGTGGCTAGAGTCCAAGTTGGCGACAGAACAAGAGGCCAAGCATGCCAAGGACATGAGGGCTAAGGCGAATAAGCAGAAGACAGCAGAGATAGAGGAGGCACATTGGATGGCCAAAGGTGCTATCATGGAGCTAAGGGCTTCCCTGGGTCTGCTGGAGACCGCGAGGGATGCTACCCATTCCGAGCTCCATGGCACCCAATAGCTCATCGCCGGTACATCCTCTTCTTTTCCTTCTTTCCCTTGCCTTTGAGGCAGGGCCCTTGTCCCAAGTCACCATGAACTCGGTCTTCTCTCTTCTCCGTGGCATAGGGCTATGGGTGGAGCTCACAGACGAGTGCAGCAATGTCCTCCGGCTAGAGGGGGGACAGAGAAGATGCATGCAGAGTGCAATCGCCTGTGGAAGGAGTTGTAGATGAAGGTGAAGGTATTAGTGGATGGCTAGACTACCCTAGCAGAGCGCGTCTAGGGACTCACTGCTGGAGCACAGGAGGCGTGCGACACCTTGCTCCCCTCGCTGCTCTTGGAGAAGGAGCATGACCTCGTCGGGCAGGTGCGCTTCCTCGCAGTACTTGTCCCAAGAGTTGTCAGGGGCATGGTCTATCAAGGGGCCTTCGCCGCCCTGACTTTGGTGAGGCTTCAGCTTCCAGAGGTTGACTTGGGCATCGTGGCCCTCGGTGTCCCCAAAGAGACCTCCGATAAGGCGCTGGAGGAAGCTGAGGATGCAGTGGCCCCTATGGTTGTGGCCACGGTGGGCATCGTCGATGATAGGCTGCTGCTGATCGACGAGTATCCAGACAAGGACGATACACCCATTGGTCCCCTGGCATCCCCATGACCTACACAAGGATTCAGTTGTAAAACCTATTGCTATAACTATGGGTTTTGTCCCCTTAAGAACATTGTGACACCGAGGGCACGCCTACCCGCTAAATGTTCACACTTTTGTTGTAACTTCCACTCCATTCCCTGTTTGTCTCGGTGGGGACCACCCCTACCATCCGTTTTCCCCCTCCTGAGCCCGGTGGTCGTCAGCTATTAGCTCCATTAGCCTAGGTCATGCCCGTGTGGCGTTAGGGCATTCGCTTATCCCGTTCGATGGTCACAATAGGAAGGAACAGGGCGGTTGTGCTTCCTGATCGTGAGATTAGGGTGAGGAGGTTCATGGCCTGAAAGTGGGTTGATTTGAGTGGAGCGAGCGCATCTTCTCCCTCAGCCACGATTCGAGTGGTATGGAACACATGGAAAAAAGCTTAGCGGTCGAGGAACTTAGTTGTTTGTGGAGTTCGAGTGTTTACCCTTCCACCGGATGAGCTCTTTTCCACGCAGTTCCCCCTCATCAGGGGGTGTGATGGCCATGATCTTGCACCCTCGGTGATAGTCCCAGGGTGGCCCGCTGGCTGGCTCATAGGGCCGTTTTTTGGCTTGGCATGGCGAGGGGCAATCCCAGGCTACGTCAATTCCCCCAAGCCAGGGGCCCAAGACGCGCTCTCTAGAGTCTCGATGGAGGGAGAGGCGTCGGGGGCCTATCGCCCGTCGATGTGGCCCCATCGGGTGAATGAAGCTCGCCATAGCAGCTGGCGACGTAGGCCAAGCTCCCAAAGTTGAGGACTTGGCCCAGAGCAAAGGCACCGGCCATGATGGAGAACTCGTTAGGGAAGCGGACACCACGGTCTAGGGCGGTGCTGCTTGGTCCGGTGATGAGGCGGGTGGCTCCGGCCACCTTAGAGCTAGAATCGCACTTGACGCTGCACCCAACCTGGCGCGCCAACTGTCACGGGTCAGAACTACGGCAAGCATAGTTGTTCAAGTCGGTGTCAGAGTACGGGTGTCTGGTGGCTCGGGTGGACTCAAGAACATAAGAATCACAGAGAGGACGCAACGGTTTATCCTAGTTCGGGCCAATCGACGCCCTACGTCCAATAGCTGATGATCCTTATACTCAAAAGCACCTAAAATTAGAGGGTTACAATAGTGTGTAGAGAGAGATTTGGTAGGGGGTTAGCTCGGTGCTAATCCTAAGGTTGTCTCGCCGCCGGTGGATGTAACATCCCGGCCCAAGGCTTAACAGGATTAATAGGATACTCATACCAATAAGTTGCAACTTCTTTTCCGGAAGCCCATCTGCAAATAACTCCGAGGTTAAGCGTGCTTGGCCTGAAGCGATGGGTGACCGACCGGGAAGTTCTTCCCGGGTGCGCACGAGTGAGGACAAAGTGCGCAGAAAAGATCTGTGTTGGTCTGTGAGGATAGTCTATATCCTAGAGAAGCTGTCAGATGTAAGTGGGCCCGGCCTCGGAGAGGCGGGACGTTATAGAATGGTATCAGAGCCGACTCTCGCGGTTTCACGGGCGCATGTGTCGCAGTTGCGCAGGCATGGTGTGCATGGCTAGTGTGGATCCGGCGTGGTCACACAGCATGGCACATGCGCTGGCTCTGGACACACGGACGTGGCCAAGAGAGGACGCTCCTGGCTTGGGATTGATCGACGAGGACGTCGATCTCTTAAGGGGGTGAGGATGTAACATCCCGGCCCAAGGCTTAACAGGATTAATAGGATACTCATACCAATAAGTTGCAACTTCTTTTCCGGAAGCCCATCTGCAAATAACTCCGAGGTTAAGCGTGCTTGGCCTGGAGCGATGGGTGACCGACCGGGAAGTTCTTCCCGGGTGCGCACGAGTGAGGACAAAGTGCGCAGAAAAGATCTGTGTTGGTCTGTGAGGATAGTCTATATCCTAGAGAAGCTGTCAGATGTAAGTGGGCCCGGCCTCGGAGAGGCGGGACGTTATAGTGGAGTCTTCCCATCGTCAGAGAGGAGTAAGATGATGGGATGCGGTGGAGGAGCTCTCAGTGCCCCTCCTCTAGGTTGCTCTGCTCTCAGTGCTAAGCAGGAGTAGATCGAATGGAATGGAATGTCTTGGGTTCCTCTTCCCCTCTCCCCTCTCCTCTCCTTCATTCTAGGTCTGACCTTATCCCTTATATAATGAGATTGGTCAGGTACATGGTGGTTTGGGGAGTGAGTCTATGGTCTACATGCGCCGGGGTCTAGGAGGGTCTTGCAGCTGTGCTCTATGGACCATGGCTATGTCATGGAGCCAAAGAAGCCTTGGGCATCGTCAGACTGCTCTATTCTGACACTCTACGTGTCAGGCTGTGTCGGCTTGGACCAGCCTCCCCTAGGTGGACCTTCTGGAGTCTTCTTGGTCACAAAGGAGGTCAGCTCTAGGGGCTGACGCATGGGCCTGGGAGCCGCCTAGCCCCTAGAGGCCATGGGAAGCTTGTCTTCTTGTGTCACACCCTGTGCGTGACCCTATCATGGAAGTGGTCGGCAAGGCCACGCTCGGAGCATGGCATCTGTAAGCCCCCGAGCCTCAATGGCTTAGGGCTTGTCTCCTTGCGCTTGGGCCTTGGCTAGCATCGTAGGTCGGGCAGCAGCCAAGGCCCGAGCAATGGCGTGTTGTCGATCGAGAGCCCAAGGCCCGGGCGAGCCCTCGAGCCTTGCGCGGGGGCTGTGCTAGGCCCAAGCTCTATCAGGTTTCTTCATCTGAGGGTGGGCACGAGCGTACCCAATGGGTATAGCCCTCGAGCCCCTGGGTGATCCTAGAGAGGTCGGTCCAAGGGTCCTTTGATCGGGAACCATTGATCCTGAGGCTTAACATACCCATATGTTAGGATCTCGTCAGGGCGATCCGTAGAGGACTAGAGAACCTTAGCTAGAGAAGGCTGGTTTCATACTCACTAATAAAGAACATTGTCAAACACAAGGATAGCACTGAGCGATCCCCTACCAAACTCTCTCTATTTCCAGCTTCTTAATCCCCAATTGGGCATTCGTTAACACGAAGATCACCATACTGCTGGACGTAGGGCTCAGAAACCTAAGATAGGATAAATCGTCATGTCTCTCTCATGGTTTTCATTGTGTGAGCCACCAGAGACCCACACATCGCCACGGTTAAGAACCTGCGACACCTAGTGCCGAAGAGCCCCTCATGGTCCTTACTTCCCGATGCGCTTGGCATTGAAAACCCTATGGCCAAGACCACATGCTGCAAGACTAGGACCTCACCTCATTTGGAAGCAGGCACCCAAGAGGCTCTAATCCGCTAGTCGCTTGCTCCAAATTGGGAGGATTGGCTTAGCAGGTGACGGCAACTTGGGAGGCTGACAAATTAGTTTTGGTCGACCTTCTGTAGCACTCGCTTGGTGAAGCTCTTTAGGTGGCATGCAATGGAGGTGTTGTTGTCCTCACATCAACGTATTGAGCAGGTCAGCGTCTGTCGTGGGCTAGACAGGACCAAATCCTAGTGGATAGCCTACCTCGTCCTCCGTCGATACACCAGCACCTGAGGGGGAGGTGTGTGCCACCCATGGTGGCATGACCTGTGCATACACTCAGGAGACAGTAGAGGCGAGATCATTGCCTACTGAGCGGGGCATGGGGGAGTGCCACACTTTGTCGAGGAAGCGCCAGTGTGGTCATCGTGCTAGGTGGACACCTACACCTTACCTAGAAGGTCACAGGTGCACATGCGAGTGGCCTTCGATGGTGCTACATTTTTTGGAGTGACCATTGCTAGAGTTGTAGACAGGTGCCCCAGTGAAGGGCCTCAGGCGGTCTGGCTAACCATGAGCGAGGCCACAAACTCCTTCAACATTGGGTCCTCCTTGACGTCAAGACCAACATGTGTGGCATCCATGTACAACATTAGTATCAACGAATCAAGCTTGGAGAGGCACCATACATGGCACATCTCGCTGGTCAGCTCGTCGTGACTAGCTGAGGGTTTAGCAACAATAGGGGAGTGACCGGTGCCATCGTGGTGCCATCACTCCCAAGTCATCCCCAATGCCTCCAACATTGGTGTCGGCATCCAATGTCACCCAGCATAGCTCCACCCAAGTCTGACGGACCATCATGGGCCGCTGGCTGATAGCTCGAGGGGTGGTCACAACAACCCTGGGAAGATCATTGAGGAAGTTCGCCGGTGGCACTAGATGTGCCAGATCTGCTAGAGACAGCCACCCACAACCGCTTGCAGACGCGCGTGAGGTGTTGGAAAATCCTGTAGCGCAGGCATCGTTGAGGCAGTCTGCTGGTCACCACTCGGTGCAAGGAACAGAGGTAGTTGACGCACTTCCCTTGTAGGTCTATATGGATGCAAGTGGAGGGTCGATGGTTCACAGGACATGCAGGTCATGCCCCATCATGACTGCCTAACGGCTTTTGTGATAGGACCTCACACTATCTATCAGTGTTTGGAGAAAAGAACCGCTTATGGACACCATAGGTACGCTCTTACTCGAGTCTCATGCCCCGTTTAGTTCCAAGCCAAAAACCAAAAATTTTTAAGATTCACCGTCACATCAAATCTTGCGGCACATACATGGAGTATTAAATATAGATGAAAAAAAAATTAATTACACAGTTAGCCGAGAAATCATGAGACGAATCTTTGAAGCCTAAATAGTCCATAATTGGACAATTTTTGTCAAATAAAAACGAAAGTGCTACAGTAGCCAAAAGCCAAAAATTTTCGGAACTAAACGGGACCTCAGATGGGAAGGCACACACCACATGAAATTGCGTGCAACCCAGTTGGTCCCACCGTCATTGTCCTTGTCATGGACAACAAGCCCATGAATGAGCTACGGACATGGCCGATGATATGTGGGGCGCCTGCATCTCCCCCCCCATGGATGACCTAGGTTCCGTTCACAACAGCAACATCACCGCGCGAGCCTCCAACAGTGATGGAGCATGCTGGGGCTCTCTTTGGGAGCGGCGACATTGTTTGTGGCTGCAGCTCCTGACGAACCACAGACGAGTTCGATATGTACTTGCTCCGTCCAAAAAATAAAAAGCAATTATAGGAGTAAGTATGACTAATTTTTATAAAAAATAATATTAACATTTATGTCTTTAAATAAATTTATTATAAAAATATACTCTATAATATAACTAATATAATAATACTTATTTTATATCATTAATGTTAATATTTTTTATATAAATTTAGTTAAAATTTAAATTATTTAACAAGAATTATATTCTTATTAATTCTTCTATGAACGGAGGGACTCCAATACAAGTCGTCCATCCGGCTACTCGTGACTCGCGAGCGTCTCGCCGACGCCGAGTCGTCGTTCCCGACGCCGTTGATCATTGGGCTGCCGCCTGCCGAGTGCCGCGAACGGAGCTGAAGCAGAGTTGTCGAGTCGACCTAAAAAAAAAGCCAGCTCCCGTCACATCGCAAAGAAAAAAAAAGGTTATCTTTTATCTGTGCTGCGCTGCGTCACGATGAAAGGAGAAAGCTGTGCACATGAATCGAGACGAGATGACAGAACCCATAACTCGTTGCAGCGTGAGGTGCTGAAAATTTCCCATCAATTTTTTTGGAAGGTGCACACGTGAAACCGTATCATTAGGAGATAAAACTATAGCTATTCAGTGGTGTAACACTCTAAAATTTACATATTTTTAAAATATAAGAAAATGATTAGTTATGTATTTTATGGGAATTTGAGTTAGGGAAAAATAATAAATTTTATTAAATTAAAATCAAATGTAGGTTCACAATCATGTATGTGCATTCATGCCGCTGCATATCATTTTGTATTGCTTGGTTTGAAGTCGGATTCTAAATCGATTTGAATTTGCATTTTCAATTTGCTTTGAAAAATTAGAAAAAGGAAAAATGGATTTCTCTTCCTCCCTTCTCCTTTCGGCCCAGTCGGCCTGCCTTTTTTTTCCCGCGCGACCTTGTTTCTCCGTCGGCCCAGCTGGCCATTTGGTCCACACACACACACACCCCCCCCCCCCCCCCGCTCGGGCCGAACCCAGCATGTCGGCCTGCCTCGCTCGCGGCCGTTCCCACGCCCGCTCCGCAAGGCCCAACAGCGTGCTCCCGGCCCAACCAGACGCCGCGCCCGCGTGTCCTCTCCGACCGCTGACCGCCCTGGCCCACAGGTCAGGCGCTTCTTCTTCCCCGCGCCGTGCCTCTCAAGTAACCCCCGCCTCATAAATAGCCGGCTGATCCCGCTCCGCCTCCTTACCCCACCTTGCAGCAAAGATTTCGCCCACAGGAGCCCGCAGCCGCGCCTCGCCCAAGCGCCGCCACAAGAGCTGCTGTCCGCCGAGCGCTGCGCCGCCTCTATTGCTTCCCGCTCATTGCTCTTTGGTCCGGTGAGTTCCCCACTCCCTCCGCTCTATCCCAGACTTCTTCTTTCATCGAACCGAGCACCATAGACCGAGAACCCAAAGCTCCGGCGAGCCATCCATGGCGCCGCCGCCGTTAACCCACCGCCGGTCCTGTTTCAGCCGGCAGCGTTTTTTTCCACCCACCAGATCCAATCTTGGCTGTCCAATTCTAATCTGATGGTCCCAAATCCAAGTTACCCCTTCATTCTGGAATTTTGTATAAGAGCCCTTATAATTACTTTAGTATTAACCCGCCGTCCCTAGCATGTTTTCAGATTCCGTCTCTTCCTCTGAAAGCGTATTTTTGTTCGGTTAGATTGAAAATACGTTTTCAGTTATTTACAGTGTTGCCACTATATTTGTTTTAGCCATAAAATCTCCATTTTAACTCCGATTTGATCCGTTCGAGTTGCGTTAGGTTCGTAATTTCGTAATCTACATGTTCATACTACTGTTAAGTAGGTTTTCAACTTTTAAAATTCAAGGTTAGATTTAATCTATTATTTTACTATAGGAAATCTTGTTTAATTCATAACTTCTTTGTTTTAGCTCTGATTTTTGTGATCTTCGCGTCTATGTGTTCGTAGCGAGACGTAGATTCGTTTTCCAAACTTTTCATCTTGATTTTATGCTATTGGTGTACTGTTCTAATCTATAGCTTTTGTTTGCAATGCATGATTGCTCCTGGATGCTTGTATGTTGTTGAGATTATCGAGTATAGATGGTGAGCAATTCGTGGGAGATCAAGGGTATTACTTTGACGAGCAGGATCAGTAGGAGTATTTTGCTCAAGGAAAGTATAGCATGGGATCATCCTTATTTCCTATTCATGTTAATTCATTAAATGCATGTTGCATGTGTCACCTTGATAGGGATTCCCTAGAATTTAACTTATACCTTGTCACCTACGGGATATGCATTGGGTAGCTTTGCTAGTGCTCAATTAAACCATGATCTTGTAACCTGACTAATGGTATATGCAATAAACATTAAAATATGACTTTTTAGCAACTTAGAAACAAGGGGCTGGAGTGTTTAGCTACTTTCTAAATGCTTCAGATTCCTCTCTCTAAGGACTTATCTGTAAGTGATCATCTGGGACTTATAGTATAGCTATAAGGGCTGTATGGCTCTAGCTTTAGCTCAATATGAGGACCTTTTCTAGCTTGTTAGTGGTTACCTTTATTGGTGTAAGAATGGCTTGACGGATCGGGTATAGGACAGCCTCTACTCTTATTTGTATAGCCATAAGGGAATTGTGCCATTTGATAGGAGGTTCCTATATCTGTTTGCCGAGTGAATCTAATGGCCCTAACTTGTTAGACAAATGTTTGAAAGGCTTCATAGTGACCCCTGCCAGCTCACCTTGGAAGTGTTTTGGGAGTAATTAACCCAGGCATATGGGTATCATGACTCACAGTGAAAGTGTACAACCTCTACACAGTGTAAAACTAGAATATCAGCTATGCTCACAGTCACGAGCGGCCTTGGAACCCTTACGAAATAGATGAACACTAAGAATTATCTGTTTATGCTATTCATTATTCATGTTTACAATGTGTCGATGTTTTGGATCGGGGGATCCTCAACCAACTAGTGAATTTATGCTGCGTGTTCCTGATCCTGGATGGTGATGCAAAGAGACACAAGGTTTATACTGGTTCGGGCAATTGGTGCCCTACGTCTAGTCTGAGAGATCGATCTTGTATTCCTTGCACCAAAGCGCTCGTAGTAGGGGGTTACAAGCTGGGTGAGAGAGGGAGCTAGTCCCAGGTCTCAGCGTGGAGTGATGTCGACCGCCTGAGACGTTGCTCTCAGGCGGCAGGGAAGTGTGCGTGTTACAGAATGTTGCTTTGGTGGGTGCCCCTCCCCCCCTTAGAAATGGCCCAAGTCCTTTCCTTTTATAGTTTGAAGGGAGGACAAGGGTAGTACATGTGCTAACTATATGGCGTCATGTGAACAGAGGCGGCATGTCCGAGCCCTGTAGCCTGTTCATGTGGCGGTATGGTCATCGGAGCAGTCCGTCCTTGGAGCGCTGGGGTGACGTGCTGGTCACATCCGATCCTGTGCGTCATGGGAGCTCTAGGGCTGCCTCAGAGCGGGCGCGGCAGTCAGCGTGTGGGTCGCTGACTGTGCATGAGGTCGAGGCTCGGTTGGTGCCGAGGTCGAACCACGGTAGGGGGTCTCGGCAGACGTGAATCCTGAGATAGCCAAGACCCTGACGTAGAGTGCTGAGGCCTGGAGGGAGCGGTCGATCTGGTACCCTGGTTCGGAGGCGATGATGACCCGGACCAGACTCCCCATGCTGCGTTGTCCTCGGGGTGGGGGTTACGGGGCACAGTGCAGTTCAGGCGCTAATCGTGGGCACAACGCCAGAACACAGTGGCTGGTAATCCCCGCCATGCCTTATCCCAGCCGGTATGGTGTTGATGTGACTCCTTGTCTTGTCGGCCGCTCCGCGGTGTCGAGCCGTCGCCCGGCTGAGATTGCGGGAGTGGTTGACGCATTAATGGGACGTGACATGCTATTGGAAAGACCGGTCAAGGCAGGAGCGATGGGTTATTGACGAGCCAGCCTTGAGCGATACGGAGAATAGCTGTCTCATTCGAGGCTGTACGCACGAGGCCTCGGGCGAGACGGAGATTGGGCTCCTTGCTGAGGCTTCCCGTGAGAGGCCTCGTGCGAGGCGGAGATTGCGTCAGGGCGCCGAGACCTCCCGTGCGAGGCCTGAGGCGAGGCGGAGAGCTGGTGGGCTTGGTCGGGGCTGGTGGTGAACCCATGGCTTACCTTCTAGCTTTGTTGATGGGATTTAAGTGACCCTTTTGGTGTGCGCTCTAGGTACCCTATTTTATGGTACCCGACAGTAGCCCCGAGCTTTAGGGGGAGTGTGTGCACTCTCCCTAAGGGTTTGTCGAGATTTGGCTTGTAGCGGCTCCTGTAGGGATTGTGTCTCGCTTCTTGAGGTTTCGGTGGGTGCGCGCGAGCGCACCCACCGGGTGTAGCCCCCAAGGCCCTAGAGGAGTGGAGTCACTCCTCTAGGGGCTTTTTTCATGTTTTTGAGAGAGGAGTTTTTATCGTATTTGCCGAGCCCACAAGTGCGAGTTCGGGTCACAGGGTTTCGGCAAGGTCGCAGGGAGAGTCCCCGAGCCTCTGCACAAAGCAAGAGGGCGGTCAGGGGTGCCCTTGATTTTTTGTGCGACCCTCATGCTTCCTTTTCGCTCGAAAGGAGGGGTGGAATGTGCTAGGCTACCCTCGGTGGGCACGAGCGGTGGCACTTCCGGTGAGCTGTTATCGGGTAAGTCCGAGTGGAGGCCCGCGCCCTGTTCGCTAGGGGACGGCTAGTGGTCCGGAGATGCACTCCAAGGGTACCAGAGGGTTTCTCTAGTGGGTGCCGAGGCTGTTCGCTGGGCCCCGGTGGCTCGGTGCCTCCCTTCGGTGGGATCCCATTCGGAGACCTCCCTGCCGGTCTCGGACATGACTTAGGACGCCCCGAGCGATCGTTTGCTCGGGCCTCGACCATTCGTGGGCTCGTCCATAGTCGTCCCTGACTCTATTGCCCTGGGGTGGCTGTCGAAACCTCAGGGGGCCCAGACTTCGAACCCCTAGACCGCAACGGGCTCGATGCCCTTTATCTTATTTGTAACGAAACTTCTAGCATGGGCTTAGGTCATTTGTCTTTGTCTTGGGTGCAGGAGGAGCCCCCGAGCCTCCGCCCAGAGCAAGAGGGCAGTCAGGGGTCCCCTGGCTTTTTTGTTCGACCCTCACACATCCTTTTCGTTTGGACGGAGGGGTTGTTTGCCGAGCCCATTCGGGTGCGAGCCAGAGCCGCTGGGTCTCGGCAAGGTTGCAGGAAGAGCCCCCTAGCCTCTGCATGGAGTGAGAGGGCCATCGAGAGTTCCCCTAGCTTTTTGTACACCCCTCGCACATGAGGGTTTGTCTACCGAGGCTCCTTTGGGTGCGAGCTTGGGTCACAGGGTCTCAGCATATCTATAGGAAGGGCTCCCTAGCCTCTGCATGGAGCGAGAGGGCCGTAAAGAGCTCCCCTGGCTTTTTGTACAACCCTCACACTTTCTTCTCGCTCAGAAGGAGGGGTTGTTTGCCGAGCCCCTTGAGTGCGAGCCGAGGTCGCTAGGTCTCGGCAAGGTTGTAGGAAGAGCCCCCTAGCCTCTACACAGAGCAAGAGGTCCGTCAGGGGTTCCCCTGGCTTTTTGTATGACCCTCACGCTTCATTTTTGCTCGGAAGGAGCGGTGGAATGTGCCAGGCTACCCTCGGTGGGCATGAGTAGTGGCACTTCTGGTGAGCTGTATCGAGTAAGTCTGAGTGGAGGCCCATGCCCCATTCGCTAGGGGATGGCTAGCGGTCTAGAGACGCACTCTAAGAGTACCGGAGGGTTTCTCTAGTGGGTGCCGAGGCCATTCGCTGGGCCTCGGTGGCTCGGCACCTCCCTACGGTGGGATCCCATTTGGAGACCTCCCTACCGGTCTCGGACATGACTTAGGGCGTCCCAAGCGTTTTGCTTGCTTGGGCCTCGGCCCCGTGTGGGCTCGCCCGCGGTCGTCCTTGACTCTGTTGTCCTGGGGCGGCTATCGAAACCCCTAGGGGCCCAGCCTTCGAACCCCTGGACTGTAATAGGCTCAGAGCCTGGTTCCTTCATCTGAAAGGAATGGGGCGGGGGGAATATCTTCCCCATTGGCTCGGCAATGGCTAGCGCACCTTTTGAGGCAGTTTTCTGGGGAGGCGGAACGACGCCTGCTACCGTAGTGGTCGGGCATGACGTGGTGGATGGGACATAACTATTCCCGCAATTAATGAGAAAAAGGTGGGCGCGTGGGTGGTAAAATCGGATTGGGGTTAACCGCGCCAGATCCAGGGGAAACTTCCCCGATTTCATCGCCTATCCGTTTCGCCTTCACCCTGCATAAATACTGAAAGAGCCTCGCCCCTCCTCACCTTGCCTTGCCTGCGTTAGCTCTGCCTCCATTGAGCCATCGCTAGAGTAGCGGGTGCCGGGAAGAAGAAGGGAGAAGAGCAAGCCAGGGAGAGAGCGAGAAAGAGAGAGAGAGAGAGAGAGAAACTCACTGCCACATTTGATTCCTCCACCGCATCCATGGCCGGCGACATCGTTGTCATCGAGGCGGACCCTTGGGATCCATCTGACATCACCGCAGAGATGCTTCAGTCGCTCGTCGATGGTGGACTTCTTCGTCCGGTGATGGACCCCAACAGGCTAGAGTGGATCGCTCTGTACGGCGAGCCGGAGCCAAGGCCTCACGACGATTATGTCATGAGCTTCATCTCCTTTCACGAGCGTGGCCTCGGTGTCCCGGCGGATCGGTTCATGTGGGTGCTCTCGCACTACTATGGCGTGGAGCTCCACAACTTCAACCCCAACTCCATCGCACAGGCGGCCATCTTCGTCGCTGTCTGCGAGGGGTACTTGGGGATTGCTCCCCATTGGGAGTTGTGGCTCCACCTCTTCTGGGCAGGGCATACCACTAAGCCGATGGGCACGTTGGGCATGAGGAAAGCGACGAGGGCCGGTGGCTGCACTCTCCAAGTGCGCCAGGACCGCCAGCACCTCTACATCCTGGCCTAGCTCGCGTCATCCAATCGTCGATGGTACACGAGCTGGTTCTATCTTCGCAATGACGATGGAGGACTTCCCCCCTACACTGGGCAGATTGTGGGGAGCTGCCTGGAGAGGTGGAAGTACGGCGTCCCGAGGGAGGATCAGCCCAAGCTACAGCCGCTTCTGGAGGGTCTGGAGAGGCTACGGGGCCGTGGCCTTACCGCGGCTGTGGTCATGGCTGCCTTCCACCACTGGAGGGTGCTGCCGCTGATGGCTCGGCGGCGGCGGTTGTTCGAGATGAGGCCAGGTGAGCCCAATGAGGGCATCTGGATGTCCTCCTCCGCCCTTTCCGATGAGGAAATTCTTCGTCGGGTGGGGGAGATGGTGGAGGCGAAGCTGAGGGGCAGCAACTTGACCCCCATCACGATGCGCCCGTCGCGGGGGTTCCTCTCGTTGGTAAGTCATGCGCCGCTATAGCCCCTGAGCCTCCTCCGTTTCCCCCACCCGACGAAGAATTTCCTCATAGGAAAGGGTGGAGGAGGACATCCGGATGCCCTCATTGGGCTCACCCGGCCTCATCTTGAACAGCCGCCGCCGCCGAGCCATCAGCGGTAGCACCATCCGATGGTGGAAGGCAGCCACGACCACAGCCGCGGTAAGGCCACGGCCCCGTAGCCTCTCCAGCCCCTCTAGAAGCGGCTGCAGCTTGGGCTAATCCTCCCTCGGGATGCCGTACTTCAAGCTGGGTGAGAGAGGGAGCTAGTCCCAGGTCTCGGCGTGGAGTGATGTGGACCACCTAAGACGTTGCTCTCAGGTGGCAGGGAAGTGTGCGTGTTATAGAATGTTGCTTTAGTGGGTGCCCCTCCCCCCTTAGAAATGGCCCAAGTCCTTTCCTTTTATAGTTTGAAGGGAGGACAAGGGTAGTACATGTGCTAACTATACGACGTCATGTGAATAGAGGCGGCGTGTCCAAGCCCTGTAGCCTATTCCTGTGGTGGTATGGTCGTCGGAGCGGTCCGTCCTTGGAGCGCTGGGGCAACGTGCTAGTCACATCCGATCCTGTGCTTCATGGGAGCTCTAGGGCTGCCTCTGAGCGGGCGCAGCGGTCAGCGTGCGGGTCACTGTGGATTGACTGCGCGTGAGGTCGAGGCTCGGTTGGTGCCGAGGCCGAACCACGGTGGGGGGTCTCGATAGACGTGAATCCTGAGATAGCCAAGACCCTAACGTAGAGTGACGAGGCCCAGAGGGAGCGGTCAATCTGGTACCCTAGTTCGGAGGCGATGATGACCCGGACCAGACTTCCCATGCTGTGTTGTCCTCGGGGCGGGGGTTACAGGGCACAGTGCAGTTCAGGCGCCGATCGTGGGCACAGCGCTAGAACACAGTGGCCAGTAATCCCCGCCGCGCCTTATCCCAGCCAGTATGGCGTTGATGTGACTCCTTGTCTTGTCGGCCGCTCCGCGGTGTCGAGCCATCGCCCAGCTAAGATTGCGGGAGTGGTTGATGCATTAATGGGACATGACATGCTGTCGGAAAGACCGGTCGAGGCGGGAGCAACGGGTTATTGACAAGCCAGCCTTGAGCGATACGGAGAATAGCTGTCTCATTCGAGGCTGTACGCACGGGGCCTCGGGCGAGACAAAGATTGGGCTCCTTGCCGAGGCTTCCTGTGAGAGGCCTCGCGCGAGGCGGAGATTGCGTTAGGGCGCCGAGACCTCCCGTGCGAGGCCTGAGGCGAGGCGAAGAGCTGGCAGGCTTGGTCGGGGCTGGTGGTGAACCCATGGCTTACCTTCTAGCTTTGTTGATGGGATTTAAGTGACCCTTTTGGTGTACGCTCTGGGTACCCCTTTTTATGGTACCCGACACATTGATCATGTGTTTCGCATTTGGGAATTGAAACAACTTGTTGCGACTCTTAAGCTAAAATTGTGACAACTAAAAGCTTATTGTTGTTAAACTAGTGCCAAGCCTTTTGAGCCTCATGAACCCCATGTTACACTTGTTGAGTATGACATGTACTTACGCTTCTTTATTTTCATTATTTGGATAAAAATCCTGGATGGGTAACAGATGGCTATGGGTATGATGATTTTTCTGAGGACTTCTAGACTTGTGGTCAACCAGTCGATGTCCCTGTGAAATGGAGCTTCCACGAGAGATCTTTTTGTTATACTTTCGCTACATTTATGTGATAACTCTATCTTATTCGTGATGTAATAAACACTTGTGATGATACTATTCTTAATTTGTCGGCTTATGTGTGTGACTGATCTCTGGGCGCACATAAGATTTTGTATCCTATTTTATCCTTAAAATTGGGTGTGACAGATTGGTATCAAAGTTGTGTTGACTGTAGGACGCAAGCCTAGTTAGCAATGGTCATTTTAGCTTCTTTTGCTTCACTCATTTCATGCTTTGTATCTCACCCTTGTTATTTGCAAGTTTTATGCTTCTTTTGCCTCACTCTGTTATGAAAATTTTGCTTCTATTCTAACTAAATCTGATTCTATAGATGCCTCGTTCCAACAAGACCGTCCACATTAGCTATAGAGGACCATGCTTCACTGAAGGAAATCATCCCCAGGTGTGGGGTGGACCAAGGAGTTCTATTTCAAGCATGGGGATGACACGGCCTACTTCCATTCCCTACTCATGACAGTGCTTGTATGCTACTACCCCAACTTGTGTCCCTATGTGCAATATCATTGCACCGAGTACCAGCACCCCCATGAAGCTACATATTGGAAGATAGACTTGTTTGTCACTAGTTGGAATGAATCTAGGAAGGCTCGTAGGGTGGAAACCAGTCACACTCACCTGGTGAGTCATGCCACTATGGAGGAAAGTTTGGAGGATGCAGCCTATGAAGCTTGTATGATATACCGTGCCCGACGATTTGAGAAAATGAAGGAAGATCCATTTAGGTTTCTTCCTTGTTGTGACCCTGAAAAAGAAGGATGGGAGATGATGGAGCCTCAAGGTCTTGATATGACTACAAAGGTGATAGTCCGTTTTGCTAGGGAGATACTCCAGAAGAATGATGTCCTTAAGGAAGAATTGGAAAAGGAAAAGAAGGCTCGCAAACGGGTTGCAAGGCAGCTTGATGAGTATAGGACCCAGCTCAAGATGCCCAAGATCTATGAGAAGCTACCCAGAGTTCGTCACCATAAGAGTTTAGAGTCCCTTATGTAATAAAGACGTTAGTAGCACGGGTCAAGTTGAGTTAAGATGAGTCTAGAAGTGTGGTGTGAACATTGGTGTGCCTATTTGATTTGTTATTATGTTTATGTGTGAGTTGAATTTTTGTAATGAATGCTGAAAATTTGTGGGCATGTCCGCAAGTTTCATAGTTAAGAATATTAAAGCTTGGGTCAATAAATAAATATTTGGGTTTGGTACATCATGTTCTCCGGGATCTGTTTTTCGGAGCAGTCTTCCCTTATCTCAAAGCCAATTAAAATCTACTCAACCAAAAATTATAAAACATTTATGAGAATAACTAGACTTAAGTATCTTTCCAATTCCTCTGGAATTACCCCTATATATGATCTGGTTTGTGAGATATCGCTGTTTCAAGATAAAGTTTCTGCACAATCTGGAATCTAGAAACAGTTTTGGTTGTATCCTATTTTGGAATAATCTAACGACAGAATCTGGGAATGTGGTCTGAATAAAAGTTGTAGATAATTTCTTAAGCTTTGTAACCATATAAAGTACGCAACATTTGGATTTATGGAACTCGAGATATGACTGTTTTACCAAGCTACTGATGTTGAGACTCGTCCAGAAAATTTTCAGAATCTATTCTAACATGGAAATTTTTAAATTTTGAATATTTGTGTTAAATAGCAGATGTCTGGAAGAGGAAGAGGCCGAGGTCATGGAGGTGTTCCCCCACATCCACCACCACCACCACCACCGACTATTGAGCAACTCTTGGCAGCACAGACACAGATTATACAAGCTCTGATGCAGAATCAGCAGAATCATCCAGTTGGTGGAGCACCACGTGACAAGCGCAGTGAATTCTTGAAGGCCCATCCCCTAGTGTTTTCTCATGCTACTGATCCATTGAAAGCAGATGATTGGTTTGTGCAGTGAAAAAGCAACTCAACATAGCGCAGTGCGATGACCAGCAAAAGGTGTTGTATGCGTCAGGACAACTTTAGGGAGAAGCCCAAGACTGGTGGGAGACATTCGAGTATGGACGTTCCGCCAATGCTCCTCCTATCACCTGGTAGGAATTTAGAGAGAATTTCAGATTCTACCATATACCTGAAGGATTGATAGAGCTGAAGCAGGAGGAATTCAAAGCTCTTAAGCAGGGATCCATGTCCATTGCGGAGTATCATGACAAGTTTGCCCAGCTGTCACGTTATGCTCCGAATGAGTTTGCTGATGATGCTAACAGGCAATGTTGCTTTCTCAAGGGTCTGTATGATGGTCTGTAACTCCAGCTTATGTCCAATACCTACCCTAATTTTCAGACACAGGTGAATCGCGCTATTGTTATTAACAACAAGCGCAAGGAGATGGAGGCCAAGAAGAGGAGGCTTCAGGGACAGGCCTCTAGAAGCAATACTCGTCTGCGTACTAATCCTCTGCAAGGTTTCTAGCAGAGGTACCAGGGACCACCCAATCAATGGAATCACAACCCGAACCAACAACAGATTGGTAATCAACATCCTTAGCAGTAGAGTGGTCAGCAGACACCATGATAGGGTACACCCAACAACACTCCCATGAAGACCAGTGCACCTAGTACTCCCAACATATGCTATCGCTGTGGAGAAGTTAGGCATTATGCTAACCATTGCCCTAGGAAGCAGAATCAACAGACACCCTAGGGTTAGCAGAGTAATCAGAAGGGAAGGCCGCAGAAGCCAGCACCCAACACAGGAAAGGTGAACCATGTGTCTACCGAGATGGCGCTTGCGGAACCAGAAGTCATGCTCGGTACATTCAATGTCAACTCAACCCCTGCCACTATTCTTTTTGATTCTGGAGCTTCGTATTCATTCATATCACAAGCATTTGTTAGAAACCATAGCATACCATTATGTGCCATGCAAAATCCCATATTGGTAAACTCACCAGGAGGTAGTATGCAAGTTTCCTACCGTTGCCTTCCGACTAGTCTATTCTTAAGGGGGTAGAGTTTAAAGTGAGCCCCATTGTGTTGAGAGCATCTGGTATTGATGTGATTCTAGGTATGGACTAGATGATGCAACAACAAGCAGTGATTTAGTGTAAGGAGAAGGTAGTTGTTGTGACCACACTGAATGGGGAAAGGATCAGTGTTGATGTTGTAATACGAGCACAACCAACAGCTATAGTGAACTAGCTTGATGATAGCGTCAACAAGGAGGACCCAGTGGTAGATGAGTTTCTAGATGTGTTCCCCGATGACTTGCCAGGTATGCCACCTGACCGTGACATTGAGTTTATTATTGAATTATTACCTAGAACTGCACCTATAGCTAAGCATCCATATAGAATGGGGGTTAATGAACTAGAGGAACTTAAGAAACCAATTAAGGAGTTACAGGAGAAAGGTTTTATGCATCCTAGTTCATCACCTTGGGGAGCACCGGTTTTATTTGTTGACAAGAAGGATGGTACTCAGAGGATGTGTGTTGATTATCGGTCACTCAATGAGGTTACTATCAAGAACAAGTACCCATTACCTATAATTGATGATTTGTTTGATCAATTGAGAGGTGCTTGTGTTTTCTCTAAGATTGATCTTCGTTCTGGCTATCATCAGTTGAAGATTCGAGCCACAGACATACCCAAGACAGCTTTTACTATGAGGTATGGTTTGTACGAGTACATTGTTATGTCCTTTCATTTGACCAATGCACCTGTCTACTTTATGTACTTGATGAATAAGGTATTCATGGAGTTTTTGGATAAGTTTGTGGTGGTATTTATCGATGATATATTGGCATTATCCAAAACAAAAGAAGAGCATGTTGAACATCTAAGGTTGGTCCTACAAAAGCTCAGAGAACACAAGTTGTATGCTAAGCGAAGCAAGTGTGAATTCTGGTTGAAGGAAGTTTCTTTCCTAGGCCATGTTGTCTCTAATGGTGGAATTGTAGTAGATCCAAGCAAGGTGAAAGATATATTGAATTTGAAACCACCAACCGATGTGGGAGAGATTCATAGTTTCTTGGGATTAGCTGGATACTATAGAAGGTTCATAGAAGGTTTCTCTAAACTTGCCAAGCCTATGACAGCTCTATTGGAGAAAAATGCTAAGTTTGTGTGGTCCGAGAAGTGCCAGGCTAACTTTGAAGAATTGAAGAAGAGATTGACTACAGCCCCAGTATTGGTTTTGCCAGATTTGAACAAGAGTTTTTCGATCTATTGTGATGCATCTCGTCAAGGTCTTGGATGTGTTCTTATTTAAGAAGGCAGAGTAGTGGCTTATCCATCCCGATAGTTGAGAAAGCATGAGTTAAATTATCCTACTCATGACTTGCAGTTAGCAGCAGTGGTTCATGCTCTGAAGATTTGGAGGCACTATCTTATTGGGCATAAGAGTGACATCTATACTGATCATAAGAGTCTAAAGTATATTTTACTCAGACAGATCTGAATATGAGACAGCATCGATGGTTAGAGTTGATCAAAGATTATGATCTAGAGGTACACTATCATCCTGAAAAGGCGAATGTTGTTGTCAATGCTCTTAGCAGGAAGAGTTATGACAATGAGGTGCAAGTGACACCGATGTCAAGTGAATTATGTGCTAAATTCGATTGACTAAATTTGGGCTTTGTCATTAATTCAGTGGAGTTGGTGTTGGAGCCTAAACTAGAGCAAGAAATATGTAAGGGACAGTTACAGAATGCGAAGTTGAAAGAGATAGCGGAAAACATAGTGATTGGTAAGTCACCAGGTTTCCGTATGGATGACAATGGAACTCTATGGTTTGGGAAAAGACTATGTGTGCCTGAGGATAAGGCTATACGAGAGGCAATTCTTTGTGAGGCACATGAGTCTGCTTACTCTACTCATCCTAGGAGTACTAAGATGTATTTAGATCTGAAAGAGAAGTATTGGTGGTATGGACTGAAGAGAGATGTTGCTGAATATGTTGCTTTGTGTGACACATGTCAGAGAGTCAAAGCTGAACATCAAAGACCTGCAGGATTGCTACAACCAATGAAGATACCTGAGTGGAAGTGGGAAGAAGTTGGTATGGATTTTATAGTTAGGTTACCACGTACTCAGAGAGGTTATGATTCAATATGGGCGGTAGTAGATTGGTTAACTAAAGTTGCTCACTTTATACCAGTCAAGACTACTTATAATGGACTAAGGTTAGCCTAATTATATATGGAAAGAATAGTGTGTCTACATGGAGTTCCCAAGAAAATTGTGTCTGATCGAGGTACTCAATTTACATCTTATTTTTGGCAGCAAGTACATAGTTCGTTGGGAACAAAGCTGAATTTTAGTACAACATATCATCCTCAGACAGATGGGCAAACTGAGAGAATTAATCAGATATTAGAGGATATATTGAGAGCTTGTGCGTTGCAGTATGGTACAAGTTGGGACAAGAGTTTGCCTTATGCAGAGTTCTCATATAACAACAGTTATTACAAGAGTCTCAATATGCACCTTTCGAAGCTTTGTATGGACAAAAGTGTAGAATCCTGTTGTTTTGGAATCAAATGGGAGAAACACAAGTGTTCGGACCAGATGTTTTAAGAGACGTAGAAGAGCAAGTAAGGATGATCAGAGATAATTTGAGAGTGGCTCAGTCTCGACAGAAGAGTTATGCAGACACTAGGAGAAGAGAATTGGTTTTCGAAGTAGGTGATTATGTTTACTTGAAAGTGTCACCTATGAGAAGTGTGAGAAGGTTTAACATGAAAGGAAAGTTAGCACCAAGGTATATTGGACTTTTTAAGATTTTAGAGAGACGTGGTGAAGTAGCTTATCAGTTAGAATTGCCTAAGAATTTGTCAGGTGTGCACGATGTGTTCCATGTGTCTCAACTAAAGAAGTGTTTGCGTGTACCCGAGGAGCAGATACCGTTAGAAGAGCTTATAGTTAAGGAAGATCTCACTTATGAGGAGTTTTCGGTAAGGATTTTGGAGACGGCAGAAAGAGTTACCAGGAGCCAAGTTATAAAGATGTGTAAGGTTCGGTGGAATCAGTATACAAAAATGAGGCTACTTGGGAAAGAGAAGAGGATTTGAGGAAAATATACCTGAAGTTATTTGAGTAAGCATCGTCTGAATCTCGAGGATGAGATTTATTTTAAGGGGGGTAGAATTGTAACACCCTAAAATTTGCATATTTTTTAAATAGGTGAAAATGATTAATTATGCATTTTGTGGGAATTTGAGTTAGAGAAAAATAATAAATTTTATTAAATTAAAATCAAATGTAGGTTCACAATCATGTATGTGCATTCATGTCGCTGCATATCATTTTGTATTGCTTGGTTTGAAGTCAGATTCTAAATCGATTTGAATTTGCTTTGGAAAATTAGAAAAAGTAAAAATGGATTTCTCTTCCTCCCTTCTCCTTTCGGCCTAGCTGGCCATTTGGTCCCCCCCCCCCCCCCGCCCGCTCAGGCCGAACCCAGCATGTCGGTCTGCCTTGCTCGTGGTTGTTCCTGCGCCCACTCCGCAAGGCCCATCAACGCGCTCCTGGCCCAACCAGACACCATGCCCGCGTGTCCTCTCCGGCCGCTGACCGCCCTGGCCCACAGGTCAGGCGCTTCTATTGCTTCCCGCTCATTACTCTTTGGTCCGATGAGTTCCCCACTCCCTCCTCTCTCTCCCAGACTTCTTTCGTCGAACCGAGCATCATAGATCGAGAACCCAAAGCTCCGGTGAGCCATCCATGGCGCCACTGCCGTTAACCTGCCGCCGGTCCTATTTTGGCCGGCAGCGTTTTTTTTCCACCCGCCAGATCCAATCTTGGCCGTCCAATTCTAATCTAACGGTCCCAAATCCAAGTTACCCCTTCGTTCTGGAATTTTGCATAAGATCCCTTATAATTACTTTAGTATTAACCCGCCGTCCCTAGCATGTTTTCAGATTCCGTTTTCTTCTTCTGAAAGCGTATTTTTGTTCGGTTTGATTGAAAATATGTTTTCAGTTATTTACAGTTTTACCACTAGATTTGTTTTAGACATAAAATCTACGTTTTAACTCCGATTTGATCTGTTCGAGTTGCGTTAGGTTCATAATTTCATAATCTACATGTTCATACTACTGTTAAGTAGGTTTTCAACTTTTAAAATTTGAGGTTAGCTTTAATCTATTATTTTACTATAGGAAATCTTGTTTAATTCATAACTTCTTCATTTTAGCTCTGATTTTTGTGATCTTCATGTTTGTGTGTTCGTAGCGAGACGTAGATTCGTTTTCCAAACTTTTCATCTTGATTTTATGTTGTTGGTGTACTGTTCTAATCTATAGCTTTTGTTTGCAATGCATGATTGCTCCTGGATGCTTGTATGTTGCTATGATTAACGAGTATAGACGGTGAGCAATTCATAGGAGATCAAGGGTATTACTTTGATGAGCAGGATCAGCAGGAGTATTGTGCTCAAGGCAAGTATAGCATGGGACCATCCTTGTTTCCTATTCATGTTAATTCTTTAAATTCATGTTGCGTGTGTCACCTTGATAGGGATTCCCTAGAATTGAACTTATACCTTGTCACCTACGGGATATGCATTGGGTAGCTTTGCTAGTGCTCAATTAAACCATGATCTTGTAACCTGACTAATGGTACATGCAATAAACATTAAAATATGACTTTATAGCAACTTGGAGACAGGGGGTTGGAGTGTTTAGCTACTTTCTAAATGCTTTAGATTCCTCTCCCTAAGGACTTATCTGTAAGTGATCATCTAGGACTTACAATACAGCTATGAGGGCTACATGGCTCTAGCTTTAGCTTAGTATGAGGACCTTTTCTAGCTTGTTAGTGGTTACCTTTATTGGCGTAAGAATGGCTTAACGAATCGGGTATAGGACAGCCTCTACTCTTATGTGTATAGCCGTGAGTGATTTGTGCCATTTGATAGGGGGGTTCCTATATCTTTTTGCCGAGTGAATCTAATGGCCCTAACTTATTAGACAAACCTTTGAAAGGCTTCATAGTGACCCCAGCCTGCTCACCTTGGAAGTATTTTGGGAGTAATTAATCCAGGCATATGGGTATCACGACTCACAGTGAAAGTGTACAACCTCTGTAGAGTGCAAAACTGGTATATCAGTCATGCTCACGGTCACGAGCAGCCTTGGAACCCTTACGAAATAGATGAACACTAAGAATTATCTGTTTATGCTATTCATTATTCATGTTTACATTGATCATGTGTTTCGCATTTGGGAATTGAAACAACTTGTTGCTACTCTTAAGCTAAAATTGTGACAACTAAAAGCTGATTGTTGTTAAACCTGTGTCAAGCCTTTTGAGCCTCATGAACCCCATGTTACACTTGTTGAGTACGACTTGTACTTACGCTTGTTTATTTTCATTATTTGGATAAAAATCCTAGATGGGTAACAGATGGCTATGGATATGATAGTTTTTCTGAGGACTTCTAGACTTGTGGTCAACCAGTCGATGTCCCTGTAAAATGGAGCTTCCATGAGAGATCTTTTTGTTATAGTTTCGCTATATTTATGTGATAACTCTGTCTTATTCATGATGTAATAAACACTTGTGATGATACTATTCTTAATTTGTTGGCTTATGTGTGTGACTGATCTCTGGGCGCACATAAGATTTTGCATCCTATTTTATCCTTAAAATTGGGTGTGACATGTGGCTAAAGTTACAGTTCCTTTCCTAAAGTTTAGTCCCTGTCACATCGGAAGTTTGCACATACATAGAGTATTAAATATAGATTAAAAATAACTAATTGCATAGATTGTGACTATTTTGTTAGATAATTTTTTAAGCCAAATTAGTCCATGATTTGACAATATTGTGCTATAGTAAACATGTGCTAATGACAGATTAATGAGGCTTAATAAATTCGTCTCATGGATTACCGATGACTTCTATAATTTATTTTATTATTACTATCCGAACACTCGATGTGACACCCCCACGTGGCACCCGATGTGACACCCCTAAACTTTGGCCCCTAGATTTAAACACCCCATTAGAGGCACGCTTAAAGATTTGATAAGTAAGATGCATCTAAAGATAAAATTATATATGCATGAGTTGCAAGAGGGTGGTTCTATAGTTAGACATCGTTTGGTCTTGAAGGAAATCATCTCTAATGTACAATCTATGGAGGTAGAAAGCAATGACGAGGATTTAGGTCTAATTTGTCTGTACTCTTGGCCTAGTTCTTTTGTACACAGATACTATATTAATATAGTCATGATTCTTTAACACTTGATTGCCGGTGCGGGACCTACGGGATACTGCGCAAGGAAGGGAGAAGATCTAGTCTAACTAGGATTCCTCCCATGTAATCTTAGTAGTAGTATTATTCTGTAATCCTACTAGGGTTCTCTCATTGTAAACCGACTAGGATTCTGACCTCCTGACTATATAAAGGAGGGCAGGGTTCCTAGAGAGATGACTTTTACAACACAACACTTGATAATCAATCCAACGCAAAGGCTAACGCCAACTGGATGTAGGGGTATTACTCGATCAACGATCGAGGGTCCGAACCAGGATAAATCGACTGTCTCTTGCGTTAACCGTCGAGTTCCGCATACGCTGAAGCCCGAACATACTGCCCCGGGTACCCCCATGGTAGGCTATCGGTGGTCACCTGCCACAGGGGTACCCGGGGTAGTATGTTTGGGCTTCAGCGTATGCGGAACTCGAGTGATGTAGCTATGTCTGTGTTCTTTTTGTCCTGTGGCCTTGAAGTGGTCTGTATTGAAGAAGTCTTCTGAGTGATGTGCGCTTTTTTGAAGGAAAAAGTGCACTCACTGAGTGTAGCCCCCGAGCCTCTTGCTATTTGGAACAAAAAGTTGGAGGGTCTTGAATCTTATGTTGTTTGAAAAACTACTGTCTTGAGGAAGTCTTCTGTGTGATGTGCTCTTTTTGAAGGAAAAAATGCAATCACTGAGTTTAGCCCCCGAGCCTCTTGCTAGGTTCTTTTGTCCAAAAAGAACTTGGATACATATTCTTGGCATGTTCTCTCATAGTCCGCTATTGTCAGATGTAGTTGTATGGTGGTTGGTGATAGTAAATACTGTTTGTTCACAAGTTGTACAGTGTTGGTATATTCTTCCGAATATACTCGTTCCTGAATACTACTCCTTCACGCCTAAGTCCTCTTTCATTGAATTATGTCTTTTCACTATGTCCTTTGTTAGGTTTGTTCCATTGGTGCTCCCGGTCCATGTGCACCTCTTCTTTGGCCTATAAATATCCTCCTTGTGTGCTATTTTGATTCATCGAGCATTCTGTTGCGTGGTCTAAAATCTCCATAGTCATGAATATGGTAGTTTGTGAAGTAGAGTAGCCTCTGGGCGTATTTTGCCATAGCTGGAGGGAGTCTTGTGATAGGGATTAGAGGTAGGCTAATCCCGCAGCAGCATTGTACTTGGAAGTATGTGGCGGTAGTTGTAGGGAGTCTTGTGATGTGGGATGCGATCCTTCATCTGGCAGTTCTGGGTTGATCCTCGTCGCCTACCCTAAGATTGTCCAGTGCAGATCAACACCATATCTAGCATCACATCGGACTTGGGTAGATAGATGCCTGCCAGCCTTCTCTGCTCCATGTTGTCCCACCGTGCTATTGATTTCCGCCTTGAATGCACTGCGTCCGTCCTTTAAAGAAAACAGTGTAGCTGAGTGCGGTTTGTTCTATCGAGTAGCAATTTGGAACACGTAGTCGTTCCAGAGCCTAGCTGTGTCTGGGTTCCTCTTTGCTACCTTGCTTGTCGTAGTACCGAGTTCGTTGGGTCTTGTAAGATGTGTAATCTTCTATTTTTTGAAACCATTTATAATGGAAAGAATCTTATCTTTTGAGTTGTCATTCTTTATTCTCTTGATGTCCCTGTTGTTTGTGAGATTCCTGAGTTCTTTTTATGAGGACCGGGTTGTTGTGTTCCTTGTGAGTTAACCCTTCTTTACTTCATGGCTGATGAGTTCTTTCTGTAGCAATATGAATACTCCGCCGTGGTACTGGATGGATAAGTCTGAAATCTGCCTGTTGAACTGTACCGTTGTGTGGATTTGTGTCGTCCGTCATTTTAGCTGTGCCAGTAAATGGACCGTTGTGTCCTCATGCCGTGTTAAAGCGGGCCTAGTGGGCCGCATTTTTACCAGTGTAAAATCTATTTAAAGGCCTTTCTCCTCCTTTTCTTTGGTACCCTGCCTTTGCCTTGAAACCCTAGCCTTCGAAACTCCGCCGCCGCCATTGCCGCCGTCGTCTGAGTGCTTCCGTCTTAGCCTTCTCGATTCTTAGTGCCTCATTGCCTTTGGTAGTATATGGGTAGGAAGAAGTCGGCAAGTAAGTCCCAGGTGACCTTTGTCGACGAGGAAGCATCGCTCTCCGTTATCGAAAATCAAGAATTCATGGTGATGAGGGCTGCTCAGAAGATCTGGCCGGCTCCAACAACAACTAAAGATCAGCTTCGCAAGCTCGTTAGCGATGGTTTGATTTAGAGCAAGGATATTGCTGATTGGAGAGCTCCAGGCGAGCATCGGGTCCCTGCCCCAGGCCCTAGTGAGATTATTCTTTTCGTCTCCTTTATCCGTGCCGATCTCTGCCTTCCTGCTTCTGCTTTTCTTCACCGATTTCTCAACTATTTTGGGATTAGCCTTAACCATCTTGCTCCCAATGCTGTCCTTCATCTTTCTATTTTTGTTCATCTTTGTGAAACCTTCCTTGGAATTCCTCCTTCTCTTTCTCTCTTTCGTTACTTCTTTCGCCTGAAGCCACAACCCCACCGCGATGACACCAATGTTCTTGGTGGCTGCGGGATTTAGTTTTGCCAAGGTCTTAAGAGCAAATTCTTTGACAATGACCTGGTTGATTCTATGAGGGAATGGCGTGCTGACTGGTTTTATGCTGTCAATTTGATTCCTCCTCTTTCCGTTCATTCTAGATCTAGTCCCTTGGTTAGTGACCGATGGGAAAAGAACCATGTGACGACTGCTGAGCTCTAGATGATCAAGCCTTTTCTTGAGAGGATTTGCACTCTAAAACAGCAAGGCTTGACCGGCTTTGGGATTATTTCTAGTTTTCTTCACCGCCGAGTTCAAGCTTTGAAGGAGCGAGAACATTACGGTTTTGAGTACTCTGGGGCGGAGGACCCTTCTCGTATGTTCCCTACCCTTGAGTTCACTGATGAGGAGGTGCTTGAGCGTCTTTAGAAGATGCTAAAAGGAGTAAGCATCGTCCCGCTTGCTGTCCTTGAGTACAGTGCTAACAACCCACCCCCTGCTGTGAGTTGTTCTTTTCTTATGCGAGTACTTTTGAATGTCTTTTGTCGTATCCACTTTTTGCTTAATCTTCCTTGTCTTGTTGTTTTACTCTTTTATAGGAATTGGGGCGTAATTTCACATATCCAATTCCCCTTGATGATCTCCCTGCAAATGTGGGGGCTGGGGGTAGTCTTGCTGGGGCGTCCTTGACCAGTAAGTTTCAGACCATCACAATATTTCTTGGTGTTTCTTCCGCAAACCTTGATGTATATGTAGAGTATGTTCCTCATCTAGTTCCTCGAGCTCCTCGTACTTTTGGAAAGAGGGGGCGAGCGGATAGTTCTTCTTCTGCTCCATCTGCTGTCAATAAGTCTCGCCAGTCAAGTACTCATCCAGGTACTCCAGTTGTAGGTAGCATGCTCTTAGGTGAGCATATTAATACGCTCTGTCCTTTTGTTGTTTGTTTTTATCTTTGACCGAGTACTATTGTCCTTTTTTAGCTAGTGCTATGGTGGCCTTGGTCGCGAGTGAGGAAGAAGAGGATGATGATGCTGCCCTTGTTACTCGTCGGTTAGTTCTTCTCTTGTTTTCCTATTATTGAACCCCTCTTTTTGTTTTGACTTTGGTTTTGTTCTCTTGTAGTAAGCGGTCATCGGGTTCGAGTTCTTCTGGGGCTCCAGTACCTGCCGCACCACTCCTGTCATAGGGTGGCGGTGATGTTTTTGCCGCTGTGGTTCCCCCTGTGAGGTCTTCTTTTGGTTTTATGAAGAAGAAGATAGCTGAGTGAGTGAATTCTAGTTTTATTTCTTTGCTTCTATTCCCCTTTTTTCTTATTCTTATCGGCGAGTTTCATTGTCAACTTTTAGGCCTTCGTCTTCTCTGAACCCTCAGTTGACTTCTTGTCAGCCCTCTAGTGCGCCCTTGTGTACTGAGTCTCAGGACTCAGAACGCACGGTCGTCGAGGTGGCTATGAGGGGGACAGAGTACGCAGCTGCTGAGTTGTTGACTCCTGAGGTGACCATGGCCATGGCGGTGAGTTCATCTGAGGGATTGGCCGTGGCTTCCTAGGAGATTGCCCCAGTCGTGCCTTCTTTGCCTCGGCCAGCTTCTCCCTCTCCACTTCTTGCTTCTGGTGGTCTGCTTTTGGCTGATGACGTGGTGCAGCAATTTGAAGCCACTCATCGATTGTCGGAGCTAACCGCTGCCTGGGGAAGCCTATCGACCCTTGCGACTTCTTTTGGGGAAAAGCTCTAGGTAAGTTTTTCTGTGGTTCTTTCTTTGGATGTTCGTTTTTCTTCTGTCCTTATGTCTTGTTTCTCTCTCTCTTTTTGCTCAGTCTTTTTCTCATGATCATACCGGCTTCTTTTTCTTGTCTGAAACTGAGAAAAAGTTGTCTTCTGAGGTGAGTACCCTAAAGGCAGAGCTTGACCTTTGTTGGGTCGAGTTAGAGGCCGAGTGTCAGACACATCAGAAGGAGGAGAAGGCTCTCCGTGCCCTGGTAGTTGAGGTAGAAAAGCATAGGGATGCAGCTGCCCAGGAGACCATGAAAAATGTGGAGGTCATGAAGAAAGAGTGCCGTGGTATCGCGAGTTCTTTTTTGTTTCCCTTTGTATTCAAATTTGCTTTTCTGCTGACTTGTCTTTTGTTGCTTGGTCTAGCTCTTTGAGTTGAAAAGCAGAAGCTCTCGGAGGGTATTGAGGAGATGAAGACACTCGTTCGTACTAGCCACAATAAGGCTGAGGAGGTAATTACTTGAGCTAAAGAAGAACTCACGCTTGCTAAGTTGATTAGGCATGGAGCTGACAGAGATCTTGTGCAGGCCCAAAAACCATTGAGGACTTGACTGGCAAGTTGGCAACGGCTACTGAGAACTGGAAAGCTTTGTGGAAGTCTTTTCAGTCAGTAGCCGACCTTCTCCAGACTCTAGCAGATGATGGTCATTCTTGGGCTCAGTTCATTCCCCAAGTGCCGACCTATTTCTAGGAGTTCGTGAAGAGGTGTGCCCATCTGTGTCCCAGGAATGTTCTTGCCTAGGTCTGGGTTCTTTCTCTGGAGTTTCCTTTGTCCAAGGTTGCTGATGAAGCCAAGAGTCAAGAGTATCTGGATGCTGTTGAGAAGTTTGAGCCTGAGGTTGATGATTTAGCCAGGAAGATTGTAGATAATCTTAACATTGATGTTTCTTCTCCTGATGACAATGCTTGATGTAATCGACCTTTGTATTCTAGCTTCTGTAATAAAACACTATACTTGAAGACTGAATGGAGATTCTTTATTTTTTGTTGATGTCTTCTTTGTCTGTATTTCTTTGTCTCATAAATAACCCAGCTTAGGTAAATCATTGTCTTGACAAACTTTCTTGATCTGTCGAGTGCTTTTTTGGCTTTCGTTTGTGCCTTGTAAACAACTCGGTATATGTAGATTGATGTCTTGACATACTTCCTTGATTTGTCGAGTGCTTGTCTGGCTTTCGTCTGTGACATGTAAACAACTCGGTATAGATTGTTGTCTCAACAAACTTTGTGTTCTTGTTAGTACTGAAAAGACTTAGGACATCTCTAGCTTCTTCTTATCGGCTTAACTCGGAGTGTAGTCAGCATCTGGTCCTATCTCTAGTTGCAAAAACATCTTAGGATCGACAAGCCCTCGAGCACTTCATGGTAGAGCTCTGGAAGCCTCGTCTTGTTCCTTTAGGTGCTGCCGAGTAGGTACAAGCGTCGTCCGAGTGCTTTCTTGCGCGAAACCGTGTAGTGCTTCTTGGGATATTCTGAGTATAGCCCCCGAGCCTCTTGCTATTTGGAACAAGGAGCTAGAGGGCCTTGTCTTGAAATTGCTCTGATTTATGCTTAGGCTTAGTTTCAGTTGTTTTGCTTTTTGGTTCGGGTGTTAGCTTATTAGCTACCCTCATCGGCGGGCTCGAGCATCTTTTCAGCTCTTTTGCTCTCGGCCGGTATGCTCAGGCATATTTTCAGCCATTTTGCTTTTTGGTTCAGGTGTTAGCTTCTTAGCTACCCTCATTGGTGGGCTCAAGCATCTTTTTAGCTCTTTTGCTCTCGGCCAGTATGCTTAGGCGCCTTTTCAGCCATTTTGCTTTTTGGTTAGGGTGTTAGCTTATTAGCTACCCTCATCGGTGGGCTCAAGCATCTTTTTAGCTCTTTTGCTCTCGCCCAGTATGCTCATTGGAAACAACTCGGGGAGAGCCATAATAAGACATATGTTGTCGAGAAAGAACCATCATTATTGATCATGAACATTGATAAGTCATAATAGTACATATGTTGTTGATGAGCACCATCTTTATTGATCATGAACATTGATCTCTTGTGGCTTGTGTATATATTTTCCCTTGAGTTGTTTTCATGCATAGAATCTTCTTAGCTGGCTGATGTGCCATGTATTGTTGACTTCTTTTCCGTCTTCAGTTACCAACTTGTATGTGCCTAGTCCGGTGACTTTTTTGATGATAAAAGGACCTTCCCATGGACTGAGTAGTTTATGGCGTTCGTCAGTTTTTTGTATTCTTCTTAGTACTAGGTCTCTGACTTGTAATGATCAAGACTGGGTATTCCTGTTGTAGTGGTGCCTTAATCCTTGGAGGTATCTTGCTGATTGAAGGGTAGCGTTTATTCTGATTTCTTCTGTATAGTCGAGCTCTAATCTTCGGGTGTGTTCTACTTCTCCTTTGTCATATTGTTCTATCCTTGGTGATGTCCAGATCAAGTCGGCAAGTAGTATGGCTTCTGATCCGTAAACCATGAAGAAAGGTGAGTATCCGGTGGCTCTGCTTATTTGAGTCCGTAGCCCCCATACGACCTTGGGTAATTCTTCAATCCATTTTGATCCATAGTCCACTAGTTCTTCATACAATCTTGGTTTTAATCCAGCTAGTATGAGTCCATTAGCCCTTTCTACCTGTCCATTGGCCTCTAGATGTGCGATTGATGCGTAATCTATTCTGAAGCCGCAGTCCTGTGCCCAACTTTGGAATTCTACGGCTGTGAAGGGAGAACCCAAATCTATGATGATTCGATTGGGCATGCCGAAATGGTGCATAATGTCTTGGATGAACTCGACTGCTTTGGCTACGCTGTATTTTGCGAGTGGTTTGTATTCAATCCACTTGGTGAACTTGTCAATTGCTACGGAGAAGTACTTGAAACCACCTTTTGCTTTCTTGAGAGGTCCTACTTGATCTAGCCCCCAGTAGGAGAAAGGCCAAGTGGGTGGGATGCAGATGAGATTGTGAGCTGGCACATGAGCTTGTCTTGCGAACATTTGACAATCTTTGCATCTTCTGACAAGTTCTTCTGCGTCTTTCAAAGCGGTTGGCCAGAAGAATCCGATGCAGAATGCTTTGCTGACTAGTGTTCTTGAAGCGGCGTGATTTCCATAGCAACCTGAGTGTATTTCGTCTAGGATCTCTTTGCCCTCATCAAATGAGACACATTTTAGGAGTACTCCTGATGATGCGGCTCTTCTGTAGAGCTTGTCTCCCACTAGGACGTAGTTCTTGCTTCTGCGAACAACTCAGGTAGCTTCCTCTTTTTCCGCTGGCAACTTATTCTCTTTGATGTAATCAATAAAAACCTAGGTCCATGAGGTGGTGATTACCAAGATCTAGGTACCTTTAGTTGAGATTTTAGGGGTTATCTCACCGGGTTGTTTGATAGAGGGAGCTGATAACTCCTCTATGAATACACCGGGTGGGACCTTCACCCTGTCTGATCCAAGCTTGGCGAGGATGTCTGCCACAATATTAGAATCATGCAGGACGTGTAGAATTTCTAATCCTTGAAAATGTTTTTCGAGCTTTCGTATTTCAGCACAGTAAGCGCCCATGTTTTCTTTGGTGCAGTCCCAATCTTTGTTGACTTGATTGATGACTACTGCTGAATCGCCGTATACGAGTAAACGCTTGATTTCGAGGGTAATTGCCACTCGTAGCCCATGGATGAGGGCTTCGTATTCTGCTTCATTGTTTGTAGCTTGCCATAATATCTAAAGGATGTACTTGAGTTGTTTTCCGTCTGGAGAAATGAGGAGGACGCCTGCACCGGCTCCGCCTAGCTTGAGTGATCCATCAAAGTACATCTTCCAATGATCAAGGATGGTATTTGACATAGGTTGTTGAATTTCTATCCACTCGGCAACAAAATCAGCCAGGGCTTGAGATTTAATTGCCTTCCGTGGGGTGAAATCGATATTGAGAGCACCAAGTTCAACTACCCACTTAGATATACGCCATGTTGCGTCTTTGTTGTGTAGGATGTCTCCGAGTGGGAAATCTGTCACCACGGTAATCTTGTGGCTTTCAAAGTGGCGAAGCTTGCGTGAAGTGATCAGTAGGGCGTAGAGTAGTTTTTGTACATGCAGGTACCAAATTTTTGATTCTGACAGTACTTCGCTGATGTAGTATACAGGGCGTTGTACTTTATATACACGCCCTTCTTCTTCTCTTTCTACGACAATCATTGTGCTGATCACAGTAGAAGTTGCCGCAATGTACAGCATCATGTCTTCGTATTTCTTTGGAGGTGTGAGAATGGGCAAGGAAGTTAGGTATGCTTTGAGCTTCTTGAAAGTTTCATTGGCTTCTTCTGTCCACTCGAATTTGTCTGTCTTCTTTAGCAGTTCAAAGAAATGTAACCCTTTTTTGCCAAGTCTTGATATGAAATGATTTAGGGCCGCCATGCAGCCTATTAGCTTCTGCACATCTTTGACACTTCAAGGCAGGCCCATCTCTGTTATGGCTTGAATTTGCTTGGCGCTTGCTTCGATTCCGCGATGACTGACCAAGAATCCGAGTAGTTGTCCTGAAGGAACTCCGAATACACACTTGTTTGGGTTCAATTTCCACCTCCATCTTTTCAGGTTTTTGAAGGTTTTCTTTAAGTCCTTAATTAGTGTGTCTAGGTTCTTTGTCTTAACTACTACGTCATCCACGTATACTTCTATGTTTTCGCCGATCTGATCACCGAGGCACGTTTGGATAGCTCTTTGGTAAGTGGCACCAGATTCTTGAGTCCAAATGATATGGTTTTGTTGCATTAAGCACCGAATGGAGTGATGAAAGATGTCTTGCTCTGGTCTTGTTCCTTTAATGCAATCTAGTGATATCCTGAATAGCAATCAAGAAAGGATAATAGGGCAAATCCTGCTGTTGAATCAACTATCTGATCAATGCGTGGTAGCCCGAACGGATCTTTCAGGCAGTGTTTGTTGAGATCTATGTAGTCGACACACATGCGCCACTCGTCTGTATTCTTTTTCTGTACCAGAACTGGGTTTGCTAGCCAATCTAGATGGAGGATTTCTCTGATGAATCCGACTGCCATTAGTTTTGTAATTTCTTTTTTAATTGTTGCCTTCTTGTCGGGTGAGAATCGCCATAGTCGTTGCTTCACTGGCTTGGAGCCTTCATTGATATCAATTCTATGCTCAGCCAACTCTCTTGGGACCCCTGGCATGTCGGCTGGCTTCCAAGCGAAGATATCTTTATTGTCGCGAAGAAAGTTGGTGAGCGCGAGTTCCTATTTTGCCGAGAGGTGAGCGCTGATGGTTGCCATTTTGGAGGGATCACCGGTGCCTAGGTCGATTTGCTTGATGTCGGCTTCTTTTGGTGGTGCTAGGATGCTGGGTTTTTTAGCTGATATCACTAGCTCTTCTGGGCTCATTTCTGCTGCAACAGTGGCTATTTCTTTTCTTCCATCTGCGTCCTGTGCTTTTGCTGCAATTTGGATTGCCTGAACATCGCAGTCAAAAGCACGCTTCAAATCACTCCGAAGAGAAAGGACACCGTTAGGCCCTGGCATCTTAAGCAACAGGTATGGATAATGCGGTATTGCCATGAATTTTGCTAGTGCCGGGCGCCCGAGGATTGCGTGATATGATGAATCAAAGTCCGCAACTTCAAACTTGATGAACTCTGTACGGTAGTTCGAGGGAGTCCCAAAAGTAACCGGTAGAGTGATTTGTCCAAGTGGCATTGTTGCCTTGCTGGGTACTATGCCATAAAAAGGCATGCTTGTTGGTGTAATCATCCCAGTGAGTTGTAGTCCCATCTTCCTTAGAGTTTCTCAAAAAAATGATGTTGAGTCCGGCTCCCCCGTCGATTAGTACTTTCGTAATAGTCATACCGACAATAGTTGGATCTAGAACCAGTGGGTAATGGCCTGCATTTCCTACGCTAGTCCATTGGTCTTCTCTTGAAAATTGGATTGGATACTGTGACCAATTGAGATATCTTGGTGTAGCCGGTTCTGCTGCCATGATGGTTCATAACGCTAGCTTTTCTTGAATGTTGCTTCTGGAATCTGAAACCCCGGCAAAGATTACTGCTACTGTCCCCCTGGATTTTTGGAATCCCTTGTCTTCGTGGTTGTCTTCTTCTTTTTTCTGATTGCCTTCTTTGGTATTCTCCTTACTATCTTTCCTTGTGTATTGATCTTTGAAGGTGTAGCAATCTCCGATGTTGTGATTTCCTTTGGGGTGCAAGATGCAACGCATGTTTTCAATGTCGTCATACCTTCTGGGCTTGTAAAACTTCCTTGATTTGCCAATCACTGCTATGGTGTTGTCTGGTCCATGTTTTCTTTCCTGATGTCTGTTGTTTCGAAGATTTTGCCTGTCCGGGTTGTCTCGGTTGTTTCTATCCGGGAATCTTTCTCGTGTCTTTTCCTTTGCAGTAATCATCTTTTCCACTGTTCATCTAAATTCTTCATTATTTCTTGGGTTTTCTTTGCAGAAGTCTTGAAATTGCCACCTAGCCATGATTCCGTGAGAGAAAGCTTCCATTACTTCTCGTTGGGTGATGTCATGTACTTGAGCTCGTAGTACACCAAATCGTCGATAGTAATTTCTGAGACTTTCACCTCCTTTCTGCTTGAGTCATTTTAACTCTGCGTGGGTGATTGGGTGTGTAATGATACCCGCGAAATTTTCACATAAAGCTCTTTGCAAGTCCTCCCAATTTCTGATTGATCCTAGATTCAATTTGTCAAACCATTGAAGAGGCATGGTTTCTAGGACCATGGGAAAGAACAAGGTCTTGATGTCATCGTCTCCTCCGGCCAATTCAATCGATTGCAAGTAAATCCTGAGCCACTGCCTTGGTTCGGTCTTGCCATCATACTTGGAGTGGTTGGACGGCTTGAACTTGTGAGGCAGTCGTATCGAGGCAAGTCTGTTTGCAAAATAGGGGAATCTATCGTGCGTTCTGGTTTTTGTGTATTCTAATTCAGCGCCCCCTTCTTGCCAACTGTTGTCTTGGTGAGAGTAGTTTGGCATGGCTGTCCGAGTAGGTGCTTTGCTTCTGGCCTTTCTTGGTTGTTCAACTCGGTCGTTTTGACTATGATTTCTTCTACTTTCTCTGTTGTGACTTCCACTTGGTCCAAGTCTCTCGAAAGCGGACTTCCTTTGATTTTGATCTTCCTTCTCATGAGATGTTGACCTGTCAGGTAGTCTTGAGCGGGCCCTTCCGTCGTGCGTCCTTAAGACTGTTGATCGGAGGAAGTCCTGGAGCTGTTCTTGTTTTTCATTGGGATGTGAAGTCGCCCTGAGTTCTTCTAGTGCTTCTCGGATCTTATCATAGGGTGTATTCGCTGCTTGTCCTTCTTCGACCTCTCGCTCTGATTTTCTTCTATTGTACTCAGCTAGGTCTGACTCATATTTGATCCAAGCTTCCTTGCGCTGCTTAGCACGGCATTGACGTCCTTGTTTTAATTTGTCCTTTCTCTCTCTGGCTTGCCTCTGACTCTCGGTCTCACCATCGTGCCCCTGGGTAAATGGTGATATGTTGGATTCGGATTCATCTGAAGACCTGACGTCGGGCGCTTCAGGGGGGACCAATGGTGATCGAGGACGGCGAATCATGAATACTTCTCGTGCGTGAGTTGTTCTGTCATCAGCGTTGGTTTCCATACTGTCAGAGTTGTTGATAACTTCAGTAGAGGCTTCAAGGTCACAGATCGAGTCTCCTTCTTGGTAGGGTAGAGCTGTTGTCGTTGTTGTGTCAACTAGCCGGGTACTGCTGTCCTCGGGAACAGAACCTGGCCAGTGGATGATGTAGTCTTGAGATGTTACGGTTAGTATGAGACCTTTCTGAGCTCCTGTCAGTGGTATTCTAAGCACTGGATTAAGAGATCTTTTGAGCTGTGCCTGGTAAGACGTTGCCATGTTGCCGAGACCGAACGGAAAAGGACCCGTCTTCTTTAGAGTACTCTGAGTGTACTCTGAGTTGTATTCTTGATAGGTTGATGTCGTGTTCTGGAGCCTGGTCGGAAAAGAACTCGGTTTTCTGAAAGAACTCAGATAAGACGCCGTCTCGGAAGCGGAGCCTGAGTCTGAATCGGATGCGTGAAGCTGCAAAATCTGAGTTGGATCGGACGTCGTGAGCTGCGCGAATCTTCCAGCAAGTTGATCTGTCGTAGTCACCGAAATAGAAAGGTCCTCATGGTGATCTGAATTTTTTAGGAGACGGCTTTGGAGCTTGCCATTGTCACCTGCCTCGTAGATCCATGAACCAAAGATGAAGGTTGATCCCATTGAAAAGATCATGTTGTCGAGGTCCATCGAGCTCTCGGGTGCAAATTCACCGAAAGCCCCTACCTAGCGCGCCAGCTATCGATGCTTGACCACCGATAGCCTACCATGGGGGTACCCGGGGTAGTATGTTCGGGCTTCAGCGTATGCGGAACTTGACGGTTAATGCAAGAGACAGTCGATTTATCCTAGTTCGGACCCTCGATCGTTGATCGAGTAATAGCCTTACGTCCAGTCGACGTTAGCCTTTACGTTGGATTGATTGTCAAGTGTTGTGTTGTAAAAGTCGCCTCTCTAGGAACCCTACCCTCCTTTATATAGTCAGGAGGTCAGAATCCTAGTCGGTTTATAATGAGAGAACCCTAGTAGGATTATAGAATAATACTACTACTAAGATTACATGGGAGGAATCCTAGTTAGACTAGATCATCTCCCTTTCTTGAGCGGTATCCCGTAGGTCCCGCACCGACATTGATAAAGTTTCTAAGGCTTTGCACACTAAGAAAAAGATGAAAAACATGGTGTCTTCTGAGGTTCTACTTTGAGAAATTTTGTCCATTCGTGGGAGGAAAGAAATGAAATCAAATAATGGCTATAGAGGCAAAAATTACAAAGGATATGCAAGGGAGATATTTTGTAGGTATTGCAAGAAAGATAATCAGATATAACTAAGCATTATAAATTGAAGAACATTGAGAAGGGAACATACACATATATCGAGAAAGGTAAACCCAATGATGAAGGTAATGCTTCTGTTGCTACTTCTAAGGAAGATAATTCTGATGGTGAAGTTCTTGATACTTTTGTTGGATGTGCAAATAGTGATGATAAATGGATTATTGATTATGTTGCTGCTTTTCATATATGCATTTATTTCTCTTCAAGGTGGAGGTTCTATTAGAATTGGTGATGATAGTCCACGCCAACTTCTTGGAGTATGTGAGAATTGATTCTGGAGTGATTGTGGAGATTGAATAGGGAGCAATGAGGAGCGTGTTTTATTAGCTTCTAGCTCTTAGTGAAAATGGAGAGAGATTCTTGTTTTCTCTCCATGAGAATCTGTGTGCAATTTTGCTATTTGGCAGTGAAGGAGTGATTCTCACCAAAAATCGCTTTCTTACATGAAAGTTAGAAGAAGACATTTACATGATGGATTAACATAAAGGTTTTGTTGTTGCCGGAAAAGAAAACCTTGTTTAGAGGTTAAAGGAATCTCCTATGCAATTGTATAGGAGATTTCACCCATTTATGGTCTGTCATGGCTTTAAAAGGTTTGATTATGATAGCGATGTTTACTTGAAGAATCTTCATGGCTCAACTATTTATTTGTTTCTTTACGTTGATGATATGTTGCTTGCTACGAAAGAAAAGTGATTGCTATGAAAGAAAAATTACAGATATCTAAATTGAAGGCACGATTGAATAAATTAAAGTTACGATATATTTTCATCTATACATCTTTGTGCTTCAAACCCATGCGTGGTTGATCCCGTTGGTGTAGGCCATCACATTGCCAACCAGGCCTTCGTCGCGTGCCACTGTCCCCTGCGCTCATGCCGCTTGCAGTCACCACCTTGCATGCCGCACACTACCGCTCAGGGACAGAGCAATGAAGGACAAGGGAGGGAGAAGGGGCTAATTGCAAATTTTATGTCTTGCTAGCTGATGACTCCGGGTTATATCTAAGGGGTATGCACGTACGGTGAACCACTTAAAAAAATTATCTACCCAAAAGTTGAATCTAAGGGCCAAATATAAAATGGTATAGCCTGCAGTGAATTACTTAAAGTTTATGGACCTAAAAATCAACCTTTTATGGACCTAATAGAAACCCCCGCATAAGTTAATGAGCCTATAGTGTATTTAACTCCAAAAACTACCACCAATATTTTATTTCTTAGTTAAGCTTCCAGGAAGCCTCATTCTGGTTTACTGTACACCAACACACATGCATATGCATTCAGCTTCGTACTGAACTACTCTATTTGGCAACCCTCTTACCGACTTGGCATCCTCGTCTATAAATAGAAGCATCAGCCTATCTTAAGGCCAACTCACTACGCAAGCATCTCAAACCTTTAGTCACAGCTAGCAAGACATGGCTCCACTTCTTGCTTCTGCCATGAATCACACTGCCCATCCAGGCCTTAGAAGGCTACACAATAATGAGAATTTCGCACGGCACCTTTCTTCTTCTTCATCACAAAATAGGAAGCGAGGGTCAAACCTTAGCCTTAGGTCACGAGCTCAAAGGATAAGCAGTCAGCTTGGAAGCCAAAAGCTGAGCCCCTGGGAAATCCCTAGAAGGGACTGGTTCCCCCCTAGCTTTCTCTTCGGTGCCGCCACGTACTTCAGCATACCAAGTACTGATTTCTAGCACCAATGTCTCTTTGTTTGTTGAAAGGAAAGTAGTGTTAACTGTTACAATGATAACTAATACCTAAAAGAAAAATATTATTTGTGAATGCATTTTAACAATTTCTTTGATATATATGCACAAAGTAATATACATGTCATGTTTGCGTAGATTGCGTAGATTGAAGGTGGTTGGAATGAAGATGGAAAGGGGCCAAGCACTTGGGATCACTCTGCCACAATTTTCCGGGTAACATATATTTATCAATTCGAGTATGTTGACATACTAATATTAAGATACTCCGATCTTTACTATGTGAATTTTTTTTTTCAAAAGAGCACATATTTTTTAATATATTATATAATACTATGATAATAGCATATAAAATAAGTATAACTATATACTCTAAGTATACATACATACTTGTCATATATAGTACCCTAAATGGTCTAGTATGTTGATATACTCCGTCTGCATACACTTCGTCGGGCCATATACACCATAAATCTAGAGATATACACATGGAAATAACTACTTCCTAGGAGTAGGAAATAATTTCCATATAGAACTACTGATCTACAGCTGGCCATAGAATAACTTATTCCGTGGCCACTTTGAGTTACGATAGTTACTATGCTAATTTACTAGACTACAATAACTCCTTACTAAGTGATTTATTATAACATTATGGTAAATATCACCGTGAGTTGTAGTAACATGAGTATTGTAAATGCATATTCATGTTATCGTAAATTGGTACAAACATTATCGTAAATCAAGGTGGCTATAGAATAAGTTATTCTATGGCCAGCTGCAGAATAGCCTTACCCTATATATAGAACTACTGATCTGCAGCTGATATATACTGCAACATTTCTTTGTTTATAATAAGCGGGTTTTTTATGTAGTAACAATATATAAGATGTAGTTTTCAGTATAACCATCAAAAGATGTCCTTCTTTCCTTAATTCTTCCTTTCCTTTCATGTGTATATGAACAGAATGGATAGTGGACAGGAGCAATGGGAATGTTGCAGCGAATTCCTACCATATGTACGCTGTAAGTAATGAGATATGCCATTGACTAGCTATATTCCTAAAGTGAATGTGGAGGTTAAATGCAGTATATCTTCTCTCTGAGACTATGAAGAGAAAAATACTATTGGAACACCGAACACATTTAACAATTTTTCATGGAAATTTGAAATATTTATGTTAATTTGTTATGAACTGCAAAATACTAAGTATGCCTATTAATACAATATATATTGTTATCATTATTTATATCAATATATTTGGCTGTCAGGAGGATGTCCGGTTGCTGAAGGAAATGGGCATGGACGCCTATAGGTTCTCCATCTCTTGGCCCAGAATACTGCCGAGTAAGTATATACGAAAATATCCAAATATGTTTTTTGCAGTGAATAAGTTAGGAACGAAATGTAAAGATGATGACTACAACGAAGGCATCATCAAGCATCCGATCAGAGTTGTTGGATTTTTAGGGTGCTAATATCCAAATATGTTACGGCATTCAGAGGGGACGCTCGATGGAGGTATTAACAACAAAGGCATTGAGTACTACAACAACTTGATCGACTTGTCGCTATAGAACGGTAAAAAAGAAACCATTTTCTCCTGGTTCGATTGGCAGCTTAATTAATTAAGGAAGAAGGTAATCCAAGGTGCAAAAGTTTTCACAAATCATTCTGTATTCTTTGCAACTCGATCAGGCATAGAGCCATATGTAACAATTTTCCACTGGGACACGCCTCAAGCGCTGGTAGACACGTACGGCGGCTTCTTAGATGAGAGGATTATGTAAGTATGCAGTTCAAATGATATGCGCCGATCTATCCTTATTTAATCTACTAGTTGCTCTCAGTCCTTCCACAAACAAAAGAATACCGACAAGAAGAGATGGATTCTAAAGTTTAATTTGATCAATATGTGCAGTTACAATAAGGATATGTTTAAAAACTATATATGAACTAACTAAAATATTATTGTTACATACATTTTGGACACTGACTTTATATGATTTAACTTCATGGTTCATATCTAAGTATTAGAGAAACATCAATGACCAATACTAAAAAAATTTGCCTGCAGATCACAAACAATGCTCTATTGTTATTTCAACTAAGTGTCAATCAACTGATAGCATAACTGTTTATTGATGAACATCATTCCGGTTTGCAAATTTTTCAGAAAAGATTACACAGACTTCGCTAGAGTGTGCTTTGAAAACTTCGGTAAGGTGAAAAACTGGTTGACCTTTAACGAGCCGGAGACATTTTGTTCTGTTTCCTACGGAACTGGAGTCCTTGCCCCAGGGCGGTGCTCACCAGGAGTAAGTTGTGCCGTCCCAACTGGAAACTCACTCACCGAGCCATACATTGTTGCCCACAACCTTCTCCGAGCTTATGCTAAGGCTGTTGATCTTTACAACAAGTATCACAAGGTACATATGTACAAAGAAATTAAAGACTCTCACACACACTCTCTTCTAAATTAATAGGTAGGTAGGGATACAATATCAATATATATACTCCAGTATTGAGTACTGATGAATCAATTGCAGGGTGCGGACGGCCGCATAGGGATGGCGTTAAACGTATTTGGTCGTGTGACGTACGCAAGTACGTTTCTCGATCAACAGGCCCAAGAAAGGTCCATGGACCAACAGGGAAGTTCGTGGTGATTACCCCTTCTCCATGAGGGCGTCGGCGAGGGATCGGATACCCTACTTCAAAGAAAAAGAGCAAGAGAAGCTAGTGTGTTCTTATGACATGATCGGGATAAACTACTACACCTCATGGTTCTCCAAGCACATCGACATCTCACTGAACTACTCGCCAGTGCTCAACACTGACGACGCCTATGCCACTCAAGAAAGTAAGAAATTATATACAGTTGAGGACTGATTAATATCTACTGCTTCACAGTTCCAATAAAGAAATTTGACGCCCTCATGCTAATCATGCATTTCTATTGTTCTGTTCAACCAGCCATAGGGCCTGAGGGGAATGCTATTGGTCCTCCTGTACGTATATATATCTTCCTAACATTTAATATTATATTTTTACATTTTTTTATACTGAAAGTGATAATGTAAAAAATTCGTCCAAAAATGTAATCACAGAATGCTCATGGTTAAACTTTTATACGTAAACAAGGGAAGTTGCTTAGACATGCAAATGTCTTATGTTAGCTTATAAAGCGGAACAAATATATATGTAGTTTTTTTCCTTGAAATATGCATATTGGTAATAATTAGTTAATCTTGATGACTTTAATTTGCAGACTGGAAATGCGTGGATCAATATGTACCCTAAAGGCCTACACGATATCCTTACGATCATGAAGAACAAGTACGGAAACCCACCCATGTACATCACTGAGAACGGTAAGTAGTTTGGTGCTATATATACTTTTGCATTTTGTTACAATTTCAATCCTAGGTTGTACTAAATTTTTGCTAACTACCAACAATTATATCTTTTCATTCTTGTCATGGGTCTTTTGTCAATAGAGGGTTTTAATACTTTTTAATGAAGCAAAACACGAACAGTAACTAAACTTTTCATGATCACAAAGAGTTTTTGCAAGAACGGCTCTGTTTTATTTTTGAAAGATGAGCATAGCTCCTATATATATACACATCTGAGGCTAACTTAAGCATTGCTAGATGAGGGTTTTAATACACACGCACACACACCTGAGGGTAGCTGCATCACTAACACAAAGGCTGGGTCCAGTGGTGTATCTGGCCTACCCTGGAAGGTCCAGCAGCAGCCGCAGCAACAACAATAACAAAACAGAGACAGAGAGGAATCAGTTGCATTGACATTAATCTATATCAGCTTAAAGTCATTAAGCTACGTCAGCTCCTGCAATATGTCGTAAATGTAAATGGATTGAACTACATCGATCAGCTCCTCTGGAAGGTCACAAAAAGAGTGATGTAGTGACAAATAACTCGGTTGCATTGTCATGAGGTAATTAATCACCATAGAAGCTCATATTTCTTCTTATGAAAACTAGTCTGAGCTTGCCTCAAAATCACACGGTATAGGGCCTGTTTGTTTCCGGGATGCCGTATCACGCGTTCGCGTTTGAGCGAACGCGGCTCCAAGGCCGCATTTCGGGAATCGCCGAGCCGCGTTCATTTTCTGCCGTGAAACGCGCGAGCGCCACAGACCGTTCGGCGTCGTTTTCCGCGCATCTCGGTCGCCAACACGCTTACGAGCGGAAACAAACAGGCCCATAGGCTTCTAACTCAAGACCCTGTTCTGCCGAAATGCGAGCTCGGCCCATAGCCTGAGCGCGCGGATCTGGGCATGTTAGGCTCTGGCAGGCTAGGTACGCTATTAATTAAACGGGATTTCTAAATATCTGCCAGCAGATTTTTGTTTCTGTTTTCTTCCACTTTTGTATGGTCCAGATTTTTTAAGATTCGTGCTCACTTACATAACAATTTCTCTTTGCTTTCTGTTGGCCTATCTAAGTTGTGTGGTTGTCGTTCGATATGTCTTCATTTTCAATTTGTTGTTCTGGGAGTCGTCGACTGTGGCCGTGGCCTTGCCGGCGGCAGCGGCGGCGGCCGCGCCCTCTGTGGCTCCGCATCCAACGGGAGGACAGGAGAGAGAGAAGACGTGTGCAGCCAGCTCTCGCAGCTGCCCGGTCCTCCCTGCTCCGCTCGCACGACACACTGCTCTCGCCCTCTCCCTCCTGCGCTGCAGTTGGCTCTCCTCCGTCCTCGTCCGCCGCCGCCGTCGTCGCGTGCCGCGGTCACTCTGGCCCGCCAACCTTGTCCGCCGCACAGGCTGTGTGATATAGGTTAGTCTCCTTCTTTTCCTCCCTTCCCTATATCGCATATGTCTTCCCCAAACCACTCCTTCCGCAGCCCCCACCGCGAACCATGGACTCGACTCCTATAAGCCATCTTCTCCTCCTGTCACCACCAGGGATATTCCGAGAGCCCCTCCCCTCTGACGCCGTTGCAGGTCTCGATGAAGTTCAGCAGATGCTGCTGCTGCTGTTGTGGTTTTATTCTTGTCGACGAAATATGGTCGGCAGTCTACCTAGGGGTATGCCCAAGGTAGTAGATTGTCGGTAGACAGATGCGCAAGCCACAAACAAGACGGTGATGCAAGACAGACACGAGGTTTTATCTAGGTTCGGCCGCCAAGAAGGCGTAATACCTACGTCCTGCATCTGATTTTATTGCTGTATGTCAATGAGAGATGTTTTTTAGAGTGGTCCCCTGCCCGCCTTATATAGTCCGGGGGGCAGGGTTATAGATCTGGAAACTAATCCTAGCCAGTTACAATTGCCATAGGTGGCTGGATAAGGATTCCTATTCTAACCGACCAAGATCTTGCTTGATCGCCAAATCTATCTTGACTCCTTGCGCGGGACTCCGAATAGGTTGGTTGAGCCGCGCGTCATCTTTTGGTGGACCGGACCCTCTGATCCGGGCCGGCCCAAGCCTAGCCGTAAGGGTATAGGGGTTAATACCCCCACAGCTAGTCCCCGAGCACCATGTATTATGCTGCGACACGCCATTTTAACCTTCTCTGGACAGTGAGGCTTGAATTCTTGACATCTCTGACCACCGTTGTCGCCGGAGAAGTAGGTTGTCCGAAGAATGTATGGTGCTCTTAAGAAGAAAGAAAAAGATTTCCGTCCTAGGAAGTGTGCCCACTTGTATTTCTGAAAAGAAATGTAAGTGCGTCTTGAAGCGTAGCGTCCTTGATCATCAGAGGCGTAGGGGTCGAAAAACAAACACATTCACCGCAAGGTGAAGTGTGCCCACTTAGTCCCCGAGCCTGGTAGTAGGTGACGTAGGCACGTGGTGCCAGGGTCTAAAAAGAATTCCCAGTTAAGTTGAGAATCCAATCGCCGTATAGGCGATACGAAATGCACCGGCAGGTGCATCGTACTGATGTAGTCCCCAAGCTTGCTGGAAGGCGAGGTATGAGCCTTGTAGCAAGGTCTAAGTAAATGTCTCTCAACTGTATGTGAGTACAAATCACATGTAGCCGAGGAGAGCGGTCTCTGAGCAGTGGTCGGGACAGTTCCCGAGCACGATAGTAATCCTGACAATCAATCAAAGCGTAGGGGTCGATTAAATAAACACATTCACCGCAAGGTGAAGTGTGCCCACTTAGTCCCCGAGCCTGGTAGTAGGTGACGCAGGCACGTGGTGCCAGGGTCTAAAAAGAATTTCCAGTTAAGTTGAGAATCCAATCGTCGTACAGGCGATACGAGATGCACCGGCAGGTGCATCGTACCGATGTAGTCCCCGAGCTTGCTGGAAGGCGAGGTATGAGCCTTGTAGCAAGGTCTAAGTAAATGTCTCTCAACTGTATGTGAGTACAAATCACATGTAGCCGAGGAGAGCGGTCTCCGAGCAGTGGTCGGGACAGTTCCCGAGCAAGATAGTGGTCGGGGCAGTCCCCGAGCACAGTAGTGGTCGGAGCAGTCCCCGAGCACGACAGTGGTCGGAGCAGTCCCCGAGCACGGTAGTGGTCTGGACCATCCCTGAGCACGAGACATGCAGCGAAGAAACGAATACCGCTTATACTATTATTTAGTGTATTTATTTATCTTCTTACTCTGTCAAGTCCAATCTGACACGTCTGGTCAAAAAAGCAGACGGGTATAGCACGTCATACTGCCTTCTTGTCCTTTCAAGCAAACAGTCACTTGGCACCTATAAGGAGGTGCGTCAGTGTGGGCCCTCTCACACTAGCAACGAAGAGGCACGTACACTGGTAATGAAAGGGCGCATATATTGGCATAGATCTCGAGGTTGTGAAAACAACCGTCTACGGCGCGTGCGCACGTCTCCCTAGAATCTTGGGCAGACGAAACGGAGGAACTCTTGGTTATTTATAATATAGAACTGGTAAGTTACTTTTTACCGATCCCCATTACCATTCGCCGCCCCAGCCTTCTTCTTCCTCTTGCCAACCCTAATACCTCCAATGTCATCACCAATCACCCCTCCACCGTATCCACCTCCTTAGCAAGGGCGGATTCATGGCGAAGAGTGACGCCTAGAAGAAAGCCGGAGTCATGGCAAAGGAGTGGTGGAAGTCAAGAAGCAACGAGCAGACCATCGAAGACCTCATCATCATGAGAGTACTCCACAACAAGGCACTCGCAGGATGGCGCGCGCCGGAAGGAGAAGGGTACCCCGATCCACAACCAGGTGAGATTGTGGTTTTTGAAGATTTCTTCAAGCGGGGTTTTGGGGTTCCAGTGCACCCTTTCTTTCAGGGGCTCTGTTTGTATTACAAGATTGGGATTTGCAATCTGCATCCCAACTCGATTCTTCTTGTCTCCACCTTCATCCATCTTTGCGAAGCATATGGTGGCTTCCAGCCCCATTTCGACTTCTTTCGCCATCTTTTCTGTCTGCGGAAGAAAGGAAGCGGTGGCTCGAAGATAGCTGGAGGTGTGTACCTCAATCTGTGTGACGGGATGAAGGCCCAGTACTTGCACTACCCTTGGAACACATCGTTGGACGACTGGTACAAGAAGTGGTTCTACATCCGCGAAGAGCCGAACACGATCACATTGTGCGACGTGGGGTTCATTCCTAAGAAGAAGAACAGCTGGTCGGAGAAGCCCGAGCACTTAGAACAGATCTCAGAACTTCTTGGGATGATCCCGTGGAAGAAACTGGATGGTCTGAGCGTGGTCGGGAACTTCATCAGCCGAAGGATCCATCCCTGCCAGAGGAGGGTACATCCCGGCTATGAGTACCAAGGTAGCACAGACCCAACGAGGACCAGGCAAGAGGCGCTTGACAAGATAGAAGTCAAAGCCAGGATTGGAGAGCTATTCAACTTAGCTGATCCAAATTATGTCAGGTTGAGCGACATCGAGCACGCTTTCAAGCTGGCCCGACCTCCCCCAAAGGTAAATTATGCTGCCTTGTACCCGTAGAGTTATGTTGTAATAGAAACTTACTGTGTTATCGCCTTTATGTTTCCTAGATTAATGGTCGTGACAGAGCAGCAGTGTTCGTGTCTCCACCCCCTAGTGTGGATTGGCCACAAGTTGCCGGCCCAACTGCCTAGACCAGCGCTGGGATCGAAGACGTCGACTGGGCCATACTCGAAGTTGGGGAGGAGGCAACGGCCAGGGCTGCTAGTAAGCGGCCGGCGGCCAGCAAGCGTCGTCAGGCCATCTTTACATTGTCAGATGATGAAACAGAGGATGCAAACATCTTTCGACTCGTTCCTCGAAAGAGGAGGAGACAACTGGAGTCGATGGAGTAGGGTGGCTCCTCCGTGCTAGTGGGGCTCGCATCGCCGACCACTGCAATGTAGAGGACAAGTGGCAAAGGGGTCGAGCATCAAGCCCCAGCGCCGGTACTGGTCGTAGAAAGAGACCCGGTAGCACCCGCAGAGCACGTGGAGCAAGCACGACCGAAGAGACGCGCCTTCGCCACACCATTCTGTGCTTCCAAGCTGTAAGTATTTGTAACCTGAATGTAAGCTTACAATTTATATTGAATACTATTGTCTTCTGAACTTATCTCTGATATATTAGGTCGGCGTCCACCGAAAATCCTGACCAACTAGCCGGGTGCGGCATGGCTCCGCCAGCAATCCCAGAGAAAACTGCCCAGCAGCCGGCTATGGAGGAACCTATAGTAGAAAGTCCGCTAGAGCCTCAGCAGACGAGCGGCCAGACAACAGTCCCCGAGCAGGTGGTCGAGGGGAGAGCCAAGCCAAGTATAGGTGCTCCGAGCACTAACCCTACTGAGGGGGACACGTCAGCGCCAAGGGTAACAGACCAAACCGTGGAGCAGCAGCCGGAGGTGGCACAGAGCACATTTGCCGATGCTACGGCCCGTGGGAAAGCTATAGTGATCGCAGAGGCTGCAAACTCCAGACCAGCGCCGCTACCCGAACAAGAGGCCAAAGAGGACGAAGTAGAGGAGGTCCTCGGCCATCCCTAGGACAAACGACAACATGTATATGTGTCACGCTGGCGGAACGACCAATGGGTTGTTCATGAAGAAATCCCAGAGGTCGAAGAGACCATGAAAGTTGAACGAGCGGCAAAACGTCAGGTGACGGAAGTCCAGGTATGTTTTGCATGACCACTTGATCCTGCTATCCAGTCAAACTTGTCTGACTTAGCTTTTGTACATGCAGGACTTAATGAAGACCGCAAGGTACCAAAAGAAGTGCTTCGACCAGATTGAGGGGATCACAACAAGCAATAGAGAGCTGGCGGCTGAGGTGGAACGCTTGCACCACCAACTTGAAGCCGCCAACCAGGAGAGGATGGAACAAGAGGCACAGAACCAGAACCTGGTCGTCCAGCTCAATAACAAAGAGCAGGAAAAAACAAGTAAGTTGTCACTTTATCACAAGTGCATGACACGTGTTGTTGCATTGTTGGTAGTAATAGCTGTAGTGCAGGCTTAGAAGCCGAAGTAGTCTGTCTCCAAGAGGAGAATAGCCGTGCGGCCATAGAGTGTGGTCGCCTGACGGAGGAGAACAAGAAACTGGCGCACGACCAGTCGCAACTCCGAGACCGCACAACCAAGATGAAGGAGGAACTGAAAAGTAAGTATTCTAGACCACCTTGCTCATTCTGTTGCCCATGTTATCTTGTCGTGGCATGACATTTTAATATCTTGTGTGGTTTGCAGTTTTGAAAGTCAATGCCAAGAAGCATCTGGAAACCGTGATGAAAGATTGTGATGGCTGGAAGGCGCGATGCCTAGAAATCATCGAGGATCAGGACACATGGAAGAACTGGTGCTAGGAAGTGGCAACTGGCATTTTGCCCGTCCTCAACCTTATCGAGCCAGCACTTACAGAGGAAGTGCTAAGGACGCCGTAGCTCAGACTGGTCGAGAGATGCCGAAAGGCATGGGAATGGTTCCAAGAGTTTGTGAAGGAGGCGAGTGAGTACACAGGCGCACATGTGCTAAGCATGGTGCGTGCCCACTACCCCCTGATCGATCTCAAGCGCCTGGAGGCTAGGTACCCGAAGGAGGTAGATCCAGACAAGGCTGAGGAGCTTTGGATGACCTAGCTGGACCTATCTTCAAAGATAATTGGTGACATTAACCTATGTGGAGGTGGGACAACACCTATACAGGGTACGCCATCAACAAGCCAGCTAGAAACGCCATCAGTTGTGAGCCAACCAGCGAAGCCTGCGGTCTCGACCAGCCAGGCATCGATGGGGCCATCCTCTTTAGCTCGACCAGTACAAGAGTCCTCGAGACTCGAGTGGGATGTCGGAAGTAGCGAGCAGCAGGTGTCGCATGCCCCGACCAGCCAATAGGATAGGCTAGAGCTATAGAAGAAGGATGTAGTTGTGTTATTGTAAACTTGTACCTCTTCAGGCAAGCTTGTAATAACGTAACTATATATCATTATAAGCTTATTTGTTTTGTATAAAACGTATTTAAGCTTGAAACTCATGTTGGTGTAACTAAGTGAGAACATGTTAGTGTTCTGTTTAGTTGTACCAGTTTACTCGACACGTCATCCTGAAAAGTTTGTACGACCCTGATTTGGCATGTGGTCAGAGTGTGAGGTGCATGACCTATGCACACATAGACGCGAACAAGTCAAACCAGGGGGGACCTACCGATCACCCGTAGCATAGAGAGCGGATCCCATGCACGCGTTGGGAGGAACCAGAGATAGGGCCTACTCTGAAAACCCGGGGAGGAATGGTGGTCGGCTTTGACTGGCTAAGTTAGAATAACCGTAAAATTCGAAGTGACACAATCATAGTGGTCGGAGAAATCATAATAGCTTTATTGAATTAAATCGAAAGTACAAGAGGAGTACATATCTCAGTAGTTAAGCATAGAAATGCCTAAGCTTGTCGATGTGCCATGAATTTGGTACATCCATACCGTCCAAGTGAGCTAACCTGTAAGATGTTGGTCGTGTGACTTCCTTGATCATGAAGGGCCCTTCCCATGGAGTTGCGAGTTTATGGACACCAGCCTGATTCATCTTCCACTTCAGGACCAAGTCCCCGACCACGAAGAACCGCTCTTTAACGTTCTTGTTGTAGTACCTGCGCAAAACATCAAGGTATTTGGCTGTACGTATGCAAGAATTGAGCCGCTTCTCTTCTACACTATTCACTTCTAGCTCCCGCACTTTGTTGACCTTGCCTTCGTCGAAGTTCTTGACCCGTGCTAATCTGAAAGCTATATCTGCTAGGAGGACTGCCTCAGTGCCGTAAACCATAAAGTATGGTGAGACGCCGGTGTTACGACTGGGCTGGGTTCTGAGGCCCCAGACCATGGCTGGTAACTCTTTGAGCCATCTTCTGGGAGCTTTGTCATTTTCTCTGTACATCCTCTTCTTCAATGCATCCAAAATCATACCGTTTGCCTGCTCGACCTGTCCATTAGCTCTAGCGTGCGCCATCGAGACGCATTTTACTACTATGCTCCTTTCATCGTAGAAGTCTCAAAAAGCGTTCCTGGTGAACTGAGTACCCAGATCAATGATGATGCTATTGGGTATGCCGAAGAGGTGGATGACCTAGTCAAGGAACGTGATAGCCTTTTCTAAGGATGCCTGTACTAGAGGCATGTACTCTATCCACTTAGAAAATTTGTCGATCAGGACAAAGACACATATAAATTTCCCAAGAGCTGGTTTGAAGGGCCCGATCATATCCAGTCCCCAGCATGCGAAGGACAAGAGGCTGGTATTGTCTAGATCTCATGTGTTGGTACGTGGATTCTCTTGGCGAAGAACTGACAACCCTCATAGTGCTGGACTAGCTTCTCTGCATCAGCTACCGCCGATGGACAATAGAACCCGGCTCGGAAAGCCTTGCCGACTAGCGTTCTCGAGGCCGCATGGTTGCCGCAGGAGCCAGAGTGGATTTGGTCCAGGAGATGTTCGCCATCCTCCCAGGTTATACACTTCATCAAGATTTCCTACTTTGCATTCTTGCGCCATAACTTGCCATCGACGAGCAGATACTACTTACTGTGACACATCAGGCGCTCGTTTTCTATCCGATCAGTGTAACCGCTGCCATCTGTCAAGTAGTTGATGAAAGGTACTCTCTAGTTGGGCTCATGAGTGGTTGGAGGTGGCTCAGTGGTGCTCGACGCCAGAACCGTAGCCACCAATTGCTTGTCTAGAGGCTTGTCGGCCGTGGGATCTTCCTCCTTGATGGAAGGCGTGAGCAGGTCTTGGACGAATACGCCATGTGGGACTTTGGCTCGAGATGATCCTAACTTTGACAGCGCATCTGCTGCTTGATTTTTGTCCCGGACCATGTGTGTGTACTCGATGCCATAAAACCTACCTTCCAGCTTTCTGATCGATTTGCAGTATGCATCCATCCTTTCACTGGTCATGTCCCAGTCCTTGTTGAGTTGGTTGATGACCAGAGCCGAGTCTCCATAGACATAGAGACATTTAACACCGAGCTCGACCGCAATGCGCAAACCATGTAGGCATGCTTCGTATTCGGCGGCATTATTAGATGCTGGGAAATAAATCCTGAGGACGTACTGGAGCTGCTCCTTGGATGGTGACACAAAAAGGACTCCTGCTCCTACGCCGTCGATGTTGAGAGAGCCATCGAAGTACATCTTCCAATACTCGTCGGGCCCCTGAGAGGTAGGCGTGCTTAAGTCTGTCCACTCGACGATGAAATCGACGAGTGCCTAAGACTTGATTGTAGTACAGCTTGCAAATTCCAAGGAGAAGGGGCATAGTTCCATTGCCCATTTGATGATGCGCCCATTTGCATCCTTGTTGCTAATGATGTCTCGTAGAGGATACTCAGTCATGACCACCACACGATATCCGTCGAAGTAATGTTTCAACTTTCGGGATGTTATCAGTATGGCATAGATCAATTTCTGAATCTGTGGGTACCTGGTCTTGGATTCATTGAGCACCTCACTGATGAAATAGATTGGTCGCTATACCTTGTAGACGTGGCCGGGCTCGTCGCGCTCGACCACCACGGCAGTGGAGACCACTCGATTAGTCACCACAATGTAAAGCAGGAGTGTTTCGTCTTCTCTGGGAGCAGTGAGGACTAGAGGTGACGTAAGGTATTGTTTTAGCTGTGTGAAGGCAGCGTCTACTTCCTCCGACCACTCAAACTTCTCAGATGCTTTGAGCAGTTTAAAGAACGGTAGTCCCTTTTCGCCTAATCTTGATATGAAATGGCTGAGAGCGGCCATGCATCCAGTAAGCTTCTGAACATCCTTCACCTTTTTGGGCGGCTTCATGTCCAAGACAGCTTTGACTTTCTCCGGGTTAGGGCGTATGCCATCATGACTGACGACGTTGCCAAGTAGTATGCCAGAAGGAACACCAAAGATGCACTTCTTTGGGTTTAATTTCCATTGGAATGTGTTAAGGGCTACAAAGGTGCGTTCCAGGTTGTCAACAAGGGTATGTGCTTTCTTAGTTTTGAAAACTACATCATCAACATAAGCCTCGACGAGGTCATCTTTTATCTCATCTTTGAGGCAGGCCTGTATAGCGCGTTGGTAGGTAGCCCCGGCGTTCTTGAGCCCGAACGACATGGTCATGTAGCAGTAGGCGCCGAAAGGCGTGATAAAAGATGTCTTGATCTGGTCATCCTTTTTTAGAGCAATCTGGTGATAACCAGAGTAGCAATCGAGAAAGGAAAGTAGCTCGCAACCGGCGGTTGAATCTACGACCTCGTCTATGCGAGGTAAGCCGAAGTGGTCCTTAGGGCAGTGTTTGTTAAGATCAGTGTAATCAACGCACATTCTCCATTCATTATTCTTTTTGCGTACAAGAACCGGGTTAGCTAACCACTCCGGATGGTACACTTCTTTGATAAATCTGGCTGCCAAAAGCCGTGTAACTTCTACCCTAATCGCCTCCTTTTTGTCGCGAGCGAACCATCATAGCTTCTACTTGATAGGTTTGGCCTTGCCGTTGACATTCAAGGAGTGCTCGATCAAGTTCCAAGGTACACTGGGCATGTCAGTAGGTTTCCATGCAAACACATCCACGTTGCTCCTCAAGAACCTAACGAGCGCGTCTTCCTATTTAGGATCCAGGTTGGCCCCGATAAGGGCCGTTTTGCTGGGATCACCGTCGACCAGCTGGATCACCTTGTGCTCCTTGGACTTGACGTTCTTGCGTGGAGCCTCGAGCTCTGGGATCTCCAGGTGGTCGGCCGAGGTCTTTTTGGCATCGAGCATGGTCTCGGCCATGCGAATAGAGAGGTCTATTTTAAAGTTGTCGTCTTCGTAGGTATAAGTTGCGTATATGTTACCCCTAAGGGTTAGAACTCCTTTCTCGGTAGGCATCTTGAGCACCAGATACCTGTAATGAGGTATGGCCATGAACTTGGTGAGCGATGGTCGACCAAGGATAGCATGGTAGGTGCCATCGAAGTTAGCGACCACGAAGTTGATGTAGTCTGTGCGGAAGTGGTCTAGGGTCCCAAACTGCACAGGCAGCGTGATCTGTCCGAGAGGTGTAGAGCTCTGTCTAGGGAGAACACCTCAGAACTGTGCCTCGTATGGCTTGAGATCCGCCTGGGTTATCTTCAGGGCCGGCAGACTATTCTTGAACAGTATATCGATGGAGCTGCCGCCGTCAATCAGCACTCTGTCGAATTGAACTTTGTTGATACAAGGGTCGAGGACCAGGGGAAAACATCCTGGTTTAGGTATTGCGGCCCATTGGTCTTTTCTGCTGAAGGATATCTCGTGGTGAGACCAAGGAGGGAGCCGTGGATCGGCGATGAGGTTGTCGGTGTTGGCCACATTCAAGCAAGCGCGGGCGAGCAGCTTGCGTTCTCGTTTGGTCTCGATGGACACTTTGCCTCCAATGATGGTGTGCACGCGATCGGTTGGCTTAACGTACTTGTGACGGGGATCTGCGTCTTCATCGTCGTTGTCCTCGTTGCGCTGTTCCCCTGTGTCGTTAGGCTTATCGGATGTATCCGGAGCCTGTTGATGTGTGTAGATAGACTTGAGAACGCGACAATTCTCCATGGTGTGGTTTGACTTGGGATGGAGCTGGTAGGGCCCTTTCAATGCTTTAGCGTAGTCTTCTTCATAGTTACGATGCCCGCCACCTTTTTTAACGGTGTTGACCTCGCCGTCGTCTTCCTGAGCACGCTTGCCCCTGTAATCATCACGGTGGTTACGCCGCTGATTACGTTGGTCGCGGTGATCGCGAGAGTCATTGCACTGGTTGCGGCGGTCAAAATTGTCGTTCCGACCACGGTTACCACGGTAGTCATCGCGGTGTGGGGGTGGTCGGAGCGTGGAACCCTTGCTGCTTCTTCGATAATTATCTTTTTAGTGTCGTCGGCGTCCACATATTTCTTAGTAGTGGCCAGGAGCGCTGTAGCTGATTCAGGTCTCTTGCGGAGGAGCTTATCCCTTAAGGCATCATGGAAGCGTAGGCCAATGATGAAAGCCTCGATTGCCTCATTGTCGGAGATTGACGGGACCTTGATGCGCATCTCCGAGAAACGCCGGACGTACTCTCGCAGTGGCTCATCCTTCCGATCTCGGATCCGCTACAGATCATATTTGTTGCTGGGTTGCTCGCAAGTAGCAATGAAGTTGTTGATGAAGGCTTGCTTGAGCTCTTGCTAAGAATCAAAGTAGTTCGCCGACAAGCTGACTAGCCATTGGTGACCTACATGGCCAACAGCAACTGGGAAGTAGTTAGACATGACGTGCTCGTTAGCCATGGCTAATTTGCACGTAGTTTCGTAGAGCATGACCCATAATTCGGGGTTCTCCTTATCGTCGTACTTCTAAAGTTTTTCGAGCTTGAAGTTCTTGGGCCATATGACTTGACGAAGGTGCGGAGTAAACTGCTTCAAACCCGATGGGCCGTGGGCGGTATCATATTCCATACGGCGATAGCTTTCGTGGGATGCACGATCGTTGGCTCTCTGGTTGATGCGATCACGCAGATCACGTCCTCCGAGGTAATGGCGGAGATCGTTATTGCCATCGTGGCGATCTCGGTTGCCATCTAGATTAGCCCTGCGACCGTGGTTATCGCGGCGATTATCGTGGTTGTCTCGGAGGTTGTCGTCTTGGACGTCGCGACGGTTGTCCTCCCGACGGCAGTTGTCATCCCGACCACCATCATGGCCACCGTTTTTGCCTTGATGGTTGTCTGATGGGTCGTTATTGCGCGAGCCACATTGGTTGGGTGGCTGTGAGCGACTTGAGTACTAGCGGCTGTGGCTTGACTCGACTGAGACGGATGGAGCCCGGGCTTGATTTACAATCTCTGCGGTCTGGGCCATAGCAGCCGTCAGATAAGCTTGTATTTCATCGCGAACTGTCTGGGTTTGCGGGGTATTGGGTAGCCGTTGCATTGTCGCCATAGCAACGGCTACGTTGGCACTTGGAGTCCTAAAGACCTGTTTGTCCCCCACCCTGTCGAAGGCATTGTTGAGGTCGCGTGGCTGGACCCTTATGCGTCGTGCCTCCTCTTCTACTTCAGCTTTGATTTGTCGGCGATTAAACCGGTCAATATTGCGTGCTTCGCGTGCAATCCTTTCTTGTTCTGTTTCGTCGACTGCTGGTGGTTTGTCATTACTGACAACATTGATCAAATCCCCTCGCCTTGGTGGGAAAGACGAGAATTGTGGGAACCCCAAGGCGTGGTCTGGTATATCCAGATCGTATTCGACGCCTTCATCGTCGTGATGCTGGAGCTCAGTGTGGACGGAGGCATTAGATGTGATGCCAGACGAGGAGCTGGAGTCACCCTCTTGGACTGTGTCGACGGATCCTTCTTGATAATCCTCAATCCGGATCATGTTGATGAAGTTGCGTGGCTTCGGCCGAGGTTGATGTATAAAACACAGATCCGAGCGGCGTTGTATATTATACGCGTAGTTGGAGGCAGCGTTTCATAGGCCGTAGGGCTAGGCCTGGTAGTTCTCCGTCGAGGCTTCGTACTCGGAGAGCTGGAAACCCGTCGCGGAGGCTGGCCGGCGACGAGCGGAGCGCCCTTCAGGAGTAGATATGACCACGAGATCTGTACCGAGTCTTGCAGGATGACTGGCCCGAGCTGGTCGGGTAGATCTGTTGTGGGGAGCGGTTACCTGCTCATTAGGTTGACTTTGAATTGAACTTACCAGAGCTAGGGTTTCAGCGAGTTTGGTGTCGACCCGATCATGGAGTCGAGCAGGTCGGTGTTGTCGATCTGCTTCCCTTCGTAGCGGGGAAGCGGACGACGGGTTGTCGGCGTGGCTGAAGATGATGCAGGCGTGGTCGGAGCCAGATGTATCGTGGTCGGAGTCAGATCCACCGTGGTCGGAGCCGTATCCACCATGGTCGGAGCCGTATCCACCGTGGTCGGAGCCGTAGCCGATGCAGGTGAAGCAGCGGTCGACGCAGATTGAATCCGCGTCTCCTCCGTGGTCATGGCGATGAAGTCGTCGGAGCCGGTGGTCTAGGTGATCTGACCGACGGTGAATGTGAGGCCGTTCAGTGTAGCCATGGAGCCGAGGATGATGACCATCTTGTTCGCTTGGAGAGCAGTACGCACACCCCCTACCTAGCGCGCCACTGTCGACGAAATATGGTCGGCAGTCTATCTAGGGGTATGCCCAAGGTAGTAGATTGTCGGCAGACAGATGCGCAAGCCACAAACAAGACGGTGACGCAAGACAGACATGAGGTTTTATCCAGGTTCGGCCGCCAAGAAGGCGTAATACCTACGTCCTGCGTCTGATTGTATTGTTGTATGTCAATGAGAGATGTTTTTTAGAGGGGTCCCCTGCCCGCCTTATATAGTCCGGGGGGCAGGGTTACAGATCTGAAAACTAATCCTAGCCAGTTACAATTGCCATAGGTGGCCGGATAAGGTTTCCTATTCTAACTGACCAAGATCTTGCTTGATCACCAAATCTGTCTTGACTCCTTGCACGGGACTCCGAACAGGTTGGCCGAGCCGCGCGTCGTCTTTTGGTGGACCGGACCCTCTGATCCGGGCCGGCCCAAGCCTAGCCGTAAGGGTATAGGGGTTAATACCCCCACAATTCCCAAGTGGAGTCGATTCTGATGGGCTTTGTGCTAATTGAGTTGAAATGGGGGTTTGTCGTGTGTGATGCGGTTCGTTGTTGTAGGTGAGGTCTTCCATATGCCGTTGAGTGTCGACGGACATTGTGATTGTGTGGAATGTGCTTCAGAAAGAATCTCCGAGTCAGTCGGCGCACTGGGTTTAGAGTTTGATGTTTAGTGTTTCAGTTTTCCCTTCAAGGTTCAGTGTTTTTGATTTCATAATTTTATTGTTTCAATTTTTATTCCTGAATATTTAATTTTGTGCTTGCACCTGTGTTTCAGCAATATTCAGAGTTTTCTGAATTTTGTTTAGTTAGTTCAGTTTTCAGAAAATCTACTTCATTACTATTATATTGCCTGTATTCAGTTTCAGTGCATGGTGATTGTTTGTTTGGTTTGAGAAAGATTTGTTCCTGCCTGCTTGTTTGTTAGTGGCAAAGAGTTTGCTTGGCTGTTAGCGTCTTGTTTTGATATATCATTGACCTCATGCATGTGGGCTTCAACACTGTTTTTTTTTTGTGTTTTAGGTGATGTTTGGTCTGTTACGTGCCTTTGTTCGTTGCTTTGTGTTACAGTATATCTATTATGGCGACAATTTCATCTGCTTCCATGTGTGCTTTAGTCAATGTCTACCTTTTAATGGGATTGGGCTGTGTCTCTTCTGCGTATTAGTTGCCTGCGGTGTAGCGGCTTCTGAGGCCATGCTTCCCTTCATTTTTGGTTCGTTATTACTATGTTATGTGGGATGGGATTTATGTGCTCTGATTCGGCCTCCTATCCAGGTCTACCACATTTTTTTTCAACTGCATTGCCATGCCTGTTTACTGTCTCTTCCTATTGTCCTGTTTACAAATTCGTTACTTTTTGTAATCAGCTACATTATTTGGTGGTTGTTGTGACCTGTCATTCCTTCCAGTTCCAGGAGGCGCTTCTCTCAGCTCATAGTGTCGCACCATGTTTACTTCCTGTTCCTGTTCTTAGCTTCTAATTATTCTCTCAGCTGATCCTTCAACCCGGCCGGTTCACGTTTGTTTGATCTGTACTGTACCACCTCTGCTGCTACTAGCGCTGTACAGACACCATATTTTACAATATAGGATAGTCTCATATATTAGCTAGTTCTATAAATATATATTTATAGACATGGCAGCTCTTGATGTTTTAAACATGTTGCCCTGGTTTCCTAGGGGGCTACAGGTTCATGTTCTGCTATTACGTGCTCAGTCGCTCACGGTCCTTTTTGATGGTCTGCTCGGTGTGCTTCATGCTCATTTGTTTATCACGCATCAGGTCCATGGTTCCTTTCCTTCTACTGCATGTATGTCTTTGTTTATGCCTGCTCCTTCTGTGAGGTCACAGTTAATTAGAATTATTATTCGTGCTAATTAGTGTTGTCCTTGCTTCGTTGTTCGTACTGTATGCCTGCACAATAAAATATATGACCCTCCTTGCTCATCAGTCTTTATAGGTTTTCGTTGTTGTTCCCCTTTGATGGGCCCCACTTATTCAGTTTATGTTAGTTTAGAGTTTGAGGTTCAGTTATTCAGTTTTTCCTTCAAGGTTCAGTGATTCAGATTTCAGTTTTGTTAGTTTACAGTTTGAGCTTGAGTTTTTCAGTTTTCCCTTTGAGGTTTCAGATATCAGTATTTCAGTGTTCTCTGTGATTTTCTGTTTGTTTTCTGTGATCCAGTTTCTCAGTTTTTGTTGTACATTTACTCATTTAGGACTCATGGCTGCTAGGAGCAAATGTTGTTTTGGTAATGGTGTCCTAGAGGAACGTTGGATGTGATGAAGAGAAGATTGGTCCGTGTTCTTGATTTTTCAGTTACTGACAACCATCTCTATTTTCCTTCTGATCCTAAGCAGAAGTACTTGCCCTTTGAGTTGATAAGTGTTTCTCTTTGAATGTTTACCTCATTTCGAATTGCGGTGATGAATTATGAATTAACTTAGCATGTCAGAGTTCGGAGATGCTTCTGGCATCCATGAGAAGATCTTTCATACTACTGAGCAAAGGCGATCTTGCTCGCAAAAATAATCTGAACTATTTTCTGGGTGTCTTTAGTGTAATAATATAGTATTCGCACTGAATTTGAATATTTGTAGCTATAGTATTAAACAAACGAAAATTGGGTTGAACTTCTAAACTGTTTTGTTATGTCTTGCATGGCCGCGCACACTGACTTCCATTCCAGATTACACTGTAAGCTTGAATTGCACAGCAGTGTCCTATTGTAATTCCTAGACCCAAAAGCTCTATGTGTAGGGTAACAAAAGGGAGTAGTTAGTTACACAGACAGAAGAATGACGCGAAATCTCACTATGCAGCTTGCAGTGATATATGGTCCTAAGGCTAATCGTGAATACGCTAAACCAGACTATGACCGTTGCACTAGCTCCTCTAAATACATTAGCAGTTCATTGGTGTTTGTTTGTCGATTTTCTTCCTACAAAAATGTTCCATGAGTATATATAAGTTGTATTAGAAGTTCTTTCTCATAATTGTTTCAAAAATAATTTATCACTTGTACCTGTATGGTATTTGAAATTCAGTACATTTGTTAACCTTGATCCCTGTGTTATGTTTTGAAAATCTAATTCTGTTGGTCCATATAAATTGTTGTATCTTATACGCAGTTTTCCAAAGAAGAAAGTGCTACAACACATTTGAAGCCCTGACCACGCCGATATCTCTACTCATTTAAGCTTACTATTATTATTATTTTTTTGCAAATTTCCTAATTCCTAGATCTAATATTGTTGGAAAAGTAATTGTACTTAATTAATATGTGTTCTGCTCTGTGAAACTGGAAGAAGATTGCTTATATACAGAGTTACCTCTATTTCAAATATGTACAAATAATCATAGAGATACATTAACACCCTGATGCATACATAGTGGGTCATTTCTAGTTTTAAAATGACACTTATCATTTGTTAAAGTATCAGTAGCTTTCTTTTTATTTTAAACTTGAACTTCATGTTTTTTTTCAGGTATGTGACACTGAAACAGATTCACTACAGAACCTGAGTGAGTATTTGATGTTAGTTCAGGTGTTTCAATTCAGTTTATCATGTCATTTCTAAGGAAGATTAGCCTCTGATTTCCACTGATAAGTCTAAATTGTAAGTGACAATAATATCTGATTATGTGTGCATAGGAAACTCTTATTATGTGTTCTAAATTCTGTTCACCTTGAAATAGTCCTGCATATCTGATATCTCCTGATTTTTTTTGTTCTAAATTCTGTTCACCTTGAAATAGTCCTGCCGCGAGATGCCTGCTGGTGGTGGAGAATGTTAGCACTGGAGAAGTTGCTGGGTAGATACGGTTAGAGCCACTGAACATTCCCAAGCCTGTTATATATTGGAGACTACACCTTTGATATTCCAGTCCAAATCTTCTCAATATAGGATAAACGTCACAGTGACACACTTTATTATATTTTTAGGAACACAATATGGTGAGTCCCATACAAAGTAAGAAGGAAGTTCAGTAACGAGTTCTTGCAGTGATGAGGCCATAACGGGGGTATGTCAGCAGTGTCATGTACTCATGCAATAGTTTAGAATGACTACTCTAAATAGTTTCATGTAAATATATTATGCGTTCAAGAGACTAAATGGAAGGGTCAGAAGGCGAAGGAGGTGGACAATACAGGTTTCAAGCTTTGGTACACAGGGACAGTCGCGAATAGAAATGGAGTAAGAGTTTTGATTGATAAGAGCCTCAAGAATGGTGTGGTAGGAGTGAGAAGGTAAGGAGATAGGATTATCTTAGTCAAGTTTGTCGTTGGTGATATGGTCTTGAACGTAATTAGTGCGTATGCCCCCCAAGTAGGCCTCGACGAGAGTGCTAAGAGACAGTTCTGGAAAGACTTAGATGGCCTGATTAGAGCTGTACTTAGTAGTGAGAAGTTTTTTATAGGAGGAGATCTTAATGGGCATGTAGGTACTACAAGCGCAGGTTTCGAAGCAGTCCATGGAGGTTTGGGTATGGTAGTAGGAATCAGGAGGGGAGGAAGTTCTGGACTTCGCGATAGCTTTTGACCTGATGATAGCCAACACTTTCTTTAGAAAGAGAATCTCATCTAGTAACCTTCAGTAGCGGACAACACTCTAGCTAGATTGACTTTGACCTCGTAAGAAGAAAGGACAAACGAGCATGCTTGGGTTGCAAGGTGATACCAAGGCAGTGTGTTGTTTCTCAACATAAGCTTTTGGTAGCAAACTTTTATTTTTAGGTGCGTGCCCGTAGGGATAAACAAGCTAAGATTGAAAGAACAAAGTGGTGGAAAGTGAAAGGAGAGACGTCAGAGGTATTCAGCGAAAGGGTTATCAAAGAGGGCTCTTGGAAGGAAGAAGAGGACATAAACAATATGTGGGAGAAGATGGCAACCAACATTTAGAAGGTGGCCTTAGAGGTGTGTGGAGTAACCAAAGGAAGCGGAGGCGAGGCTAAAGATACTTGGTGGTGGAACGAGGAAGTCCAAAGGGCTATTAAGGAGAAGAAAGAATATTATAGACGCTTGTACCATGACAGGAGTGTGGATAACATAGAGAAGTACAAGGTGGCAAAGAAGACTGCAAGGCGAGCTATAAGTGTGGCAAAGGGTAGAGCGTACGAGGATCTTTACCAACATTTGAGTACAAAGGAAGGAGAGAAGGATATTTATAGGATGGCTAGGGTTCGTGAGAGAAAGATAAGGGACTTCAACCAAGTTAAGTGCATTAAGGATGAAAGGGAGCATCTCTTGGTGGAGGATGAGATCCGACATCGATGGCAAGAGTATTTTGACAAATTGTTCAATGGTGAGAATACAGACACAACCTTTCAGTTGGATGACTCTTTTTTTTGAAAACGTAGGAGAACTGCGTTTCATTGTATTATAGAGAATGAAAAGGGGGGTCCCCAATAGGATCCTCACTCATACGGGGACCAAATATGAATGAGGCGATTACACATACACAAGAATAAGACCCATAAAAACAAACCCGACATGACCTTAACTAGAAGGACCTAGTCTAAACAAACCTAGCCCTTCTAGCTTTTTCGCACCAGCCAAACACCAAAGGCTGTGCTCATTCTTCAGCTCACTCCAAATCAAGTTAATCGAAGGTGAGGCCCCCTCAAAAACACATGCATTTCTATGTTTCCAAATAATCCAGGCCCCAAGAATAATTAGAGAATTCACTCCTTTCCTGTGCTCCTTGTTAACTCTGTTAATAGTCTTGCGCCACCAATCAGCAAAGCTTAGTTCGTTATGGTGGGGGACACAAACTGCTAGGTTCAAAATAGAAAATAATCTAAACCAAACTTGTCTTGCCACCACACAAGATGTTAACAGATGTTGTATTGTCATCTTCTTGATCGCATAGGGGGCATTTATCCGGATGAGAGGCCCCTCTTAGCGAGCATGTCTGCTGTCCAACATCTATTACGGATTGCCAACCACAGAAACATTTTGCAATTGCTTGGGGCCTAGGACTTCCATAACCGATGCCAAGGTTCAAAGGTCACAGCACCACAGAAAAAATGCTTTATAGGCAGATTTGGAAAAGTAGCAACCACTTGAATCTAGCCTCCATGTGTGACGATCCTCTTGGTCAGTTAAGATAAATCCCAAGAGACAATCCCATAGCTGCAAGAATTCTCTAATACCAGTCTAGGAAAGGCCTCCTTGAATATCACTTGGCCATTGCACATTGGTGAGAGCTGCAGCCACAGTCCGGCTATTGTGAATTCTATGAGAAACACAAGCATATACAGATGGCGCAAGGTTTTCAATCGAACACCCGTGAAGCCACCGATCAGTCCAGAAAAGAGTATTCTGACCATTCCCAACCTCAGTCATGACTGCAATGGCAAAAAGGGCTAGCGAGTTAGAGTGCGAAGGCAGTTCTAGATCAGACCATGGACGATCAGCTTTAGTCTTTTTAAACCATTGCCACCTAATTTGTAAAGCCCAGGCCATCACCTCCAAGTTGGGTATGCCCAAGCCACCAAGATCCAATGGTCTCATGACCTTCTCCCAAGCCACTAGACAATAACCTCCATTAGCCTTATCCTTTCCTTGCCATAAGAAGCCCCTTCTGATTTTGTCTACTGCCTTGATGAACCGTTTTGGGACGCTGATGGCAATTAACAAATGAATAGGCATGGCAGAAAGAACACACCGGACTAATGTGGCACGACCAGCCCTGTTCATGAGAGCTGCCTTCTAGCACGGGAGTTTATCAGCTATTTTCTCAATCCATGGCATAAGGTCCCTCTTAAGAAACTTTTTGTTTGACAGTTGTAAGCCCAAATACTTGCATGGGAACACCGAGATAGTACATGGCAGAATATCATGAATAGCTGTCAAGGACTCTCCTGCACAATCGATGGGGATGATGTTACTTTTTTGAATATTGGTATGCAACCCTAAAGCATCACCAAATACCTTGAGAATATCTCTAGTGACCAGCAACTCCTCTTCGATTGGCTTAATAAATATGGCAACATCATCAGCATACAGAGAAAGTCTTTGTCCAACCACCCTTGGGGATAGCAGCTGCAATAGCCCCTCACTTGCTGCCTTTACAAATAAACTGTTCAGCACATCCATCACTAAAATAAAGAGCATGGGGGATAAAGGGTCCCCTTGTCGAAGACCTCGCTGATGATGTATTAGATCTCCTGGTTCTCCATTCAACAAGATTTGAGTTGATGAAGAGGATAACAGATTGGCCACCAAATTACGCCAAGAATTTCCAAAACCCAAATGTTGCAGCACTTCTAAGAGAAACGGCCACAACACCGAATCAAAAGCTTTGGAGATATCCAATTTAAGAAAGAGGCTAGGCACCTTTTGTCGATGTAGCACCTTAACTGTTTGCTATACTAGAATGAAGTTATCATGAATGCATCTTCCCCGTACAAATGCACTTTGATTAGAAGAGACTAACGAGTCCAATAAGGGGGCCAGCCAATTAGCAAGAATCTTAGTTAAAAGTTTACCGAAGCTGTGCACTAGGCTAATGGGGCGAAAATCTTTCGCAGCCACCGCATCATTCTTCTTCTGAATCAGAGTAATATAAGCTGCATTTAACAGTCCAAGCCTCCTTGCTTGACCTTGCTGAACCGTGATAATTGCCGCCATGAGATCTGCTCTAATTACCTGCCAACATGCCTTGTAAAATCTGCCAGTATACCCATCTGGACCTAGGGCTCTATCTGATGGCATAGACTTGATAGTTTCCCAAACTTCTTCCTCCATGATTGGATTATCAAGAGCTGACAAATCCATAGAATTCCGATGAAAGAATTGCAGGTCTAAGGACGCAGTTCGGATCGGGGCTGAACCTATCAGATTATCATAAAAATCATACAATATCCTATGTTTATCCTCCTAGGAAGTGACAGTCCGATCACCATCTATGATTTTGGAGATAAAATTTTTTCTCTTCCGAAAAGCAGCCTGCTTGTGGAAGAAGGATGTATTAGCATCACCCTCATTTAGATACCTGACCCGAGAACGAAGTCTAGCAACAGTTCGTTCTAAAGACGCTAACTTCAGGCAAAGTCGCTTCAATTCCTTTCGCAGCCAGTCCTCTCCAATGGATAGAGTCCTCCTATCTTGGGCCACTTCCAGCCTATGCAACACTTCATGAGCTAGAGCAAGTTGAGTTTTTATGTGTCCAACTCTTTTTGCACCCTAGGATTGCAAAGCACGAGTTAATCGCTTCAGCTTGATGGAGAAACATTCCAGAGGGCAAGATGTCTGAACTGGTTCATCCCAAGAACTCTTTACCATGTCAAGGAATCTAGGAAGGCGTGTCCAGAAACTTTCAAAATGAAAACACCTCCTACCCTTGACACCAACTTTAAGACCATGGACAAGAGGACAGTGATCAGACATTTCAGTCGCATGGCTTTGTAATATACAGTTAGGGTATAAGTCTTCCCAATCTGTAGTACACAACACTCTATCCAACTTGACAAGAGTGGGGGAGGCTCTTTCATTTGACCAAGTATAACGACGACCCAACAGAGGTATCTCTTTCAGTTCCATCTCATTCACAAAGCGATGAAATCTTCCCATTAGTGCCCTATTGATATTATCGTTGTTTTTATCTTCCGAACTGTAAGCCATATTAAAATCCCCAGCAAGCATCCAAGGTCCAACACAAAAACTCCTAACTTCACGCAACTCATCCAGGAAAGCAGGTTTCTCTGCATTTTCATGAGGACCATAAATTCCAGAGAACCACTATGGATGCTGTCCATGATCCTGGAATAAGACCGAAACTGAATGCCTATGCACTCGATAGTGTTCAACATTGGATGATCCATCCCGCCAAGCTACCAGAATCCCTCCTCTTGTTCCTTGAGCTGGCAGAGCGACGAAGGAACTATAGTTCTGCCCCAAAATAGATAACACATCACGCTGGGAAATATGAGATAATTTGGTCTCTTGCAAACATACTATCATCGGCTGACAAGACTGCACTACTTGGTGAACCATATCCCGGTGGCTTTTGTCATTGAGTCCACGAACATTCCAAATTAAAATACTAGAAGAATCCATAGATAACAAGATTGGATCGACCAACTACAGGAAATCAAACAACAAGAATGTCATCTGCAGCCCGCACTTCATCGCCAAGAGGTGCATCCCACCCGAACAGGGCAGCCAATGCCTTCAGATGTTCCCTGGATAGAGGTTGGTCAAACAAGGTGGCGTAGTGTTCCATGGCGACAATAGAAACCCTTTCTTCACCATCAGCAAAGCCTAATTGACGGCAAACTGATACTGCCGCACTATGATCAGCTGTTGTTGGAGGAAGATTAGCAACACGGCAGCTCTGTCTTGGCACAAAGTTGGATGGCAGGATCTTCTTCCTTCTCTTAGGAACTGGGGGGGCGGCAGGATAGCGTCCACTAGTTTAACCACCTTGAAAACAAGGTGGAGTAGGGAACCGCAGCATCGGAGACTAACACGCCCCCCTAAACGCCACCAACAGGAACTTAAAGAGCTTCCCTGACGGGCGGAGACACAGGCCTCGCTACAACGCCTGACTGAACGAGAGGAAGTTCAGTAAGTGAAATGGGGCCTCGCCTTCCACACCTGCAGGACGTGGCTGTTGTGAGGCAAAAGAAGAGGACTGCACATTATCGTCCACCAAGGTGATAGGAGGAACCATGGTGACAGGAATCAAACGTGTAGAAATAGATGGAGACATGACCACGCCATCAACGCACCCAAGCTCCTGAGGGGTCTCGTGCGGAGACACGGCCACGCCATCAACGTCCACCTCCTCGGCCTCGGCTACCACGTTCCGTCGAAGATCAGGGAGCGGAGCCACATCCACGTCGTCCCCTTCAGCAACACGCATTCGTCGCCTGGAATAAGTCTTGATAACGGAGGGAACGTTGGGTTCCAAAGAAACTCCAGTGGGGGTGACCATCGGCGAGGAGCGCAGAGCTGCCAGGACCGGGGCATCAATAGGGATGATGTCCGGCGATGGAGAAGCCAGGAGATCGGACTGCTCCAATTGGCCATCAGCAACCAGAGGTGATTCTGGGCCTGAATGCATGAGACTGAAAGATATCCTTTCAGGTACTTGGGCCGAGACAGAGCCCACAACCCAAGAGCCGAACTCCACGTAGTCATCCCCACTGATCTGTGCCGCACCCGACATCCACATCTAAAATCCCGGCATGCCTGGGATCACTGCCTCTTCGCCAAACCATGGCATAATGACCAGGGCCGCCATATCATCAATTACAGCCAGCAGAAATGAGGCGGGCGAGAGAATTGAAGGCGCCTGCATCGCCTCGGGCACAAAGCGAAGCGAGCCATCAACCGGCTCAACGCAGACTGGGCCCAGCCGCCGATGCACAGGGACCCGTGTAGCACCATCCATGGAGGCACCGGAATCATGAGCTGAGGACTCCGGTGGATCAGGTTCGCACTGCCGGCGACGTCGCCTACCATGGCCAGGATCATCATGCGGAGGAGGCGGGGGTGGAACGCCGTTCACCCCTGATAGTGGAGCCACAGAAACCATCGAGCCCCCTATGCATGATGAAGATTTGAAGTGCGCATTGAGTTATGGATGACTCTTTTGATGACACCAATAGGCGCTTTGTGCGGAGAATCCAATAATCTGAGGTCAGAGAGGCGTTGAAAAGGATGAAAGGAGATAAGACGATGGGACCGGATGGTATCCCAATCGAGGTGTGGAGATGCTTCGGGGACATAGCTATAGTATGGCTAACCAAGCTGTTCAACCATATTTTTCGATCGAACAAGATGCCTGACGAGTGGAGGAGAAGTATATTGGTACCGATCTAAAAGAATAAAGGGGATATTCAAAGTTGTACTAATTACTGGGGAATTAAGTTGATGAGCCATACTAAGAAGCTATGGGAGAGAGTTATCAAGCATCGCTTGAGAGCAATAACGCGGGTCTCTATGAACTAATTTGGTTTCATGCCCGGAAGGTCAACCATGGAAGCCATTTTCTTAATAAGACAAGTTATGGAGCGATATAGGGAGAAGAAGAAGAATGACCAACACATGGTTTTTATTGACTTGGAGAAGGCTTATGATAAAATACCAATAAATGTTATGTGGTGGGCTTTGGACAAACATAAAATCCCAACGAAGTACGTCGGGCTCATTAACATGTACAACAATGTTGTGACTAGTGTTCGAACAAGTGATGAAGACATGGATGACTTCCCGATTAGGATAGGACTACATCAAGGGTCAACTTTGAGCCCTTATCTGTTTGCCTTAGTGATGGATGAGGTCACAAGGGACATATAAGGGGACATCACTTGGTGTATGCTTTTCGCGGATGATGTAGTGCTAGTTGATAAAAGCCGGACATGAGTGAATCAGAAACTGGAGTTACGGCGGAAGACTTTGGAGTCCAAAGGTTTTAGACTCAGTAGAACTAAAACTGAGTATATAAGATGCGACTTCGGCACTACTACTCGGGAGGAGGAAGATATTAGTTTGGAAGGTCAAGTAGTGCCTTGGAAGGATACCTTTCGATATTTAGGATCAATGCTACAGAGAGACGGGGATATTGATGAAGATGTTAGCCATAGAATCAAAGCAGTGTGGATGAAGTGGTGCCAAACATCTGGTGTCCTATGTGACAAAATGGTACCACAGAAGCTAAAAGGTAAGTTTTATAGGACGGCGATTATACCTGCTATGTTGTATGGTGCAGAATGTTGGCCTACGAAAAGATGACATATTCAACAGATAAGTGTCGCGGAAATGCGTATGTTGCGTTGGATTTGCGGTCATACAAGAAGGGATCAAGTTTGGAACGATGATATACGTGATAGATTAGGGGTAGCACCAATTGAAGAAAAGCTTGTCTAAAACCGGTTGAGATGGTTTGGACATGTCCAACGGAGACCTCCAGAGGCACCGATGCGTAGTGGAATCCTAAGCCAGGATAGTAACATGAAGAGAGGCAGAGGAAGATCGAAGTTGACTTGGGTAGAGACAATAAAAAGAAACTTGAAAGGATGGAATATACCTAAAGACTTAGCCTTAGATAGGAGTGCTTGGAAAACATTTGTTCACGTGCCTGAACCTTGATTGTTTCTGCTAGGTTTCAACTCTAGCCTATCCAACTTGTTTGGGACTTAAATGCTTTGTTGTTGTTGATAACAAAAGCTGTTACAATTTTATTAGAAGAGATTGGTATATTTCAAAAAGACTGATGTTACAACTACAGCGCAACCATATCAAGCTTTGGTGACACATTTGGATCCAGCGAACCTGCACATCTTGATGCCTGTTTTTGGAGAGTTGTTATGTTTTTGTGTTATTAGTATTTCCTAGCAAAAGTAAATGCAAATCTATTAAAAAAAATTAGATGCAGGTGCTTGGGGGTGGACTAGTTTCATGGATTACCTCTGCGTCTTGTTTTTCTTCTGATGTTGATGTCCTTTACCTTTGGTCTTCATCGGCTTACTCTTGTCTTCTACGCCCAAGCCGTCGCCACCGTCATCTACGTTGGTGTGAATGTGGTCTGTCTTGGACGCTGGTTTTCTTTCTTTCTTGTCCGTCAGGTGGTGTACCTGTGCTGTATGTATGCTGGATATGTGTTGTCATTCGGCTGTCATGGGGCAGTTTATTATTTTCTGGAAGATAACAGCCGTAAAAATCTTCCAGAAGATAACAACTATAAAAATCTTTCGGATTTTGTGTCATGTGACAGTACATGTGCTGCTTTTTTAATTTGTTTAGTTGTATCATGTGACGCGTCAACTACTGATCTGTTGAAAATGTGGAAGATAACAAACAGCAAAATCTTCCATGAGATGTGTAGTCAGTCCCTTAATTAAAACATTTTAGCTGACTGAGGCGACTTGGGAAGATTATACCCACGATGGAATGAGGCGCTGATGAACATAATGGTGATAAATTAATCATTTGTGAGAGGTGCATGCACTTGTCTTCTCATGGAGACGGAGTTAATAAAATTTGATTTTGCAGGGATGGGGGACATTGACAAGGGCGATGTACCCAAAGCAGTTGCGTTGGAAGACCACACGAGGCTAGATTTCATCCAGCGCCACCTCTCAGTTCCTAAACAATCAATAGAGTATGGCCTTGTTTAGATTGCAAGTTTTTTCACTTTCTCTTCATCACATCAAATCTTTGGACACATGTATGGAGTATTAAATATAGATAAAAAAATAACTAATTACACAGCTTGATTGTAAATTACGAGACGAATCTTTTGAGCCTAGTTAGGCCATGATTGGACAATAATTGTCAAATACAAACGAAAGTGCTACAGTGTCAAATACTGATTGCTAACCTCAATCTAAACAATGCCTATGTATATATCAACCTACCTACCTCTACTTTTCCACATTCGTACATATATACCCAAATGCATGCACGGTTGCATCCGTTGTTCGTTCCTACGTGCGTGCAGCTTGGGAGCAGACGTGCGCGGCTACTTCGCATGGTCTCTGCTGGACAACTTTGAATGGTCCAGCGGCTACACTGAACGTTTTGGCATCGTCTACGTCGATCGTCAGAATGGCTGCGAGCGCACCATGAAGCGATCAGCCAGGTGGTTGCAGGAGTTCAATATGGAGCTGCCAAGAAGGTTCAAAATAACAAGATCCTTACGCCGGCTAGCTTAATTAATTAGAACACGTACAGTATGGTGGCACTAGGGATGAAAACGGATCGGATACGGACGGATATCACCGATATTACATTTGTTTTCATATTTCCGTCCGGATTCGGATTCGAATACGGATAGTGTCAACTATGTCGGATAGGATACGATTGGATATCGACATCATAAATATGTGATTTGAGTATTCGGATACGGATAAGGTATCGGATGTTGGATATCCGGACTCAGATACGGACAGATCTCAACCCCTCTAAATGGATTTGGTTTCGAATACGGTCGGAAAATATCCGTACCGTTTTCATCCCTAAATGGCACGCATGCACGTAGCATGGAAAACTTGCTGTGTGCTGTGTGCATGCCTGTGTGGATTGAAACCCATGCACATTTTTCTTTGCACCGCGCGCTAGAGGTAGTGGAGCCATATTCTCCACCGCCGCGCGTGGCTAATAATATAATGCTCTGTTCCAGTTCAGTGTTACCTTATTACTATGCAATAAAATGAAGTGATCGATTTGTCCGTTTCAATATCTATAATGTTGAATTATTATTATAGGCCATGTCGACAATATCTGTAATGTTGAATTATTATTATGGGCGATGTCGACAATATCTGTAATGTTGAATTATTATTATGGGCGATCTCTTATTTTTGTTAGGGTCGGATACTACGCCAGAACCACTGCCGCGTCGTAAGTAATCATCACAGGCGGTATCCATGTCAGTAGAGGTTAATCGGCAGTGATAGGGAAGCGAGATGTGCGCTTATTTTGGGATGGAGGAAGTATGCTCTAACTTAACCTTTGACTGACGAAGCGTTAGTAACATAGGCCCAATTCTATCAACTACCTCAAGCTAATTAATATCAAGGTAAAGGTTACACAAAGCATGCACAAGCGAAATCAATAAATGCAGTGAGTAATGAACAAGAATTAGAGAGGGCAAACTCCTGGATACAAGGTGATTCATCCCACAATATCAGTTTCAAAATGCACCCCCTAATTCATGTTGAGGTTCCACCATGGTACCCTCCCGGTCACCAAGCTTTCCCTGGCCATGGTGTTCGCTTCGCCACATAGGCTCCCACCAATCAAGGCAAGTGTCATAATCCACCTAAGCTAACCACTGCTGCTCAACTCTTCCAATCACCTTGGCGCCATCTTCACTACAGAGTTTCTCTATCATGGAAGGGCCACGGTCTACTCATCTCATGCACACATGAAGTCATTATATTGCTGCTCCACACCAAGTTCTGATGGTCATTAACACCGTTACGGGTCAGCCACAACGGCCCCATGGTCTTGGTAGCCTAAACATATAAGAGATCAACTCAACTCTCGATCCAGAGAACTAATCACTAAGCTGTCAGCAAGGTTGCTGTGTATCTTCACGTGTAGCCAGTGGCGGAGCCAGAAGTTTTTCGAAGCCCGAACGATCCTCATTGCGCAAGAATATTTACCTAGCAAATTATAACATTTTTCTTTGATATATAGAAAATTTTCTTTTAAAGTTTGCCGAGGAGCCCGGCCGGCCGCCGGGCGGTGGCTCCGCCACTGCATGTAGCAAGTCCCTCTAGCTTCTACAGTCTCCAACAACCTCCAAATGGCCGCCGTCCAAACGCATATATACAGACCCCAAAAGCTCCTAGACATTGGGAACAAAAGCTGCTAACTCTGTTCTCACTGGATGAACTAACATGATCCATATGTGGTTTAGCATATCATCATGCGGGGTATATTCCTGTTGGTGTTTTATAAACCAGACTAGTGAATTTATACGATTGCCGCGCTGCTCTAAAAAGACGATGGTAGCATCTAAAAAAACACGAGGATTTATACTGGTTCAGGCCGGAGCCCTACGTCCTTTCTCAAGGATGATCGAGTGCGTGTTCCTCGCTTGAATGCTCTGAAGTTGCTAGAAGATGGACTGTTCGAATGAGAGCTTTTAGAGTCCAGGAATGGTGAAGATGATGAAGAGATCTCTAGAAGGGTGCCCTGGCTGTCCTTATATAGAGTCCGGATGAAAGCTCTAGTTTAGTTTTGGTGAATTGATGAAACTCTAAGTGCTAACCTAGTTTATCAAGTGATCATGAGATAGGTAGCACATTCTAAGTGTTGAAGCAAATGAAGATCATGACATGATGATGGTGATGATCAAGTGCTTGAACTTGAAAAGAAGAAAGAGAAAAACAAAAGGCTCAAGGCAAAGGTATAAGGGGGTGTTTGGTTCCATGGACTAAATTTTAGTCCATGTCACATCGGACGTTCGGATGCTATTTAATAGAACTAAATATGAGTTAATTATAAAACTAATTACATAGATGGAGACTAATTTACGAGACGAATTTATTAAGCCTAATTAATCCGTCATTAGCACATATTTACTGTAGCACCACATTGTCAAATCATGGACTAATTAGGCTTAAAAAATTCGTCTCACAAATTAGCCACAATCTGTGCAATTAGTTATTTTTTTCGTCTATATTTAATACTTCATGCATGTGTCCAAACATCCGATGGGACAGGGACTAAAATTTCCCTGTAGTAACCAAACACCCCCTAAGTCATAGGAGCCAATTTATTTTTGGTGATCAAGACACTTAGTGAGTGTGATCACATTTAGGATTGATAGCCATACTATTAAAAGGGGTAAAACTCGTATCGAAATACGGTTATCAAAGTGCCACTAGATGCTCTAACTCATTGCATATGCATTTAGGATCTAGTGGAGTGCTAACACCCTTGAAAATATTTATGAAAATATGCTAACACACATGTGCACAAGGTGATACACTTGGTGGTTGGCACATTTGAGCAAGGGTTAGGAACTTCACCGGTGGAGTGTCCGCCCGTAGAGTGCGGACAGTCCGATGGTGCCACCGATGCTCTATACAGAAAAGACGGAGGTCACGGTAAGTGACCGGACGCTGGTCTCGGTTGGACCGACACGTCCAGTCAGTGGCAGCAAAGGGCGCGCAGTTTTGGTCTTATGAACGGACGCTGGCGCGAAAACTGACCAGACGCTCAGGGCATGAGTCCGGTCAGTCTGACGTATGATGACATTGAGTGACCGGACGCTGGGTGTGTCCAGTCGAGCATGACCGGACGCGTCCGGTCGTGAAAAGTCGTCTCTAGATGCTTACTGGAAACGACCAGACGCTGAGGTCCAACGTTCGGTCACTTTGCAGCAACGCGTCCGGTCATCACTTGACCGTTGGGATCGGGCGCTCAGTATTTGAAGAGAGGGGACACATGGCATGCATCGCACGACCGGACGCTGGGGTCCTACGTTCGGTCGATATGACTGGAGTGTCCGGTCACCTCGTGTTGTGCCCAGTGAAGGGGTATAACGGCTATATTTCGTGGGGGCTTCTATTTAAGCCCCATGGCCGGCTCAAGCTCACTCTCTTGGCCATTTGCATTGACATAGCTACCTTGTAAGCTTAGCCAAAGCCCTCCCACTCATCTCCATCATTGATTCATCATCTTTGTGAGATTGTGAGAGAATCCAAGTGCATTGCTTGAGTGTTTACATCTAGAGGCACTTGGTGTTCGTGTTTTGCTACGGGATTCGCTTGTTACTCTTAGTGGTTGCCATCACCGAGACGGCTTGGAGCAGCGAGGATCGTCGAGCAGAGGGTGGTGATTGTCTCCGGCTCCGATCGTGGTGATTGTGAGGGGTTCTTGACCATTCCCCGGTGGAGAGCCAAAAGGTACTCTAGTGGATTGCTCGTGGCTTATGTGATCCTCATCTTGTGTTGGTTGTGCGGCACCCTATTGAGGGTTTGGCGTGTGATGCCAACTAGCGCGTGAACCTCTAAGTGAGTGAATCGCCACAACGAGGACTAGCTTGCCAGCAAGCAAGTGAACCTCGGTAAAAAATCATTTTGTCATCATTTGATTCCGAGGTGATTGGTCTTCATTGTTATTCATTCTTATGATTGATTGGCTCCTTCCTCGACACGGCGGTATATCCTTCTTGCTCACTCTCTATACATTACCATAAACTAGTTGTCAAGCTCTTTAGTGTAGCTAGTTGTGAGAGCTTGTTAGTTTGGTTAGTGTGGCTCTTTAGTTAGCTTTTGAAAGCACACTAACTTAGTGTAGTGTCATAGCTATTGTGTGGATAGAAACTATATAAACCAAAATTGTGGTAGGTGTCTTGCTATTTTAGTAGGCTAGCGCAATACTTGCTTCGCCTCATAATTGTCTAACCGGTTTGTTAAGTGTTATTGTAGAATTTTTTTAATAGGCTATTCACCCCCCTCTAGCCATTAGGACCTTTCAAGTGGTATCAAAGCCGAGGTCAGCGTGATTTGAGGCTTAACAACCTTCGGTGTAAAAATAGCTCAAATCAACAACACTAAGAAGCCACCCCAATTTGATGGCTCAAATTATCCCTATTGGAAAGCTAAGATGACAACTTATATCAAGTCAATCAATAGGAAGGTTTGGAAGGTGGTAGAGAAAAAGATTGGATTGAAGATGAAGAGGCTCCCACCGCCGCCAAAGAAATACTACTCCAAAATAATGACATTGCTCTTAGTGACATCCATGATGCTTTGGATGAAAGAACATTAGAGCAAATCAAGAATATTGAGAGAGCTCATGAGGCATGGAAGAAATTGGAGGAATCATTTGAAGGCACTCAAGCCGTGAAGGGTGCAAAGGCATATATTCTCAAAGAGAAGTTTGCAAGCTTCAAGATGAAGGAGGATGAGAGTGTGCCAGAGATGTTCCATAGGCTTCAAGTGCTTGTCTATGATCTCAAAGCACTTGGAGAAGAGGTGAAGGACAAGGACTTCTCCCATAAGTTCTTGAGATGTTTGCCTTCAAGATTTGGCACATTGGTCACTATTCTAGTGAGGAGTGGTTTGGACACCATGACACCAAACCAAGTGTTAGGAGATATAATGACCGATGATACATATACAGATGATGATGAGAAGGAAGAAAAGAAGGAGATGAAAGATGAGAAGAAGTAGAGCGTGGCATTTAAGGCCACATCATCCAAGGGCAAGGCAAAGCAAGATACATCAAGTAAAGATGATGGCTCATGGGATGATGATGATGATGATGAGAAGATGGCTCTCTTTGTCAAGAAATTTGGCAAGTTCATGATGAAGAAAGGGTACCATGCTAGAAGAAAGAAATCTTCATGCAAGAACAAGGAAGAGTCAAGAAGGAGCTTCAAATGTGGAAGCAAAGATCATCTTGTTGCTCAATGTCCATACAATAGCGATAATGATGATGACAACAAGAAGAACAAGAAGGATAAAAAGGAAAAGAAAGAGAAGAAGGACAAGATGACCTTCAAAAAGAAGAAGGGTGGTTCATATGTGGTCACTTGGAATAGTGATGCTTCCTCAAGTGATGATGATGATAGTGATGATGACAAGACCACCAAGAAGAAGGCACTTGCAAGTATTGCAATCAATGAGAAGCCTTCTCTCTTCGACACTCCATCATGCTTCATGGCTAAGGCCACAAAGGTACAAATTTGTGATGATGGAAGTGATGAGGAACATGATAATGAAAATAAAAATGAAAGTGATAGTGATGATGATGAACCCACTAAGGATGAACTATTTGACATGCTAGAAGATGCTAAAGAACACTTTGACATCAAGAGAAGGGAATGCAAAAGCTTGCGTAAGGAACTAAAAGCCCTTAAGAAAGCCTTTGATGAGCTCAATGCATCTCATGAGAGGCTAGAGGAAGCCCATGAGAGGCTTGGAAAGGCTCAAAAAAGCTTAAAAAGGCTCATTCCTCTTTGCTTGATGAGCAAAATAAAAAGAAGCATGTTGAAACTTGCAATATAGGCTTAACTTGTGATATAATTGATGAATCATTATCTATGCCTATCATTGTTGCTCCCACTAATCCTTCTTGTAGTACTTCTACTTCCACCTCATGTAGTACTGATGGTTTCACTTGTGATGCCTCACTAATGGTTGAGAATGAGACCCTCAAGAAGGAGGTCAATAAGCTCACTCACACCTTGGCTAAGGCCTATGGTGGTGAGGACCGCTTGCTTATGTGCTTGGGTAGCCAAAGAGCTTCTCTCTACAAAGAGGGATTAGGCTATACCCCCAAGAAAGGCAAGGCGGCCTTTGCTCCTCACAAGATTAGTTTTGTAAAGAACAATGGTTAGTTTTGCACTAGTTGCAAGCAAGTTGGTCATAATGAGCATGAATGCAAAAATAAGAGCAAAAACGCTAATGTATTCTCCATTAAACTTGATTCTTTTTATATGCTTACAAAGGATGCAAATGGTGCAAAGGCTAAGTTCATTGGTAAACCATGGATGGGCTCAAAGAAGAAAGTCATTTGGGTACCAAAGAGCTTAGTGACTAACCTTGAAGGACCCAAGAAAGTTTGGGTACCTAAAAAGAATTTATCTTCTTTTGTAGGTCAATTACAAAGCCAGAGGAAGGCATTGGGTTCTTGATAGTGGATGCACTCAACACATAACTGGTGATGCAAGAATGTTCAACTCAATCAACACCAATACCAATGATGGTTATGATAGTATCACATTTGGTGACAATGGAAAAGGCAAGATCAAGGGGCCTGGTAAGATTGCAATATCCAATGACATGAGCATATCCAATGTGTTGCTACTAGAGAGCTTGAACTTTAATTTGCTATCTATGGCTCAATTATGTGATCTTGGATTCAAATGCATATTTGGGGTAGATGATGTAGAAATCATAAGTGTAGATGGCTCTAATTTGATCTTCAAAGGCTTTTAATACGAGAATCTATACTTGGTTGATTTTAATGCTAGTGAAGCTAAATTATCTACATGCTTGTTCACTAAGTCTACATGGGTTGGTTATGGCATAGAAGGCTTGGTCATGTTGGAATGAAACAATTGAATAGATTGGTTAAGCATGACTTGGTTAGAGGCTTGAAAGATGCTGTGTTTGAGAAGGATAAGCTTCGTAGCTCTTGTCAAGCCGGCAAATAAGTTGGAAACACCCATCCTAAGAAAAGCATGATGAGTACTAGTAAAGCATTTGAGTTATTGCACATGGATTTGTTTGGGCCAACACAATACACTAGCATTGGTGGTAACAAATATGGCTTTGTGATAGTAGATGATTATACTAGATACACATGGGTATTCTTTCTAGTGGACAAAAGTGATGTGTTTGCAACATTCAAATCATTTATCAAGGGCATTCACAATGAGTATGAAACAACCATCAAGAGAGTTAGAAGTGACAATGGTAGTGAGTTCAAGAACACTAGAATTGATGAGTTATGTGATGAATTTGGAATTAGGCATCAATTCTCGGCCAAGTATACTCCACAATGAAATGGCCTTGTTGAGAGGAAGAATAGAACACTTATTGATATGGCAAGGTCTATGCTTAGTGAGTATAATGTGAGTCAATCCTTTTGGGCCGAAGCTATCAACACGGCTTGCTATTGTAGCAACCGCCTCTATTGTCACCCATTGAAAGAGAAGACACCATATGAGCTCTTGAATGGTAGAAAGCCCAACATTGCATATTTTTAGGTCTTTGGTTGCAAATGCTATATCTTGAAGAAAGGCACTAGATTAGGCAAGTTTGACAAGAAATGTGATGAAGGATTTCTACTTGGTTATTCCACTACAAGCAAAGCATATAGAGTTTGGAATTTGGATAGTGGTACTCTTGAGGAAGTTCATGATGTTGAATTTGATGAAACCAAGGGTTCACAAGTAGAGAATGAGAACTTAGAAGATGTTAGAGGCATTCAACTTTCAAATGCCATGAAGAACATGGATGTTGGTGAATTGAGGCCTAGACATGTGAATGATGATGAAGATGATCAAGTACAAGTGCTCTCTAACTCAAATGTGCAAGATGATACAAATCAAGCTAATACAAGTGGCTCTCATGATAATGAACAAGATCAAGTGGCTAGTACATCATCTCAACCCAATGATCAAGCAAGTGCAAGCAATCAAGTTCCAATGCTCCAACCAACAAATATTGCAAGAGATCATCCATTGGACACTATAATTAGAGATATTTCTAGAGGTGTACAAACAAGATCAAGATTGGCTTCATTTTGTGAGCATTTTTCATCTGTATCATCCATTGAACCAAAGAAGATATATGAAGCATTGAAGGATGTTCATTGGGTGAATGCTATGCATGAAGAATTGAATAACTTCATAAGAAATCAAGTATGGGAATTAGTAGAGAGACCAAAGGGACACAATGTGATTGGAACCAAATGGGTCTTTAGAAACAAGCAAGATCAAGATGGGATAGTAGTAAGGAACAAAGCAAGATTGGTAGCACAAGGCAATACACAAGTTGAAGGTCTTGACTTTGGAGAAACATATGCCCCGGTTGCTAGATTGGAAGCAATTGAAATCTTGCTAGCCTATGCTTGTGCCCACAACATCAAACTCTATCAAATGGATGTCAAGAGTGCATTTCTTAATGGTTACATCAATGAAGAAGTATATGTTGAGCAACCTCCCGGTTTTGAAGATGACAAGAAGCCCGACCATGTGTACAAGTTGAAGAAGGCATTGTATGGCTTGAAGCAAGCATCTAGAGCATGGTATGAGAGATTGAGGGACTTCCTACTCTCTAATGGGTTCATGATGGGCAAGGTTGACACCACTCTTTTCATCAAGAAGATTGGAAAAGATTTATTTGTGTTGCAAATCTATGTTGATGACATCATATTTGGATCAACCAATCAAGACTTTTATGATGAGTTTGGAAAAATGATGGCAAATGAGTTTGAGATGTCCATGATTAGAGAGTTGAGTTACTTCCTTGGTCTTCAAATCAAGCAATTGAAGAATGGTACATTTGTGAGTCAAGGCAAGTATATCAAGGACATGATCAAGAAGTTTGGCATGAGTGATAGTAAAGCCATTAGTACACCAATGGGAACAAATGGCAACTTGGATAGTGATGCAAGTGGAAATATGGTGGATCAAAAATTATATCGGTCTATGATTGGAAGCCTACTCTATGTGACCGCATCAAGGCTGGATGTCATATTTAGTGTATGCATGTGTGCAAGATTTCAAGCCTCACCAAGAGAAAGTCATTTGAAGGCTACAAAAAGAATATTGAGGTACTTGAAGCATACACCAAATATTGATTTGTGGTATCCCAAAGGAGCAAAGTTTGAGCTAGTTGGTTACTCCGACTCGGATTATGTGGGATGCAAGGTTGAAAGGAAGAGCACCTCGGGCACATGTCAATTGTTAGGAAGATCACTTGTTTCATGGTCATCAAAGAAGCAAAATAGTGTTGCATTATCAACCGCCAAAGCCGAATACATATCCGCCGGTAGTTGTTGTGCACAAATACTTTGGATGAAGGCCACTTTGAGTGATTTTGGAATCAAGTTCAAGAAAGTGCCATTGCTATGTGACAATGATAGTGCAATCAAGTTAACCAACAATCCGGTTCAACATGCAAGAACAAAGCATATTGATGTCCACCACCATTTCATAAGAGATCACCAACAAAAAGGGGACATTTGCATTGAGAGTGTAGGCATCGAAGATCAACTTGCCGATATATTCACCAAGCCATTGGATGAGAAAAGGTTTGCAAGCTAAGGAATGAGTTAAACATATTGGATTTCTCAAATATGTGTTGATGCACCCCCCACTTATATGACATGCCTCTCCTTCGAGCAATCCAAGGTAAAAGTTGATTAGCATGGCATACATCCTTGCTAAGGACATGTTTAGTGCATCTAGACATCTTTCATATTTAATAGGCTCATTCATGAAAATCAAATGAATTTGATGATTATATGGTACCACTATTGCTTCTATACTTATTTTGATCTAGTGGTAGCATATGACATGTTTGTGGGCTTGTAAACCTAGTGTTTGATCTAAAAAATGAGCTATAAGTGTTTAACTCAATATGGTACATGATAACCCTTATTTGGAGGTGTGAAGAAGCTTGTCATTGGATCAAACCGAGTTAAATATCTTTGGCAAATGATCTAGATTGGACCAAATTTGGGAAAATGATCCTCACCTCATTGATTGATATTGATAATCTCAACCTATCTATATTTTGAACCTTTGTGGTCATTGATGACAAAGGGGGAGAAAAACAAAGATATTAGTAAGATATTAGTACATGGGGAGAAAAACAAATATATTAGTGTACTAAGATGGTGAAAAGACAACAAAGGGGGAGAACTTGACATAGGGGGAGAGATATGACAAAGGAAAGGGATCAATTAAAATTTTGAGCACACAAGTAGGGAGAGCAAGCTCATGAACTTGTATGGTGCATTTGAATGTGCATTTCATATGTTTTCTTGCATGGCACAAGTTTTAAATTTCAATATCCATGCTTGTGTGGTGTATGCTAGTTGTAGGTTTGAATGATGAAATGAAAATCTAGCATGCATAGGTTATCTAGTGATTTCATTTCCAAGTATTTCCAAGTGGTATCGAGCTAACCATAGTGCTAAGGATGATATAATGGTGCACTCCTATTGGTATCATGCTTCAAAGGTCCATCTTTTATACCTTAGCATCATTTGATAGACATTGTCTCCTATATTTCCTATCTAAGCATATGTGCAAGCTTCAATCCAAACACTTAGCACATATGTAGGGGGAGCAATTGCTACCATATGGAGTGCATGAAACTTGTCCATATCATTTTACACATAGTAAATATGCTTGGACAAGCAACATGGATTCAATTGAATTTCAATTTATATCTTTGTAAAAGGGTTGTAATCAATTACCAAAAAGGGGGAGATTGAAAGCTCTAGTTTGGTTTTGGTGAATTGATGAAACCCTAAGTGCTAACCTAGTTTATCAAGTGATCATGAGATAGGTAGCACATTCCAAGTGTTGAAGCAAATAAAGATCATGACATGATGATGGTGATGCCATGGTGATGATCAAGTGCTTGGACTTGAAAAGAAGAAAGAGAAAAACAAAAGGCTCAAGGCAAAGGTATAAGTCATAGGAGCCAATTTGTTTTTGGTGATCAAGACACTTAGTGAGTGTGATCGCATTTAGGATTGATAGCCATACTATTAAGAGGGGTGAAACTCGTATCGAAATGCGGTTATCAAAGTGTCACTAGATGCTCTAACTCATTGCATATGCATTTAGGATCTAGTGGAGTGCTAACACCCTTGAAAATATTTGTGAAAATATGCTAACACACATGTGCACAAGGTGATACACTTGGTGGTTGGCACATTTGAGCAAGGGTTAGGAACTTCACCAGCGGAGTGTCCGCCTGTAGAGTGCGGACAGTCCGACGGTGCCATCGACGCTCTATACAGAAAAGACGGAGGTCATTGTAAGTGACCAGACGCTGGTCTCGGTTGGACCGGCGCATCCGGTCAGTGGCAGCAGAGGGCGCGTAGTTTCGGTCTTATGATCGGATGCTCAGGGCCTGAGTCCGGTCAGTCTGACGTATGATGACGTTGAGTGACTAGACGCTGGGTGCGTCCGATCGAGCGTCATGAAAAGTCATCTCTGGATGCTTACTGGAAACGATCGGATGCTGAGTTCCAACGTCCGGTCACTTTGCAGCAACGCCTCCAGTCATCACTTGACTGTTGGGATCGGGCGCTCAGTATTTGAAGAGAGGGGACACGTGGCGTGCATTGCACGGCCGGACGCTGGGGTCCTACGTTCGGACGATATGACTGGAGTGTCCGATCACCCCGTGTTTTGCCTAGTGAAGGGGTACAATGGCTATATTTCATGGGGGCTTCTATTTAAGCCCCATGGCTGGCTCAAGCTCACTCTCTTGGCCATTTGAATTGACATAGCAACCTTGTGAGCTTAGCCAAAACCCTCCCACTCATCTCCATCATTGATTCATCATCTTTGTGAGATTGGGAGAGAATCCAAGTGCATTGCTTGAGTGTTTGCATCTAGAGACACTTGGTGTTCGTGTTTTGCTATGGGATTCGCTTGTTACTCTTGGTGGTTGCCACCACCTAGATAGCTTGGAGTAGCGAGGATCGTCGAGCAGAGGGTGGTGATTGTCTTCGGCTCCAATCATGGTGATTGTGAGGGGTTCTTGACCTTTCCCCGGTGGAGAGCCAAAAGGTACTCTAGTGGATTGCTCGTGGCTTGTGTGATTCTCATCTTGTGTTGGTTGTGCGGCACCCTATTGAGGGTTTGCTGTGTGGTGCCAACTAGCGCATGAACCTCCAAGTGAGTGAATCACCACAACGAGGACTAGCTTGCCGGCAAGCAAGTGAACCTCGGTAAAAAATCATTGTGTCATCATTTGATTCCGAGGTGATTGGTCTTCATTGTTATTCATTCTTGTGATTGATTGGCTCCTTCCTCGACTCAGCGGTATAACCATCTTTCTCACTCTCTTTACATTACCGCAAACTAGTTATCAAGCTCTTTAGTGTAGCTAGTTGTGAGAGCTTGTTAGTTTGGTTAGTGTGGCTCTTTAGTTAGCTTTTGAGAGCACACTAACTTAGTGTAGTGTCATAGCTATTGTGTGGATAGAAACTATATAAACTAGAATTGTAGTAGGTGGCTTGCTATTTTAGTAGGCTAGCGCAACACTTGCTTCGCCTCATAATTGTCTAACTAGTTTGTTAAGTGTTGTTGTAGAAATTTTTAATAGACTATCCACCCCCCTCTAGCCATTAGGACCTTTCACCGGGGCCAGGTCACATATAAAGAAGGAGGTTCTCCTGACCAAGAGGTTATGATCCTAAGGGAGAGAACCTAGCTAACATGGCTTGCAAGTAATGCCATCTTGTGGTGCACGTCTTGACGTGGTTGTCGTCATGATCTTGTGTCCACGTCGCGGCATGGTGTGATGTGGCGCCATAGTGCCATTCATGGTGGCACTATTGGCATGTTGGTGTTTCGCCAGCTATCCTACACGATGTGATCCTTGTCATGGCCTTCATCATCGCTTCCTGATCTCTCGGGGGCGTCGTACAGGAGTTGGTAGCCGCCCCCTGGTCGTTAGTCGTTTTGTTAGCCTGTGGAGTTGGTGGCCATGATCCCAGGCTCTAGGGTCGTGGCCCCTATTGGCTTGGATGGCCTCTAAGTCAAGGCCACCATTATGGATCCCATCCTATAGTGGGTGGAGTAATACGTGTGTCTCGTCAGGCTGTATTTGGATAGTGGGTCACCGTACTGGCCGTCACTGCTTGGCGGTGTTGTCTTGTCTCTGCTGCGTAGCATAGGGATGGTGTCTAACCAGACCAAGGTGACCACTATCCCCTCGGTCCTTGCAGGGTCAGTACGGCATGCCTGCTCCTGTTAGAGCAGGCATGCTTGGCTAGACCCAGTCTCTCACCGTTTCTCCCAAGGGCCAGGACGATGGAGTGGTCGTGTGTCCTCGTGAGGCATGTGGTTGAGGCAGATGGAGGGTCGTGGCAGACCCCGACCTTAGCATTTGGCCCGGTCCGCTTAGCTTAGCTAGGTCTCAATCGTTTAGGCTTATACTAACCGACATATAATGGGCCGCCCGAGCGGTTATCTAATCAGTGACTTGAGATACCTGGGGTATCATATCCCCGACAATAGCCCCCGGGCATTTTTGCGATCATGAAGTGATCGTGAAAGCGCTGAGATGTGCGCGTGCTGAGTGTAGGTTCATAGTCATGGCCTGTCCGAGCTTTGTCACTCGACCCCTTGCGGGTTAGTGTGTTCAATGCGGTAGGTGGTTGTTACGTCCCGCCCTGTTAGGATGCCTTGATGATGCGGTATGCGACTGCTGAGCCCTGCCATGTCAGTGTGTTGTGTATCGGGGTTCATGACCCAGGCGGGGCCGAGCGGTCTTATCGACGTTGTACCGGCTCCGCCTTTAGGAGGATCTCGATTTCCCCAACCTCACGTGGGCATCTGACATTGGTTGTGGCCTCCCGTTATGTGGCACGTGGTGCGGGGGTCTCAGGCTACTCAATCCGCCCTTGGTCCTATAAATAGGGACCATCCTGCCATTTGAACCACCTTCGACCATTCCTACATATTTAGTCTTTTTTTGAAAGGCTGAGTTTGAAAGAGGTGAAGGGAGAGAATTCAAGAGATAACTGTGAGGTTCTAAGCAAGCAACCCACTAGGGGCTGTTTGTGGTGGCCAGAAGCTAGCGGTGCCCTTTCCAACAACTGGTGCTAGAAGGAAGTTTGCAAGTGGGAAGGATAGGATAGCATGGCTGCCATGTAGGGGGTCATGCAGCCTTTGTGACATGGCTGCACTTTGGCCTCCCTTTTGCTCCTTCTTGGCACCAGAGTGGTTGCCAAGACGCTTGTTGGAGCTAGGCAGTTCTATCATTTTCTTCCTCCCCACGCTCTATCCCTTGGGTGTTGCGACGCTGCAGGAGGGCTTGCTAGTCGCTTTTTACTTCACCTCACCTCCCCCTATAGTGTGCTCCCAGAAGACCTTTTAGTGATACCACCACTAGGGTGGTATCGATTTTTATTCCTTGTGTATGGATCTACCACACTTTGCTTTGTAATCACGAATCATGAATACAAGACCAAGGAATCCTCCTTCTGGAGTTTTTGCGGTTTCTTGCGAAACCATGGCGAGCCCCTAGGCTATTTGGTCGGGTTTGGGCTCATCAAGGTCTCTTTGGCGTGTCATCGACCTTTCATTACATGGGGGAACGAGATCGTTTGGTGACCTTGGGCCTTTGTGCCTGAGCACCTTGGCCGTGGTTGGTTGGGTACTCGACTTTTTCTTTACATTCATCTAGGCCGCATTCGCCTTGCAATCGTGATTTCCGAATGCAAGCTTTAAGGTCCTCTTTTTTGCGATCTCATGACCCATTGTGAGGTGCCGTTGAGTCTCAAACTGTTTGGTTGGGGTTGGATTTGTGGATCTAGGGATGTAGGCTTTGAGTGGGTCATTGACCACTCACCGCATGGGGCAGCGAGGTCATCTTGTGACCTTGGGCCTCTCCTCTCGAGTATTTGTGGTCCCAAGGATGTAGGCTTCGAGCGGGTCATTGACCTCTCATCGCGCGGGGCAGCGAGATCATCTTACGAACTTGGGCCTTTCCTCCCGAGTACTTGTGGACCCTAAGATGTAGGCTTTGAACATGTCATTGACCTCACGCTGTGCAGGGTAGTGAGGCCATCTTGCAAATTTGGGCCTTTCCTCTTGAGTGTTTCGGTCTGACAACCTTTAGTGGGCCACAAGAGCGCTTTTAGGTTTGTCCGGGCCATGAGACTGAGGACCAACCTTTTAGGACCTGAGTGGCCTTGGCCACGTGTGGTTAGACCACTATCGTGTTTCATGAGATCCAGTGCTGCTTCCCAAGGAAGGTGCTATTGCGCGACCTTTAGCTGCCCATTCCAGTGACCCCCCCCTAGAGGGGTAGTCGATCCTTGTTGGTATGCGAGGCCTTGGAGCTTGCTTCAAGGCATGGTTTTGGGATGTGGGGAGGAGTTGGTCGTGGTCTAGTCCCGACTGATGGGATCGCTTAGGCCCGACTCTGTGCTCCCGTTGTAGCCCTTTTTGATCCTGAGGGGTCATGCTGCCTTGTTACATGTAGGTTTAGCTTTCGCCCCATGTGGAGAGAGGCTTCTCCACCGTAACCACGTGGTTGGAGCGGTGCGCCTCATCTGGGTTGATGGGTAATTCGAGCGGGACCCGATATCCTCCCCAATCGATGTGGAGTTTGATTGTGCCTCATCGAGAGACGTCCCATTCGTCAGCCATCAAACCCGTTGGTCCCCAACCACCTCCATAGCGGCTAGAGGGCAAGATACCTCCCCCTAGAGGGGGTCAACCCGGGTGACTTCAAAGCGGATGACTCGAACATAGGGTGAGATGGTCGTGTGGCTCCGCACCACCGATAAGAGCCGCTATCCCTTTGTGGCGTCGAGCCCATCTAAGGACCAGCCCAAGAGTGAGTTTCCTAAGCATGACTCGAGGTCATGTTCATGGTGGGTCGCTCTGCTGAAAGGTCCTAATGGCTAGAGGGGGGTGAATAGCCTAATAAAAATTTCTACAACAACACTTAACCAAATGGTTAGACAATTATGAGGCGAAGCAAGTGTTGCGCTAGCCTACTCAAAATGCAAGCCACCTACCACAATTCTAGTTTAGATAGTGTCAATTCACACAAGAGCAATGACACTACCCTATGTTAGTGTGCTCTCAAAGGCTAACTAAAGAGCCACACCAACCAAGCATGCAAGCTCTCACAACTAGCTACACTAAAGAGCTTGTTAACTAGTTTGCGATAAAGTAAAGAGAGTGATCAAGAGGGTTATACCGCCGTGTAGATAAAAGAACCAATCAATCACGAAGATGAATAACAATGAAGACCAATCACCTCGGAATCAATGATGAACACAATGATATTTACCGAGGTTCACTTGCTTGCCGGCAAGCTAGTCCTCGTTGTGGCAACTCACTCACTTGGAGGTTCACGCGCTAATTGGCTTCACACGCCAAACCCTCAATAGGGTGCCACACAACCAACACAAGATGAGGATCACACAAGCCACGAGCAATTCACTAAAGTACCTTTTGGCGCTCCACCGAGGAAAGGTCAAGAACCCCTCACAATCACCACGATCGGAGCCAGAGACAATCACCACCCTCCACTCAACGATCCTCGCTGCTCCAAGCCGTCTAGGTGGCGGCAACCACCAAGAGTAACAAGCGAAATCCATAGCGAAACATGAACACCAAGTGCCTCTAGATGCAATCACTCAAGCAATGCACTTGGATCACTCCCAATCTCACTATGATGATGAATCAATGATGGAGATGAGTGGGAGGACTTTGGCTAGGCTCACAAGGTTGCTATGTCAATGAAAATGGCCAAAGATGTGAGCCACAGCCGGCCATGGGGCTTAAATAGAAGCCCCCATGAAATAGAGCCGTTGTACCCCTTCACTGGGCACACTGCGCTCTGACCGGACGCTCCGGTCTAACTGACCGGACCCCGGACTCAGCGTCTGGTCCACTGATGGACGCCATGTGTCACCAGCTTCAAACGCTGTTCGTCAGTTTTCAATGGCTATAAAGCTGACTGGACACTCCGGCAAAACTAACTGGACGCTGGAGCCTCAGCGTTCGGTCGAGTACAGTAAGGGTCGAAAATCGGTTTTCCTCGACCGGACGTGTCCAGTCCACCTCGACCGGACACAGCCCAGCGTCCGGTGGTAAACCCTAGCCTCTGTACCGCCAGTCAACGCAACCGGACGCAGGCAGTCAGCGTCCGGTGCTTTTGGATCCAGCATCCGGTCACTTGACCGACGCTGGCATCACCTCTGTTTTCACTTCTAACTTCTCCACCCTTGCTCCAATGTGCCAACCACCAAGTGTATCACCTTGTGCACATGTGTTAGCATATTTTCACAAATATTTTCAAGGGTGTTAGCACTCCACTAGATCCTAAATGCATATGCAATGAGTTAGAGCATCTAGTGGCACTTTGATAACCGCATTCCGATACGAGTTTCACCCCTCTTAATAGTACGGCTATCAAACCTAAATGTGATCACACCCTCTAAGTGTCTTGATCACCAAAACAAAATAGCTCCTACAAAATATACCTTTGCCTTGAGCTTTTTGTTTTTCTCTTTCTTCTTTCCACGTCGAAGCACTTGATCATCACCATGCCATCATCATCATTATGCTATGATCTTCATTTGCTTCTCTACTTGAAGTGTGCTACCTATCTCATGATCACTTGATAAGCTAGGTTAGCACTTAGGGTTTCATCAATTCACCAAAACCAAACTAGAGCTTTCATCTGCACATAGATATAGGGTGTGTGACCACCTTAATCACGTTGTGTTTATGGCGCCCACATGCGAGCAGTAATGCACCCTTGGAGGCATGTAAATCGAAATGATATGGAAAATGGGAATGCGTAGGGCTTACCTAGTTTGAGTTGTTGCGTGGGCGGTCGTCGCTCCGCCTTCTACCTAGTCTAGGTGGCAGCCGGAGACAATCACCAACCTCTGCTCAACGATCCTCGCTGCTCCAAGCCATCTAGGTGGCAGCAACCACCAAGAGTAACAAGTGAATCCTATAGCGAAACATGAACACCAAGTGCCTCTAGATGCAATCACTCAAGCAATGCACTTGGATTCTCTCCCAATCTCACAAAGATGATGAATCTATGATGGAGATGAGTGGAAGGGCTTTGGCTAAGCTCACAAGGTTGCTATGTCAATGCAAATGGCCAAGAGAGTGAGCTAGAGCCGGCCATGGGGCTTAAATAGAAGCCCCCATGAAATAGAGCCATTGGGCTCCTCACTGCACAGAACACGGGCCGACCGGACACACTGGTCAGATCGACCGGACGCTGCACCTCAGTGTCCGGTCGCGCGATGCACGCCATGTGTCCCCTCTTTTCAAATGTTGATCGCCCGATCTCAACAGTCAAGTGATGACCGGATGCAGCAGCTCAAAGTGATCGGACACTGAGCCCCAGCGTTCGGTCGTTCCTAGTAAGCATGCAGAGACAACTTTTAACGACCGGACGCATCCGGTCATGCTCGACCGGATACACCCAGCGTCCAGTCACACAGCGACTCCCCTGTGTGCTGCCATGTCAGTAGGACCAGATGCACCCCTTCAGCGTCCAGTCACTCAGTGTCCTAGCATCCGGTTAGAGACCGACACCAGCAACTTCATAGCTTCCACTGACCGAACGCGCCGGTCCAACCGAGGCCAGTGTCCAGTCACTTCCAATGACCTCTATCTTTTCTATCTAGGGCACCGGTGGCACCATCGGACTATCCGCACTCTACAGGCGGACACTCCGCTGGTGAAGTTCCTAACCCTTGCTCAAATGTGCCAACCACCAAGTGTATCACCTTGTGCACATGTGTTAGCATATTTTCACAAACATTTTCAAGGGTGTTAGCACTCCACTAGATCCTAAATGCATATGCAATGAGTTAGAGCATCTAGTGGCACTTTGATAACCGCATTCCGATACGAGTTTCACCCCTCTTAATAGTACGGCTATCAAACCTAAATGTGATCACACCCTCTAAGTGTCTTGATCACCAAAACAAAATAGCTCCTACAAAATATACCTTTGCCTTGAGCCTTTTGTTTTTCTCTTTCTTCTTTTCACGTCCAAGTACTTGATCATCACCATGGCATCACCATCATCATGTCATGATCTTCATTTGTTTCATCACTTGGAATGTGCTACCTATATCATGATCACTTGATAAACTAGGTTAGCACTTAGGGTTTCATCAATTGACCAAAACCAAACTAGAGCTTTCACATGGGTAGGCATGTGATCTTTGCCTAAGGATTGGTTTCCCACAACGCATAGATACTAGCTAGAGGTTGTGTGTGGTGCTGCGTTGTAGGGTGCAGGTGGCAAGGGTGCGCAAGTGGCAAGTATGGATTCTTGTGATGGCGGTGCATGCTGGCAGGGGGTCTCGTGTACGCTCCCCCATGGGTTAACGATGCTGGCTGCTTGCTAGAAACCAATTGGGCCATCCAAAAGGTGGGTGCTTTTGGAACAAGCCATGCAGATTTTGTGCCCTTACGTTCATTCTATGCTCCGTTTTAGCCAGTTAGGATCATTGACATATCTATGAGCATATGCGAATGTGATCAAATAATGAAGACAGAGATAGGATTGACATTACCGGTGGTTGTTCTAGGGGTAGACGTTCATCCTGCTGTTGTTGCTCAAGTTGCGGTGAATCCCCGAGTACTTGCTTGTGGCGGAGTTGTTGTAGTCCCTGGGCCATGGGCTAATGAGGGCACTTCTTTATCGCTTGGAGCGATCATAGCCGACACAGGTTGACCTCTCAGGCGGCCTTGGGTCGATCCTTGCTGGCTCGTTGTCCTCGGTGGGCTCATGAGCCCTCGGGGATGGCTTCTTTGTATCCAGTCTGTTGAAGTCCATGGCCTGGAGGGCACGTGCGTGTTGGTGCACAAGCCTTCGTGGCACGATGCCATCGCAGACAGCATGTCTCTATCTCTAGATGTGGTTGTTGCTCTTGCCTAAGAGCTGGTGTGATCTATTGCTGCGGAAGTGGGTTCTGAGGGTGACGCTGTTTGGTCCGCTCAACGCAACGCGTTGTGTGCTTAGGGAGCCCACTTCCTCAAATGCATGTGCCTCCATTTGAAAGCTAGCAGTTCATAATGGGGTGATGGATGGCTAGTCTGTCACGTGGGACTAGACCCTAGTTCCAAGCTTGGCCTTACAAGGCGTGGCACTGGGTAGCCACCTGATCGCTAACGACATCATCGTGTGGCGGCGGGTGATTTTGTCACTCACGTGCACCCTGACTCGCTGTGTTCCGTTGGTGGTAGAGGTGCTGCTCGGGGCGTGTCCCTGCCATCGGGTCCAGGCCTCCCACATGGAGGGCCTAGACAGGGTAGAGGGTGGTGACATGTGTTAACCTACCGGTGTGGACGATCTCATGATTGTACAAAAAGGATGTGGCCACCGGGGGGCATTCCATGGGTGAGCTCACCATGAGCCATTGGCCTCTGGTTCCCTAGGTGGAAGACCTGGCCATGGCCGGTGACGAGAGAGGGTAGTGGCCCCTCTATGTAGGTGAACTCTGGGCTGCTACTACTGAGGGTAGTTCTAAGAGTGTGTCCGCCATAGGCTATGGGCTCTAGATCTCCCAGATGGAGGTCTGGGCCACAACTAAAGGCGAGCGTGGGCGCTGGCCCTTCGACGCTGATGAACTCGTGGTTTTCGTAACGGATGTGGCTGTCGTGGGCCATTTTGTGAGCGAATACACCGATAGTGCGAGGAGCCATCGCTTCTAAAAGGACCTTGATGTCCCTTAGAGGGGGTGAATAGGCCTGTTTAAAACAAACTCGCAGCAGAAGTTAAATTCCAATTGCGGCACTGCCTCACTGAAATGCAGCACTGCCGCGCCTGCAAATAAGCTCGACCCAAACTCAAACCAAACTTGGACATGTGCTTGGAGATGTCTAGTAGCAAGTCCACTAAGTACCTGCACTCACAAACATGCACAACCAAGTAGATTGAGTGGAACACAAATAATAAAATTCAAAGCACAAGAGAGAAGACACATGATTTATCCCGTGGTTCAGCTCGCCACCAAGGCTTGCCTATGTCCACGTTGTTGAGGAAGCCACAAAGGCTTTGGGTCTCTTCCAACCCTATACTCTTCTCAAGTCCAACACTGAGGTTGAACTTGAGGTTTCCACTAAGATCTCCGGATAATGCAAACTTTCCCATGGCTCACCACAAGCACGAGAGCTCACCGGGCGACACCTAGCCATCTAGGAGGCTTCACCTCTAAGAGTAACAAATGCACAACAAAGATTGATGAAGCCCGACAAGTGCTCAAGGTTTTGCTTGCTCTAATCAGCTCTCTAACACTTAATCACACACTAATCACTTAGTCTCACAGAGAGAGTGGTTAGAGAGAGCTCTCATAAGGCTTGGGAAGGGTTTGGAGCATCAGCTGCCTCACTAGGAGGCGTGGGATGGGTATTTATACCCACCCCAAATAAACTAGCCATTGCAGTTCAAAAACTAGCCGTTATGACCTATACAGGTGCGGCACTGCAGCTCCGACCCATGGCACTACTGCGAAAATTCGCGGCACTGCTGCAGCTCTAAAAAACAGCACAGGTCACCTCACGGAAAATGCCATAACTTTTTACGCCGAACTCCGTTTTCAATGATCTTGGACTTCCCAGAAAGCTTGTTTCGAGGGCTATCCATCCCAACCAAGAACTAGCCCCAATATCAATAAGTGCAGGTGTTGTACTAATATGTTTTTCTCATGTTCGCACTTGGGTTCGGTTAGTTTGAGCACTTGAGACTTGTCTATGATTCGTATTGCATCTCCCTTGATAGTACGACATACCTATACTCAACATCAAGAGAATATAACCATTTCAATCACTTGAGTCTTCAATGTATTCATATGCCATTTCTTCTCAAATCGCTTCATAAGGGGTTGCAATCAACTTTGTCTCCTCTCTTTAAGTAAACATACCTTGAGCATGTGACTTGAACCATTTTCATATATATGAGTTCACCTCATGGCTTCAAGTCACTTCTACTAATGATTTTATCCTCAACACAATATGACTCCTCATAGCTCGATTAGTTCCTTAACTCAATGCAAGTACTCTCTTCTTCACCTTAGCAATGGTACCTCGGTCCTCAATCCATTGCTTGCCCTTCACCTACGCTTAGTCCCTCGAAACCCTTTCCTTGCTATCTGCACTCCATCGAGCCATACTCAAGTCACATCATATTAAGCATCCATTGAAAAACCCTTTCTTCAATATTATGGTCCTTGCTTGAATATATTCTAGATATGAATGTTGAGATCAATCAAGATTCAGTTGGATTCACATAGATTGAGATATATGAATCAACATCAATATGGTCAAGCCAATTCATGATTCCTTATGTCCTCTTTATTTTGGCTTGACACTCCTAACACTCACTTCAATATCTATCTTTATACTTCTAGCATGATCAAATCAATGCAAAGTGATTTTCTAAATCATTATCCATACAAGCAAACCAACATAGAGACCAATTTATTTCCAATATGAGTTGTGTCCTTTGTTAACCTTTGCTTGGTATTCTTCACTTATGCATTCTTGACTCATTCTTCAATCCTTGATCAAACCTAATCCACTATCAAACTCTTCTTTTTCATGCAAAGCAAGCCATTATTGAGACCAATCCAAAATCATCAACTCATGTCTCATTTACCATTTGCCAAATATGCTTGTTTTCTCAGGATACTATGATATCCCACAATATAGAAGTCATTTCATCAACTCCATTTGCATTATTGTCTCTTTCTTGAACTATATTGTTTCCATGATATTCCAACACAAAAATACACAATTTGGCCTTGATATGAACATTATGTGGAATATCATCAAGTTTGCCTTCCTGTTGAACCTATATACACTTCTCATTTCACAATCCACAAGTGTATGCAATAAACTCAATTTTCTGTTCAAAACTTAGCAAACTCATTAGACCTTTAATGGTGTTGCCATTCAATTCACCAAAACCCACTAAAGGGCTAAATGCACTTACAACTTCCTTCTCAACAAATGAGAGTGCACAACTGTCCCCTACTTGACGCGCCAACTGTCGGTGTTTTGTAAACCAGACTAGTGAATTTATACGATTGCCACGCTGCTCTAGGAAGACAATGGTAGTATCCAAAAGACATGAGGATTTATACTGGTTTAGGCCGGAGCCCTATGTCCAATCTTAGAGATGATCGAGTGCGTGTTCCTCGCTTGAATGCTCTGAAGTTCTTACAATGGGAGGTGCAAGAATGGTGGAAGAGCCCGAATGAGAGCTTCGAAAGTCTAGAAATGGTGAAGATGATGAAGAGATCTCTAGAAGGGTGCCCTGGCTACCCTTATATAGAGTCCGAGGCTAGGTCACATACAAAGAAGGAGGTTCTTCCGACCGAGGGTCATGAGCCTGAGGGAGGGAACTTAGCTAACTTGGCTCGCATGTAATGCCGTCTTGTGCTGCACGTTTGGGCGTGGTTGTCATCATGATCTTGTGTCCATGTCACGGCATGGTGTGACATGGTGCCATAGTGTCGTTCGTGGCGGCAGTATGGGCACGGTGTTTCGCCAGCATCCTAGATGACGTGATCTTCGTCGTGGCCTTCGTCATCGCTTCCTGATCTCCCAGAGGCGTCGTATAGGAGTTGGTAGCCGCCCTAGGTCGCTAGTCGTCTTGTTAGCCTGTGAAGTTGGTGGCCACGATCTCGGGCTCCGGGGTTGTGGCCCCTGTTGGCTTAGATGGCCTCTAAGTCAAAGCCACCGTCGTGGATCCCAGCCCGTAGTGGGTGGAGTCGTACGTGTGTCTCGTCGGGCCGTATTTGGACGGTGGGTCACCGTACTGGCCATCACCGCTTGACGGTGTTGTCTTGTCTCTGCTGCGTGGTGCAGGGATGGCGTCTGACCAGACCGAGGTGACCGTTGTCCCCTCGGTCCTTGCGGGGTCAGTGTGGTGTGGCGTGCCTGCTCTTGTCAGAGCAGACACGCTTGGCTAGACTCGGTCTCTCCCCGTTATACTAGCCGGCGTACCATAGGCCACCCAAGAGGCTATCTAATCGGTGCCTTGAGATAATCGGGGTATCATATCCCCGACAATTCCCTACTCGACATTGTTGACACTTCACTCACTAACATAGGACCCACCTCAACAGATGATCCAAAGGCTTACCCAAGTATTCTATCATTCCCAAATTATAAGACATTCCAACTTTCTTGTAATAAAATAATAACATTTATGATATAAAATAAGTATAATTAGATTCTTTATTAATTATATTTTCATAGTATATCTATTTAATGTCATAAATCTTTATAATTTTCTCCATAATTTTCGGTTAAATTTAAGATGTTTTAGACTCCCTAAAAATGTTGGAATATCTTATAATTTGGGACGGGGGAAGTACTCCACTATGTCATCATGTGGGAATGTGAGAGAATCCAATAGTTGGCCACGGTACTGATGATCACCGAATGGTCCACCAAGTACTCTTGTATATCACAGTATTATCCAATGGCATTGTTCTCCAGGATCATCAGACTTGTTCACCAGATGATCCTTCAGGTGGTTCTTCTCTTCACCATATCATCTGGTGGACTATGTATTCTCCGGCCAAGCTTACTGATGGTCACTGGCTTATCTATGCCTTTTGATCAACTGATTTGGTGTTTGATCTGGCATGTGTTTTGACTCCATTTGTGCTTGGATCTTGACTAAACTTGGACCTTTGCATCCCTAGTACCTATATAAACATGTCTAACACATCTCTACACACATGTTTGCCCTAGTGATTGGGTTGTCATCAAGATCACCAAAATTACACATTGAATAGGGCCAACTGCCCATATTTATTACAAGCTCCCTCTTTTGAGTGGTTCAAGACAACTCAATCAAAGCAAGCATAAAATTGCATCGAATAGACTCAATTGAAGAACGTATGCACTAAGCAAGCTTGGTTGGATGCTCTTGATGCCACTTGTAACTTGTAATGTTTCTTGAAACTAGCTAGTGTGGTATTCACTTTTCTGCGCCTTTTGAAGTCATGCCATCACATGGAAATGCCCCGACTTGATCCCACTTGAAGAAATTTATTCCAAGGCATTCCAGTTTTCATGTTGTGCTTCCTCTATGTAACTGGAATCAACAAATTTTCAGTTCTCCCCCCTTTTTGACACTAGGTGTATGCACTGCCCCTTAAATCCCGGTCTCCTCCTTTTCCTTGCTTCCTTCATGTCCATGTGCCAAAAAGATTTGTGGAAGTTTGCTTCGATTTTCATAGATTCCAAAGGAAGGCTCGTTTTGACTTCATCCTCTTCTCCCTTTATCATCCATCCCAAAATGGTCCTCAAGAATAAATTTTACTACATGAATCTCACACAGAGGGGTATTAGTAGCGAAGTTGTACATATCAGTAGTACTATTGTTCCACTTAGGGGAACAAGGCATTTGGGGTGTATAGGACCGTTCTTGACATATCCCCTTTATCACAACAAGAGGCCCTACAAAGATAAGACTTGAACACATGTAGTCCCAAAACCATAACCTAAAGATCAAGCTCCACCTAAAAGTGCGCACAAGTCATTGAATCACAGATGGTACCAATTCAAATATTGATACCAAAGGAGAATTAGGCACATTGATTATGATATCAATTACAGAGTAAAATCTATGATCCCACATAAAAGTGTAGGGAACAAAGTTAAATATGAAATGCAATCCTACACATGGTAGTGTCTATACGATGCATGATAGGACATTCACATTACCTTGGCATGGGGAAGAGGAACTTCGGTAAAAGATACAAACCTACCCACTTGGCATTTACTTGAAACAATATGATGCACATCCATTCATGCATCCCTAGTATGCTAAGTTTCCAAATTCCCTAAAATGGCATACAAATGTGTTGGGGAGCACAACATTTTGAGTCTGATCCATGTTCTTGGTCACCTCCTTGGGCACCCAAATTTGCTTGGTCCACCCCCAATTCTTCCACCCAACCTTGTTGGCAACCACCTTATCATTGCTCACATTGAGTATGTAGTACCATCACGAGACCAAACGGACCCAACCAGCAGACAGACAATTCATTCCAACAAAGCATGACCAATTGACCACACAGTCTATGCCCAGATGACACAACAAATACATCACTAATGGTGTGGCCCTATTTAGTTCCATCTGAAGTGACTTGAGCAGCACTAGGGATTATCCGGTACATAATAGTCATGGGTCATCATCATATGGAGCACAAGTGCTCAAGTTTGGTGGGACTACCAGAATTGGCTTTCCATGCTTCTTGAATTCAAGGAATGCAGGAAAAATATTGCTTGATAAATGCATGTTGCCAGTCAGGTCCACTCTCTCCAAATTACCTAAAACAAGGAAAGACTAGTCATTAACCAATCTCTATCAGCTATGTAGGGTTGAAAACGGGACAGATATTTCACGATATCCATCCGTCCGAAAGAGATTCAAATACTAAATGAATAATCCATAATCCGTATCTAAATCCAGACATTCAATATCCATACCACATTTGAATCTGAAAACTTAAAGTCAGATATCAAATACATATATGGGACGGGTATCAATATCCAAACATACCCAACACTATCTGAGTCCATATCTAACTGAATATGAGAAAAAAAGAACTACCCACATTCGTATCTGTACATGCCCATTTTTATCCGATCCATTTTCATCCATACATGTATGGATTTTCCAAATGCAAAAGTAAAAGTGAATTTGGTAAAGCATTTATTTCTTACAAGTCCCTTGCTTCAAGGAGTTACAGATGACTTCCAATGATTCAGGTGGTAAAAGGTTCGCTGCTGCATTGACTGAGACAAGGTTTGGTGCTCGCCCTATTAATCTGGAAACAAAATATGCTGCTCTGATCCCACCACGATTCTTACTGCAAAATATAAAAAATGTCAGTGAAGAAACTGACATCTATGGTGAGAGGCAGTACTTGGTTCTAACCTGATGTTGATGTGGGAAAGGGCAACTTCTGTTGGCAATGCTTCCTCAAGTATTTGGAAGCCTAATGCTCCCAAGTCAATATCTGTAGCATTTAAAGCCCTTACATGTGAACTCAAGAATTTGGCCATTGCAGCTGCCACAGAACTGCAAGCACATTTCAATTAATATGTTGACACAAGTTAACACAGCACAGCAGGACAAAATGCATGAAAAGAGATACAACTCACCTCCCTAAATGATTGTCTGCAATAGATAGCACATCAAGGGGTTGCTTCACAGTTGTGAGGCACTCCAGAAGTGTAATCACACCAATACTGGACAACTCACAGTTCTCGACTGTTAATCTCAAAAGTGGATTTTCCTTTTGAATAGACCATGAAATGAAAGGGATCATTGATCTGCAATTTAAGTGAAACTGATGAGTGCTTCAGTAAATCAACAATAAACAGCTTGACTGAGGCACTTTATCACAAATATTGAGAAGTACTGTACTTATGCAAGAAAGCTAAAGGCAACTGAACACAGACATGGAAAAATTATATTTGACAGAGGCCGGCCTTCTTTCTCTTCTTGGAAAAAACTCTTCTGTGAAGAGGCCAAACTTCAGGCTTTTAGAATGAGAGATGATAAACGTGTAGCTTTTCTCCTCTCTTAGGCCTCCCTGGTTTTTGGCCTGCGGTTCCCTTCCCGCCGTGGCTACCACAGCTCTCCGGCTGGTTGGTTTGTTGTTATTTCTCTTTCTTTTGTACAGGTTTCTGTTTTTATTTAATAAAATCCTACAGTGGGGGCTTCCCCTGCTGTATTTCCCGTTCAAAAAAAAAAACAGACATGGAAAAACAATTGTACACCCTGTATTGATCATTGTAGGATACTGATGGATATTCTGTTATGTCAGACAGTACCTGATACCTTCATCCATGATTGGATTGCCACTTATATCTAAATCTCTTAAATTAGGCATTTTTATTAGAATTTTGTGAAGATCTACAACATCATCCTTTTGCAAATTATTTTCCCTGGAATGATAAGAATCAAGAAATGCAAAACACACAATTAGGCCATCAGAATCTGAAAATAACCTGCTACAGAAGTTTCTTGAACAGCTAATTATGGTAGGTACAAAGTAATACCTCAGGTTAAGAACGGACAGAGAGTTCATAAAAATATCTGATTTCAGTGCTAATGAGTTTGTAGAACTTTTGTTCAGTTTCAAAAGCCAGCCAGCAATCTACAAGAAACAACCAATTGAATGGGTAGAAAATATGTAAAAAGAAATAAAGAATAGATTTTTTTCATGTCAACCCACATTGTTTTCTGATATCTCAAGAGTGTGTAAATCACATGACGACTCAAGAAGAGTGTGAATAATCATCTGAGCTAGTGATGACTGCATCTTAGTATCATTAAGTGACAGCAGGTGCAACGACCTGAACAATTGTAAGGATTGAACGGTGTTTAAATGTTTCACACTGAAATGGACTATCAAGTATCGATATAACAAATCCATATAAGTAAAACTACTCAGAAACACATAAATGGTCAATACCCCATGATTAATACTAATGGGAAGCTGCTGTAGAAGTAGAACAAATAAACTAAAGATATGGTTCTTTTGTTTGTCAATCCATAATATTTCAATTATGAATATTGAATGGCATGCAGCTTACTTGCCAGATGACAAAAAATTTAACAGACCAGAAGATATGGTCAGAGGCTTGGTTTCACAGATTTGTGACGATTTAATGCTAAATCGTTGGATTCCATGGCTTTGAGATCCCTTCTGGAACAAACTCCTGCAAATTTTATCCATGACGGTAGGATAAAGCTGACAATGGATGAATTCAAGAGAAAGCAGTGTCTCTGCATGCCAGCTCAGAAGTAAACATGCACCATTAACCTGTCAATGAAAATTCAGAAGAAACTTCAAACCCCAACGAACCGTTGCTGACTTACTATCATGCCACTGAAAAGAGCAGTACAACACATGGACAACTCGAGCTCATGCAGAATGGTCGTACCGACACAAGTTGATGACTAACAATATCAGCTTGTTTTAATATTCAAACTTAAACAGAACATGCAAAAATAAAACTGGGAAATTATTATTTCTTTCATAGAGTTGAAGAAAAATTGTGCACATGCAAAACTAAAATTGTGAGCATCTCTATGCTTTCAGCTGATTCCAAAGAATGATCATCATGACATATTTTGTTGTTTATGCAACAGTAAAGGTACTATCAGAGGCTTAAGTTTACCTCTGGGTCTGATATAATTCTTATGAACATTAATCTTTCCAGCTTGCATTGTTGCAACAAGTCCTGAGAGACAAAGGATACCCAGCAGTCAACGTGCAATCATATGAACATCCTAAAAAAGATTCACCATACTGCAATAGATATGTAATGACATGGATAATAAATGTATTCTGGAACCATGTGTAAAGATAATTACAAAGATGATATAGATACTCCCATTTGACAAAATGAGAACACGGATGCAGACACGAGAGCACAACTAACAGAATAAACTCACAACATCAGCTATATAAAAGAAAATAGAGTATAAATGAAAAGAGTTCTAAGCTACTATAAAGCGGATCAGCAGTTTAGTACTTACACAAGTTTCTGCAGTGCAAAGAACACCTTGCAGTCTCAAGCACCTGAAAAAATAAGGGGCAACGTTGATACTGAAGAACTACAAGCAAATAACAACCAAACAAGCAAGTCCAACATAGATTCATTTGTTACATCAACACTGTAGGACATATAAAATCGCATAAAATTATCATATATCACAGGGCCCTCAATCATGTCATGTGTATTTTTAATTAATAGAATATTCATAATTGTCAAGTATTGCTGAAAAGATAAAAAATGTTAATAAAAAAAGAAATGCATATGTACAACAATCATCGTATGCTGGCACCTCACATAGCAACCAAATTTGCTGCATTGATATTCTAGTCTTGAATGATGTTGAGATGTGTCCATGCTCTGGTAGATGGAATTCATGATTTTAGCTGCTCAATCATGAACAAAAACAGAAAGGTTATTGCAGCAGTAAATGGGCTATCACATTTTTTAGGTAAAGATAATTTCTAGTAACTAATGTCAGTTCTGCCAATACTATACAAAACTATAAACAGTAGTCACTTCAACAGTACTCCCTCCGTCCTGCTATAGAAGGCGCAACTCCTTCCACACAAAGCCCAAGAACAACTTTTACTCTATCTAACAACTAATTCACCGTGCGTTGATGGCCGTGCTGCTGTTCTTTTTAATCATGCATTTAGCTTGGTGATTTCTCATCCAGGCACACATGGCCAATCAAATGGTCGCTCTGCAGTGCAGCAGCATGCAGAGACGGCAGCATGGTGAGGGAGCAATAATTGGCGTGTGTTTTTTTGAAGAATTAATTGGCACCTGTTTGCATGCCCATAAAAAAGGAGTAAGTGAACCAGGCCCTCTATTGCGGAACACATGAAAAAACGGTTACGCCTTCTATACGAGGACAGAGGGAGTAAATGGGTATCACATTGTTAGCTAAAGATATTTTTAAAATAATCCAGTTTACTTTCTAAAACTAAGAGGGCAATTACTCAGTTAACCAAGCAATGTTAAGTTGGTAACAAATGAATGACAATATGGTAGACATGTCATGAAGGAAAACAGGATACTAACCTGATATACTCAGCTTACCAATACTCCCACAAAAAGAAGGAAGAAAGGCACACTCTGCAGCTTCATCCAAGCACCTGTGGAGGGAAAAAAAGGATTGGTAATTTGTGTTTAAGGGTTAAGGCATTTCATTCATAAAACCCAATCACAAATCACTGATAGCATACTCTTGTAAATGCTTTTCCCAATACTTTTGCTGCCAGTCCACAGTGACCAAGTTATTATGTCCAGTGTTACCACCGAGGGGCCAGCGAAGTTTGAACAACAATTGCCAAGTGGTGTTGAAGTCTTCACACCTAAGAGCAGTATCATATATGTCAGGTCAGGTATTGAAACAAATGCTGGTGCTGCCGATTATTGTCTTGAGCCCATTGCATTACAGTACTGTTAACACAGTACGCCAAAAACATGTTTTTCTTTGCATAAATAAATGCTTGCAAAACCTTGAACGTTTCACCCCACGTCTGTCTCCATCTTGCACTCCAAGTCCAGAAGTAGTTTTAGCAGAAGAGCAGCACCTGGAACGAGAAATTATGAGCATAACATCTAGCTCTTCCTTTATGAAGATGCACGATTTTCTCAGAGGAAACAACAGGTGATGTGCAAATTGGAATAGCAATAGAAGATAAACGGGCACAGGAATGGGCGTCCTGTTGTTGTGTACGAATTGGTACCGAAAGGGAGAGGGGAAGGGTACCGGGCATGGGCGGCGTGATGGAGTGACTCGAGCGCGACAGGCGGGAGCCGGGACGCCAGCCGATGGAGAAGCTCCCAGGGAAGCCCCTCCGCCACCTCCTCCGGTTGCAGGCGGTCGTCGTCTGCCTCCCCTCCGTCATCTTCGGAGAACCCGCCGAGACCGCCGCCGCCGCTGCACCCTCCTGGCCAACCCGTTCGGCCCACGCCTCCGCCTGCGCCGGCGTTGTCGCTAATGAGACGAGCAGCGACCGCGTCCAGGCACAGCGAAAGCAAGCTTGGTGCCGGAGCCTTCTTGGAGAGCTCCTCCATGTGCACTCTCTCTCTCTCTCTCTCTCTCTCTCTCCCCTCTGTTCCGCCCTCTCTCTCTCCTTGTCGGTCGCCGACGACCGCCGCGTCGCGTACTCGCGTTGGCTAGAATTTCTGACGCAAGGGCGGCGGCTTACTAGACGGGCCAGGGCCCACGAGAGTGGCGTTGCTTTGAGTTTAATGGCCCATTTGTCATAGGGGTTTCTTGGTAGGCCTTGAAAAGTTGAAAGGCCAAAATCTGTTTGGATCGTAGCCCGAACTTGGTCCACGTGTCATCGAGAAATGAAAAAAAAAGTATATTTACCCATTCAACTACGGATTTGCTAGTCCCCGGACGTTCGGATGGATAGGACGTCTGGATACCCACACCTGCAGTCATTTTTTCGCGCCGTTTCGCACGCCCATGTGGGACCCATGCTGCCCCGAATGTCACCAGCATCGAGAAGAGAGGGAGGAGGCGGTGGATGCCCAGCCTAACGCCGGGAGGAGGAGGAGACACTGAGGCGAGACAGCAGAAGGCATGGATGGAGATGCAACATCTGATCTACTTTTGAAACATTCAGATGCAACACTTGCAAAATGCATCTGAAGACAGATGAAACATTTGAAACATGCATCTAAAACACTTGTAAAAACACCTGGAAAACACTTGAAACCATTGCAAAAACATACGCAACATCTAGATAAAACACTTATAAACATATGTGTGAAACATATGCAACATCTAAATAAACACATTTGCAACATACGTGTACAACCATTGCAACATATGCAACATCTTGATCTACTTTTACAACATCCATATGAAACACTTACCTCTAAAATATCTGAAACAATTGAAACAGACACTTGCAACATACGCTTTCAAGCGCAACATCTACTTGCTGCTTGGATGAAAATGGAGGCTAGTCGACACAGAGCTCGACACCGACGTGGAGCTCGATGCTACGGAGTGGCACGGAGGTCGCCGGTGTGGAGCTCGGCGGCGCACGGACCTCGGTGGGTGGATGGAGTGCGGCCGCAACGGGGGGCGTGAATATGGGCGGGGACAGCACGGGGGAGGGTCATATCCATCCCGTGAGCAGAGGCGCGCGCGCGCGAGCCAGGGCGGTGCGGTGAAGGGCGGGATCCGTCCCATGAGCAGGGCACACAGCGCGCAGACGACACAGAGCGAACGGGCGATGGGACGGGGGTGGCACAAGTGGGGTCCGTTCCGTGAGCGGAAACGCGGGAGGGGTCTAGACGGACGAATGGACGACCGAACAGGAGAATAATTACTGTTTCAAGGCATGTTTGAAATGTAGGAATTTGGTAGGAATCGCGCAGGAATTTCACAAAAATCAGTTCAATTTCACCGGAAAAACGCAGGAATCAATTTAATTTCACAGAAAAAACGCTAGAACGGAAAATATTTCCCGTATTCCAAACAGGCCCTCAACTATTGAGATTGTCCAATATCAGACGGCAGACGGATTTCTGGGTTTGGTAGCATGATGACTAGGGGTGTTTTCGGTTCGCTCAGCCTATAGGATGCTCACCGAGAATGCGACCACATGGTTTGAAGGAAGACCGGGCCGATCAGATACGACGGTGATGAAGGAGCGAGTAGACGACCCTGTGAAAAGTTCTGGTTCCAATTAAGATCCGGATGTTCCTGTGATGACTAGCTCGCCATTACCTTCCATCAGGCAACGTTCTCCACCATAGAAACATGGCACCTCAAAGCGCTTGTGCATTTTATGGTGAGACAGATCACCGGAAGCATTCACTCATCATATGTGCGAGATATAGAACAAGACCCGAAGGGATGGCTAGCTACGTTTTTTGCTAGACTACCACGGGAGGATGTGATTAAAATATCGGTGACGCTATGGGCAATTCGTTGGCATGTCCGAAGGAAAGCAATACACGAGGACTCATTCCAAAGCCCGGCCCTCTTTTGACCCAATGTTCATTGAGCGCTATCTAGCTTAACTCGAGATGTCAAAACCACAAAAGACGTTGAATTCCACCATAGGAAAGCATCATGATGATCAATGTTGATGTTGTATCAAAGAACCTAACCATAGCTGCAGTGGCGGCAGTGGCAAGAAGTTCGACAGGGTTTTTTTTCCTGGAGCCTTGGTGTTGGTTATAGACCAGATGTAACAACCCGAAATCCACGAACACCCCCAGATGCTACTAAAGTTCACAAAACATCAGCTGCAAGTACATAAAACAAATAATAAAGATTTTGGTAGCACCTCCTTTATATTTATAAGCACGCGAAAGAAAGATATATATATTTATTCCTAATAATAAAGAGGCAAAATTTCCTTCACTTTTTTTGTGCCATTATTTTGGTCTGGCCTCCCTAACTAACTGTGCGCTCTTTTATAGTAACAGAACTGAAACAACCATGCAAAAACAAAAAGAAAAAACAAAACAAATTGTATCTGACTAGGACTCGAACACGGCACGACATCTGTCTCTTGGAGTTCTGGTCGCCTAAATGTGGAAACTGTCTCTCTGTTATGTGTCTATGACCGACCCTCCTATTATATATATGACATATGTATAAGACTTCTCTTACTAGCACTCCTAATCTAAATAGATTTTGATCCCGAATAAACCACGAAGAGTTTCCTGATTTTGATTCTATTTTGTTTTTCTTTTCTTTTTTTTACACTTTTATTTTTTTCATGGCGGAACACGATCCCAATACGTTCAAATTTGCTTTTCCGTCGTTATGTAGAAATTGCAAATTTATTTTTTGCATAGTCCCTGTTCTGTACAACATGTAGCAGAAACGTTGTTAGTCATCATTATCTAGAATCCTGGCCGGACACGCGTCGTCAAGTACCATATTGCATATTGCCATAATTACGCTGAGCTGTATTATATCTTTACATTGATTTGGAGTCTGGACCTCCGATCCATTAATTAAATTGACATGAGATACCGACTGAGATATGGCCTTGTATAGACCGTGACGATCGTACCTCCATGGCTGCACCTCTACTTATCTCCAACCTTATTAACATTGCTGATGAATTTTGGCTTTGCCGTTGAACCAAGGGTACTGCCCCCAACCAACAACTTCAAGCCATGGCGCGCTGCGCCGCCCATCGCGGACCATGTTCGAGCGTGGCGGTTGCCTTTGCACAGCCGTTGTCCTGCGTGGGTGCTCATCGTGCCGATTGCCGACCACGCTTGCCAGAAGCGTCTCCTACGTCTTGTGCATCCGCTGTCCCACGTGAAAGGTCACCTAGAGTTTCATCTCGGTCTGTGTAGATCAGGTGCGCAGTGCGGTGGAGAGATAAGCTAACGGACAAAGAAGAGATAGACATGTGTTGTAGAAGGTAGGAAACAGAACACTTATTAGAAGAAAAGTGGTAGCCGTACGTGGCATGTATACTTTTCTTCTTCTTTTGGAAAACCAGCTTCTCCTCTCTTCTATTTTGCAGTAAACCAGGAAATAGTTTACTAGCTATTTGGGTAAACAAATAGAGTTAGATGAGAGTTGCAGTTGTTGAAGAAATAGTTTCATTTAATATTTTTTATATGCACATCACGAGTTGTACTTTAGCTTATTTCAGTTGCTCATGAATGAGAGTCAAAAACACAATTATTCAAGAAGTAAATAAACATTACAAAGCTATGGATTGATCGGTAACGAAAGCACGATAATTTTTATCCCGTTACAACATATGGGCATATTTGCTAGTAACTAAATAAGCACCAAACTAGAATTAAAGAATAACCTAACAAAAATATAAGTTACTCCAACAAAAATAAGTTAAGACCACACTTTAAACATCTGTTCTTAATTCTAACTAGGTAGCGTGCACGTGCGTTGCTATAGGATAGCTAATAATTTATACTAAAAACACATGGATCGCACGATAAGACAACGTTAAAGTAACATTTAATTTAAAAGGCAAAGTTTATGAAATTAATACAGTCACAGAGAGCGCGGCGTCGTAGGCTCATAAACTCTACTATATAGACATTTCCATGATGCGGCTAAGATAATGTTTTATATTGGCATAAAGAAATCTCCGATATCTATTTCTTTCATGCGCTAATAAATCCACAAATAAGATCCGCCACATCTTCATACCATTCTATACACAGGTTCGAGTATATATGTAAATATTAGTGCATGTCATATGGGTAATACTATGTGTCTTGAAAAATCTCCCACAATACCTTAAAACAAGGTATGTTATACTCACCGTATAAATATGTGTGGCGTTAGGTCTATTTCAAGTAGACATATACTACAGAATAAGGTATCCACTTGAGTGTCTATGGCAAGATTCACCATCAACAATATATAGAAATATTTAAATCATAGATATTATTATTATTGCAAGCGACAATGACTCTAAATTAGTAGCGCCATTGTTCAGGAGATATTGCAGCTTTTTGTGCTATGTCACGACCATGCTTATGCTCTTTTGGACACATGACAACCTAGTTAATGGGACTAGGGGCATATACGGAACCTATATATCATGGAATGACACTTTAATTAATCAACACACGTTAGATGGCACGATTTACTAGAATCTCAGGCAATGGATACAAAAGTGTACCCGTTTCATGAACAGTACTGATATGTTCCTCAGTGTTAATGTCATCCACATCACCAAAGCTGGTTAAAGGTACCAGACCATCTACGAATTGTAACACCCTAAAATTTGCCTCTTTTGAAAATAGGTTTAAAAAGATTTATTTCTGAATTTTGTGCTCATGAAATATAGAAAAATAAATTTTTTATTAAATTAAAATTCATCATAAGGTAGCAACATGTTGTGCATACATGCAGGTGCATTTATTTCTTTGTATTGTGTGGATTTGATTCAAATTGACAACATTCGAAATGCTTTTGGAAATAAATTAAAAATGGCTTTGAAGTAAAAGAAAAGAAAATTAGAAAATAAAAGAATTTAAAAAGTTGTAAACATTATTTTTGGAAAACTTACCAAAATTTCTCTTTTCTATTGAATGAAAAGTATATTTGAAACTCTATTTGGTTTACATTTGAATTTGGTTTTAAAAATAAAATAGAAAAGAATTTGGAAAAGGAAAACAACCCTTTCCCTCTCCCTTTCTTTCATTCTCTCTCCCGGCCCAGCTGTCTCCCCGTCAGCCCGCTCCCAATCTCTCCGGTAGCCCACCTCGACTTGACAAAGGCAGAAGCCTAGTAGCGAGCCAAAGCCTGCGTGGAGTGCGTCCCTTCTCTCCCTTTCTGTGTATGATGAACCGGCCCCGCTCCCTTAGTGGCTGACAATGGGTCCCTCTCGACAGCGTCTTCTTCCTCGTCTTGCTCGTGCTCTGCCTGGACTCGGATGGAGACGCTTCCCAATCCCGGTTTCTTCGAGATCTTCCTCTGCGTGGATCACAAGCCAAGCCACCGCTATATGAAGGAGAGGAACCCGACGCACATTTGGTTCCCATCTCCGAGCCGCTGTTAGTCCTAGTTTTCGCCTGCACTCGCCTTTTGGATCTCGCTGAGCTTGGAGTGCAGCCACCGCAGCCGCGCTCGTGGTTCTCGTAGCTGTCCACGACGTGTTGCCGAGCTCCACATAGAGGTGAAGAAGCTCCCGGAGCCGTTTCCTTGTTCCTTCTCAATCTCAACGATAAACAGTCGGTCACCTACCGTTTAGTCATTATTCGGATAAAATGTCCTATTAAACGGGCTAAACGGCCAATTAAACGAGGTAAACAGGTGATTAAACGGAAACGGCGCACCACCGTGTAGCATTTACACAGTATTTAAACAGACTAAACGGCCATTTAGACGAACAGTAGTCTTTAGCCCATAGCCACCGTGGTACGCAGGAAGCCGTCCTCCTCTTTGAGCCCTGCGATGCCGCCAAGCCTTCTCCGTCCGTGATAAACACCTAGGTGAGCACGTCATCCTCTGCTCTATCTCCCGGTGCTCTTCGTTTAGTTAACCATGGCATGTGCGCTGTTTTCACCGAGCTCTGGTCGCCGCCGTACATGGCACCACCGGCCGTGAGCCATGCATGCATTGCCCTGTTTTAATTTGCTAGCTAGCTTGATGACATGACATGAGGTCATGCATGGGTTTTGTGGCCATTTTCCTTTAAGAAAACAAATCCAGAAATACAATGAAAATACACATATACTTACTATCATCCTGAGCCATCCGCGTTGAGATCAATGACCCATATTAGAACATATCCCTTCGCTGTTCTTTTTGCTAAAGAGCCTCTCTATTTTTGGTAAATTAACCCGCGATCCAAACCATAATCATATATTACATTTTCTTCTTTGGAAAACGTAGTTACTTCGGTTTAGATCCAAAATACGTTTTCACTTGTTTATAGTTTTGCCACTAATCTTGTTTTAGTCATAAAATTTCCATTTCAACTCTGATTTGACCCGTTCAACTTGCGTTAGGTTTGTAATTTCATAATCTACATGTTTATCCAACTTTTAAATATATTTCCACTTTTAAAACTTGAGGTTAGATTTAATCTATTATTTCAACAAAGGAAATCTTGTTTATTTCATATCTTTTATGTTTTAGCTCCGAATTGACCCGTTCAAGTTGCGCTAGATTCATTACAATGAGATCTATATGTTAGTAACAATGTTTATCATGTCCCTATTTCTAGAATTTCATGGTTTAAACGCTGATTTGGAATAATAATTATGCAACTGGATTTTAAAAATAAAATATGATTTATTTTACTTTAGTTTTATAATTCAAATCTAAATTTGACTTAATTCAACTTATAATATCTATAAAATATCTTAGATATATGAATTTATATAGTTAAAATAAATGGAACCTATAGTTTTCTTTTCCACGTATGAAGCAAATCTTTCGGTAGATGTATCTTTTAAACCGTAGCTCCGATTAGCGTGCCTCTCGTGACTGTGTGTTTGTAGCGATGCGTAGAATCGTGTCTCAAACTCTTTTACCTATTTTTCTATGAGTGATGTATTGTTCTAATTTAGATGTATTGCTTGCTTTGTGTATGATTACATGGATGCTTGTGTGGTGCTTTATGATCTTGTCCAGTCGGTGAGCTTTATGTGTTGAATCAAGAAGCAGATCCTTGAAGATTTGGATTGGAAGAAGGATCTAATTTTAAGGCAAGTATAGCATGGAATCTTCCTTGTTGTCCTATATACCTTTAATTATTTAATTCATACTGCATGTGTCTACCTTGATTACCACTAAGGATTTCTTAGTGCTTTGTTACCTTGTGCCTTGTTATCTATGGGGTATTGCATTAGGTAGTATGATGCTAGTGCTCAACTAAAGCCATGATCTTGTAACTTGACTAATGAAATATACAATAAACACTAAAAGATATTTTTTAGCAACATAGAATCAGGGGGCTAGAGCATTGGGCTGTTTTTATGGTACTCTAGATTCCTCTCCCTAAGAACTTATCTGTAAGTGATCATCTGAGACTTACAGTATAGCTGTGAGGGCTATATGGCTCTGGCTTTAGCTCAGTATAAGGTCTTTTTCTAGTTTGTTAGTGGTTACCTTTATGGCGCAAGAGAGGCTCCAATTTGTATGATCTCGGCCTGCCAAGAGGGTGCACTTTGGTTTCTTTGTATTTTGTTAGTCACTCCTTGGAGGGGGCGTTCATGCATATTAATGGAAAAACCTTAGCGGCCATAACTTGTTAGACGAACCTTTGAAAGGCTTCATAGTGAACCCTGCTGACCTTCCTTGGAAGTGGGTCAAGAGATTAGCTACCTCGGGCGAAAGGGTAAATCACGACTCACAGTGAAAGTGTACAACCCCTGTAGAGTGTAAAACTGGTATATCAGCCGTACTCACGGTCACGAGCGGCCTTAGAACCCTTACGGAATAGATGATGAACACTTATGATACTGATAATAAAGATGCTCACTAATGATTACTGTTTATGCTATTCATTATTCATGATTACCTGATCATGTGTTTATGGGCTTGTGATAAACTTGTTGCTACTCAATTGCTAAAATCATGACTCATTAAAAGCTAATCGCAGTTAAACCAGTGTCAGCCTTTTGAGCCTCATGAACCCCATGTTATATCTGTTGAGCACGACATGTACTTACGCTTGCTTTATTTTTAAAATTATTTGGATAAAAATTCCGAATGGGTACCAGATTGCTAGAATTTGAAGGAATTAGACTTGTGGTCAACCAGTCAGTTGTTCCTATAGAATTGGAGTCTTCACCCAAAAATCGGAGTTGTTTTTCCGCTGTTTGCTAACTAAGGTTATATTCTTTATACTTAGTACGTTATATATTGAGCATTGTCTATTGATATTACCCTTATTTGTTGCTATATGTGAGATTTGACTTTCTAGGCTCACATATAGTATGTATCTGGTTTTGTTCTTAAAACCGGGTACTACACGAATAGAATTATACAATACAAAATTAACAATACAATAACCAGACTATGTCCCTTACCGTCGCCGCACCAATAAATACTATCATTAGCCTAATAAGTAACCTGATAATTGTTCCAAACTACTACTGGAGGTCGATTGCCTATGGAGCCGGTCACTATTTTCGTCCATTTCATTTCTTTTATTCGAATTTGCAAGTTTAAACATATTAAATTGTTATTAATCTATACAATACACCATACAATAAGCAAACTGTGTCATCACGTTAATTGCAATCGCCGCACCAATACATACTTTTATTAGCAGAATAAGTAACCTAATAATTGTTCGGCGCCATTACTGTGGGTTGAGTGCATATGGAGCCCGTCACTATTTTCGCCTGTTTCATTTGCTGTATTCCCATCTGCAAGTTTAAACATAGGTAATTAAAGTGACACTGAGCAATACGGCCATAGGTAATTAAAGTGACACTTAGCAACACCACCATACGTGTTAAATGGGCAGTCATATTGTTATTTAGATCAGCACGACCTTGGCTATTCATCTTATACCTCTCACGACGTTTTTTGTTTATTTCACTCCTCTTTTCATAAGACATTGTTGCATACCGTTCTCTCTCCCTCTGCCTCTTCTTTTCATTAGGATCCCCATCTAGTGGCACCTACCCCGGTCGGGTATGATTAGCTTCAATGAATTTTGGTAAGTTGAAAACATATGAACATACTTTGTAAAAGTTTATATACTAGAGTGTCCATCAACACTACCTGTCAATTATGTAATTTATATATATGAGTGCAGCAATTGGGCTACCATGTACATGAAATATAGTTGGACACTGTTCATGAAAGTTGCATCAGGACTACGCAGGAGGCAACAACTGATCCAATTTGCATCAGCAGGGGACTCATGCATGCAGGAAACGATTACATAATAGAACTCATGCATGAAATCACCAAGCGCAGGACTCATGCTTGAAATCATGAGGACGATTCAACGATGGACTACAGCTCCTTCAGACAACACTCTATATCTTCGGATAGAATTGATGTGGGATAAATATTGCAAGACTTTTAAGATCTGATCACAGAAGTCGACAAATAACAATTTCTCACTGATTATCTGTATTCCTAGAGGATAATGCTTGTCAGAATTCGAATGCTCAAATCTGGAAAAGGTAAATCACCTAGCTACACATTATAGATGCTATTGCTGTCAGTGACTCAGTGGTTGGACTGTATCAAACTATTTTTCTGTTATGCGAGGACAAGGAGGCATGAGCAGGAGGCGGCGGTGCTGGCGACTGCGGTGTGAGGGAGAGGGGGAGGTCTCGCGATGGCGTAAAAAGGCATAACAGCAAGCCCTACATAACAGTAATAATTTTAAACTAAAATCAAATTTAGTGGGTGCTCTGAGGTGGCATAGGTAAAACGTGTGCCCTGTCTAACCAAGACTAACAGATGGTTTGCTATTATTTAAAATTAATTCAGTCTGTAATAATACTAAAGCAGCCATCTAGTTAGGAGAGAATTGCTTGAAAAGATAAAAAAGAAATAAACACCATTACTACTCCATGTTACAATCCATTGCCTCGTTATCATCGTGTTGTATCATGCATGAAGCAAATGAAGTTTACTACTGCTCCTGGGTGCCAACGAACAGAAGGAGCAGCTATGGACAAAGGACAAAAGCCAGGAAAGACCGGAATATAGAAAGAACATAAAAAAACACTATCTGAGGTCTGTAGGCATGGCAAACATATCTGGCCTAATCACTACTGGAAACCGGCACTTTGCCGAGTGTCGGAAGCTTTACCGAGTATATTTTATCGGGCACTCGGCAAAGACGGCTTTGCCGAGTGTTTTTTTCGGCCCTCGGCAAAGATGACTTTGCCGGGTGTTTTTTTTTTTTGCACTCGGCAAAGATGTATTTTGCCGAGTGCCATTTTTCGGCACTCGGCAAAATGCGTCTTTGCCGAGTGCCATTTTCTGGCACTCGGCAAAGATGTATTTTGCCGAGTGCCTTTTTTTTGGCACTCGGCAAAGAGGTATTTTGCCGTGTGCATTTTTTTTGGCCATCGACAAATTATTTTTTCAAAGCAATTTTTGAGGCCCGAAATAAATTCAAATGAAAACTTTTCAACTACAAAATTGCATAACTTCTCAAGATCTATAAAGTTTATTTTGGTCATTTCTTTATTTGACAAAACGACAATAACGTTGTTCATAAAATCTACATCTCTCTCATATGTCTCATATTAGTTTCATGAAAGTAGAAGAGGGATATATAAGATTTGTGAATAATGTTACTACCAATATGTCGAATGAATAAATGACCAAAATAAACTTTGTAGATCTTGAGAAGTTATGAAATTTTGTAGTTGGCAACAATTTGATTTGAAATCATCTTGTCATGCAAAAACGGCGTTTGAATTTGAAAATTTTAAAATTTGAATTTTTCAAAAGACCTCGGATGAAAAAACTTCCTAAACGAAAATTGTAGATCTCCAAAAGTTATGAAACTATGTAGTTGACAACTTTTTGATTTGAAATCATCTTATCATACAAAACTACGTTTGAATCTCTCAAATTTAAAATTCGAATTTTTCAAATGACCTCGGATGAAAAAACTTCCTAAATGAAAATTGTAGATCTCGAAAAGTTATGAAACTTTATAGTTGACCACTTTTTGATTTGAATTCGTTTAGGGCCTCAAACAAGCAATTTACTCTCGGTTTAGTATAATATATGAGGATAGATAACGGATTTTAGACATAAGTGACAGTGTAGTGCAGTGGTAGAGCAGCAGACACGCGAGGGAGAGGTCGTGAGTTCGAATTCCACCGGCCGTGTTAGCCGCGAACTTTGCGCAAAAAATGCAGCGACTTCGATGGCCGGTGGCGCTGGACGGATGCGCGTTGGCCGGTGGCGGCCTTCCCCGAAATTTTTTTTTTCTATTATTTTTGGGTTTTTTTCGCATTTTCATTTGCCGAGTGTAAATCTTTGCCGAGTGCTTTTCCGGCACTCGGCAAAGGCTTTGTCGAGTGCCCGACAAAAAGCACTCGGCAAAGGCTTATTTGCCAATTAATTCTTTACCGAGTGCCCTTTGCCGAGTGCTGCACTCGGCAAAGCCTTTGCCGAGTGTATTTCGGGCTTTGCCGAGTGCCGCAGACACTCGGCAAAGTGCCAGTTTCCCGTAGTGAATATGAACCTGCTGCATCCATCACTATTGCATAGATCAATGTGAAGTAACAAAAAAAAGGCCATGCTGATTAATCTGAACCATGTGTGATTGGCCATATAAAATTATTTCTGAGAATGTGGAGTTCGGAGAATTATAGCCTATCATCTGACCATTTCAGTAAAATTGTAAATGATGTGGTAGGCATCTGATCAAATTGATAGAAAATCTAATTTTGGCTAAATGAAGCTACATAGTTTGCACAGTGACATTTTCAGCCAAGTCACAGCTTGCACAGTGACAGTGACAATTTTTCAGAAAAATATGTCCTTTGTGTGGAACTAACTCAGTTTGATCCCAGTTCAAAAATATAAAAGAAACTGAAATGTTCTCTGAACTATCTGGATGCAGAAACTGCAAAAGATACTGAAACACTCAAAATGAAATAGGGAACAAGTGCTACTGTCAAACTCTATCAGAGAAAGAGAAAGTCAATCAATGCAAGTTTCAGGTCTAGCATAGGATCACTGAATTAATAAGCTAATGCAAGAAAACTATGCAGGCAAGTAATGATTACTGGAGATTGGTCCCTGATGGGATGGTTAAGATGCTGCTACTTTCTCCTGCCACTTCTACTTGGCGAGATGACCTGCAAGCTGCAAATGGAATGACTTGCTAATTATCGGAGAAGAATACCATTGTTCCAACAAGCTACATAGAAGAATTTCGAGGGACGGCACAGCACCAAAACGGTGAAGATGACCAGCAGAGACAAGAGACAGGAGAGCTAAACTTTTGTACGCACGGACAGCACCAAAATTATTCTCCGTTCAGGAGAGGCTAGGCGTATGCAGTATTGCAAAAATATGGGTGTACTGCAGGGTTTAAAAATTACCAAGCCTCACATAGCGCAGCATGTCCCCAGTACTCTTCTATAGCAAATTGCAATCGGCAACTCACTGCCTGACTCTGCAGACTACAGACCTGCAACTCTGGCCTCTAGTGTGTTGGCCCAATTGGATCTCGTATTCAGATCTAAAATTACCAGAGGACAGTTTGTCCCTTTGCCGCTTGGATTGAATGAAAAATGCAATAACTTTTTTTTATAATGACACTCCCTTGTCTTTTATAGGCAATGAGAACTCCCACTTGCTACAGCATATTCCAACCACTAAAGTGGATGCTGAGTATATTCCTAACACTAGGCTTGGAAGCTAAAGAAAGTAAAAAGTGCAGAAAAAGTAAGATATAAGTGCTTTAGCACTAGGCTTATCAATCAATCTCCCTCTAAGCCTTGTGCCGAGCATTGGAGGTGATCTGCTGTAGCCGAATCCTCTCTCTCATTTCCTAGAACTTGGACTTCCTCAACGACTTGGTGAGAATGAGTCTGTTCACTGGTTGGTTTCTGACTGATAAGCCCGGCTGGTGCTGGTTTGTTTGTGAGAGGAAAATACTATTGACTGGCTGATAAGCCATGGCTAAAATCAACAAGTGAATAGGCTGAATGTCAGCCAGCTAACCAGTAGTGGCAATGTGGCTGGTCTTGATGCTTTTGTCCTCCAAGCAATCTCTGATGAAGTGGTACTTGATGCGGATGTGCGTGATTCTTTCATGGAAGACATGGTTCTTGGCTAGAGCTAGAGCAAACTTGCTGTCCACCTTCAGCTCAACCACAGCACCTGCCAAGAGGCTCTACCAGCATCCTTGATAGCCACAACGCCTATGTTGTGGCAGTGGTGGTGGCGATGTACTCCGCTTCACAGCTTAAGAGGGCCAACACCTTCTGCTTGAGGGGCTGCCAGCTGACCAAGCAATCATCGAGGAAGAACATCGTCCCGGTTGTGCTCTTGCTGGTATCCATATCGCCGATGAGGTCGTTGTCGCAGTAGCTGACGAACTACGCCGTGTCGGGGGCCCTTTCATAGTGAAGACTGTAGTCGAGGGTGCCCGCCACGTAGCGCAAGATTCACTTGATGGCCTACAGATGCTCCATCGTCGGCCGCTCCATGAACGGGCTCATGTACACAACGGCGAACGCGATGTCCGGCCAGGTATGGACCTGGTAGCGCAAGCTCCCGATCAGCCACCGATAATGGGTTGGATCGACCTCCTCCTCCATGCTCTCCCGACTTAGCTTGAGCTTCTCCTCCATCGAGGTGTGGACTGGATTGTAGCCTGTCATGCCGCCGAGTTCAAGGATGCGCTTGGCGTAGTGGGTTTGGCGGAAGGCGATCCCGGTGGCATCCTAGCGCACTTTGACACCAAGGTAGAAGCAGAGGAGGCCGAGGTCGCTCATGTCGAATGCATTCTTCATCTGCACCTTGAACACCTCCACCTTCTGCTCTTCAGCGTCGGTGATGATGAGGTCGTCGATGTAGACGCCGACTAGTAGAACGTTGTGTCCACTGCCCTACCGGTACACCACCGCCTCATGCATGCTCTTCTTGAAGCCCATCTTCTTGAGTGTGGCGTCGAGCTTTGTGTTCTAGGCGCACGGTAGAGTGCCTTGCGCAGGCGGTACACCTTCCCCTCTTCTTCGGCGATGACATAGTTAGGTGGCTGGCGCACGTAGACCTCCTCCTTGAGGTCGCCGTTGAGGAAGACAGACTTCACGTCCATGTGGTGGACTTGCCACCCCTCTTGAGCCACCAGCGCGAGGAGGACACAAACTGACTCCATACGTGCCATGGGGGCAAAGGCGTCATTGTGGTCGATCCCCTCCTGCTGAACGAAGCTGCGCACCACCAGTCGCCCCGTGTGTTTGATCAACGTGCCCAACTCGTCCTTCTTGAGCTTGAACACCCACTTTAGGGTGATAGGGCAGTGGCCATCAAGCAGTGACACCAGCTTCCAGGTGCGATTCTGCTTGACGGACTTGAGCTCCTGCTCCATCGTCGCCTGCCATGTTACCGGGCCTTAGTGTAAGTGGTCGGCTCATCGACATGCGTCAAATCAAGCTGGGCGAAGAGCCTCTCGGGCTGGTCCGGTGAAGACTGGTCGTCGAGGATGCCTGCCACCGTGCAGTATCACAGAGGCTCATCATTGTAGTAGGCATCCAGGTGGTCTTCATCATCCTCTAGAGGTGTGGCGTACTCGACCTTCGGCTACCCTATGTGCGCTGGTGTCACAGCAAGCGAGGTAGAAAATGCTAAGGAGGTCGGCTAGTATGCTGGAGAGATTGGCTGCGATGATGTAGAGGTTGGAGAGGTCGGCTGCGGTGCTAGATAGGTTAGAACTGCTATTGATGGACTACCAACCACCGTCGATGTGCTACCGAGCCCCCTCGGATTTGGTGATGGCGAACGAGGTGGAGTTGGTGAAGAGGTCGGCGCTGGTGATGAAGACCCATACGTCGATAAAGATGCACCTTGTGCTTCCTTAGCACCTCCAGCCCACGCATACTCGACGGTGAAGTCACGAAGCACGGTTGCCGACCCATCATCCACTGCCTTGTCGCATGCCCAGTCTCGTCCTTTATCGAACAAGATGTCTCGCACCATGCACACGTGTCATGTCACTGGGTCAAGCACATGGTAGGCCTTACCCCCTCTGCGTAGCCGATAAAGACCCCCAGTGAGCTGTGATCATCGTGCTTGCCAACGTGGTTTAGCTCCTTGACGAAAGGCGAGGCAACCAAAGTTGCGCAAATAACTGAACATCAGCTTGTGCCCATGCTAGGACTCAAATGATGTCTTGCCGTCGAGTGCACTAGTCGGGGAGTGGTTGAGGAGGTGTATGACAATCATCATGGCCTCTCCCCAGTAGACTACCGGCATGCCGCGCTGTTTGAGGAGCGCATGTGCCGCTGCCACCACCATTTGATTGCGGCACTTGACCATGCTGTTCTACTGCGGTGAGTAGGGTGTGGAGTAGTGCTGAATCCCCTCATCGGCGTAGTACGCCGCAAACTCAGCTACCATGAATTTGCCACCGTTGTCCATGCAGAGCACTAGGAGCTTGCGGCCGCACTCCTTCTCCGTGGCTGCCTGGTGGATCTTGATGGTGTCTGCAGCTACCGCCTTGGAATCGAGTAGCATGGCCCACATATAGTGGGTGGCATTGTCGATGAGCAGTAGGAAGTTGCGCCGACCTCCAGGAGTGCCTGGTGACACTAGACCACAGAGGTTGCCGTGCATAGCTCGAGCTGCTCGGTGGCGCGGTAGGAGGCTTGACGTGGGAAGGGCCGGCGCTTTAGCTTGGTCACCACATAGGTGTCATAGAGCTAATCGACGTGGTCGACGTAGGGCATGCCGCGAACCATCTCCTTACCGAGTTGCTTTAGGGCTTCAAAGTGAAGGTGCCCGAAATGCTCGTGCTAGTGCCACGCCTCATCATCTCGACGCGCGGCAAGACAGAGGGGGCGTGCCACCTATACATAGAGCACATAAATGTGGTTGCTTCCCTGGTTCACCTTGGTGAGAAAATGGCGGCCTCTATCCTAGATGCGCAACACACCATCCTCAATCTCCACCCGAGAGCCATTCTCGTCCAACTGCCTGACACTGATGATGGAGTTCTTTGAGGCCAAGATGTAGTACACCCTGGTGAGAAGATAGTGCTCCCCCATCTTGGCCTTGAAGATGACCAAGCTGACACCCTTGATCTCGACGGCGAAGGCATCACCAAACTTGATGGAGCCCTTCACATTAGAGTCTAGGTCAGAGAAGAAATCATGCCAACAAGTCATGTGGTGTGTCGCACCGGTGTCGAGGTACCAGCCGTCTATCTTGTCATTGGTGGCACCTTTGCCGAGGAAGGCGTAGGAGCGCGGTTCATCGAGGTGGAGGTTAATGGAGCCAGCCGACCCGAAAAAGGGAAAAGCTTGGACCTTTCACCCTCTCCTTTGTGTTATGCTGCAGCTCGACACACCCGTGCGCTAGGAACAAGGTGGCATTCTGCTCTTATGCTTGCGCGACATGAGCCTACCCACTATGGCATAGAGGAAGGCGATAGTCCTTGGGCTAGTGGCCAGTCCTACCATAGTTGTTGCAGGTGTCATCCCGGGTCATCTTTCACTCATGGGCGGTGCCGCCATCAGTGCTGACCTAGCCCCGGCGTCCCTTCTCCTCCTTTTCTTGCTACTGTGTGGACGCCGGTGATGCTCCTTGGAGCCGGATGAACCGAATTCTTCCTCATTCTTTTTCTTGTCAAAGGCGCACCACTGCTCCATCGTGTACAGCAGCTTGCCTCTAGCGGCGCTCGGCTCGGTGTGAGGCCCCTCCTTATAGTCCTACACCGCCTTGAGCCTCTCGGTCACATCCTCAACGGTGAGCTGCTCAAAGTCAAGAGCATCTCAATCGACATGATGATCTACGTGTACTCCCTCATGATGTAGCGGAGGAATTTCTCCACCGCATGCTCCTTCGTGATGTCTGTGTCACCATTGCACGCCATCTACTCCATTAGATTGGTAAGACGAAGGGCAAAGTCCTCGACTTGCTCACCAGGCTGAAAAGCAAGGCCTTCCCACTCCCCTCGGAGGTGCTGCAACGTCTCCTAGCGCACACGATCTCCACCGATGCATGCCACGGCGATTGATTCCCACGCTAGCTTTGCTGTAGCCTTGTTGGCAAGGGAGGCACCAAGCTCGGTGGGGATGGTGATGCACAACACCTCTAGTGCCCGACGATCATCATCGTAGTCGACGCCGCCAATGTGAACCGCCTCCCATAGCCACCAGACCTACAGCTTGACCTTCATCAGCTGGCTCCACTCGTGGTAGTTTGACTTGGTGAGCATTTGCTAGGGCATTCCTGCTCCAGAGTCGTGGTAGACCGTCTATAGCACCAGGGAGCGACCGCGCTGACCACGACACTGTTTTGGTAATGTCGACTGACGGCGACGCCTGACAGGCTATGCGATCCTCCAGCTAGCTTTGGCTCCTGCTCCATCTTAGCGTGTAGTGCTACAGTGGTGGCTACCATGGCCTAGGCCCCAGCCACCGCCTGCCTGGCCATCTCGGCCACTACCATAGCCGCTGCCTCTGATTCTGCCATAGCCACAACTGCCACAACCATAGCAAGGCGTGTCGCACGATCGTCGGCTCTAGCACCCATGGTGGTGCGTGCTCTCACGATCTAGCTAGCGGTGGACATGGTGCTTGCTCACTCAAGAACCCTCTTAGTTCTGATACCAGATTGTTGACCCAATTAGATCTCAGATTCAGATCTAGAACTATCTGAGGGCAAAGGGAAATGCAAAGGTCTATTTTTACAATGACACTCCCTTGCCCTTTATAGACAATGGGAACTCCCACTTGTTATAGCATATTCCATCCACTAAAGTGGATGCTGAGCATATTCTTAACATTAGGCTTGGAAGCCAAGAAAAGTAAAAAGTGTAGGAATAGTAAGATACAATTGCTTTTGCACTAGACTTATCTTGGTGAGCGTGGACGTGCGGCAACACTAGTAGGTCCCCTTCGTAGATTGGTGCTGTGGATCAGGTGTTGTGGTGGGCGTGCAACATCTATGAAAGGGATGGAAGTAAGCAGGCATAATACATGTATGAACATGTAATTAGATCAGATCAGAGGACAAATAGCCAATTAGTTTTAGGGTTTTGTAACACCCTAGAGTGCAAACAGCTTAGATCCACTCTACACGCTAAGCAACCCACACCTACCACCATCCCACTTACGCTTTCATCCTCGCTTCGCGTAAAAGGATTAACCCGGGGATGGTGGGATGGACTCTAGAAGCCTTATATGTTGGTCTATCCCACCTTTAACAACCAAGGTGGGACTAAACTCTCCACAATATCTCATTATCTTGCATATGGGCCACTATGGGCCAAATTCCAAACTAGGCTGGATGTCACATACGCCCCCTCTCAAAGGAACCAACATCCTCGTCGACCCAACACACCCATAACTAGGCAAACGATGACTAGGAACATTCCCTCTTAGTAGACATGACCATGCGTCTAGTGCCGGCACATGTGCCATGTCATGCACCCCCGTAGGGCCTACACACGCAATGAATCCCCATGTCCGTGCCCCTGACCCACATGTGCCCATGGCCGTGAAGGTCAGCTCTGATACCATTTGTAACGCCCTAGAGTCTAAACGGCTAAGATCCACTCTGTACGCTGAGCAAACCACACCTACCACCATTCCACTTACGCTTTCGTCCTCACTTCATGTAAAAGGATTAACTAGGGGATGGTGGGATGGACTCTAGAAGCCTTATATGTTGATCTATCCCACCTTTAATAACCAAGGTGGGACTAAACTCTCTATAATATCTCATTAACTTGCATATGGGCCACTATGGGCCAAATTCCAAACTAGGCCAGATGTCACAGGTTTGGACGCTCCATTTCGCACAGCAGGGAGGGAAGAGAAGGGATTGGCACACCTGGTGGTACATTGTCGGCGATCACCATGTCCTAGCCATGATCACCATTAGATCAGATCCAAAGACAAATAGCCAATTAGTTTTAGGGTTTGGGTGCTCTGTTTCGCACAACAGGAAGGGAGAGAAAAGGGATTGGCACACCTGCTGGTACATTCTCCACGATCACCATGTCTTGGCCGCAATCACCACATATTGGGCTCTTGGCCCGGTAATGGTGCTCCGTTTCACATAGCAGGAAGAGAAGGGGATTGGCACACCTGGTGGTACGTTCTCCGTGATCACCACGTCCTGGTCATGATCACCATGTCCTGGGCTCCTGGCCCAGCGAGGGTGCTCCGTTTCACATAGCAAGAAGGGAAGAGAAGGGATTGGCACACTTTGTGGTACATTCTCCATGATCACCATGTCCCGGCCGTGATCACCACATCTTGGCCTAGCGAGGGAGATCGTGGAGACACGGATGGTGGAGGATGTCGCATGGCACGTGGAGTGGTGGAGTGGAGCACTGGCTGATCGTAGAGAATGGAGAGTCATGCACAATGGAGAGAGGAGTGTCGGCTTCAAGGGGACATGATGCCCTGCCACCACCAGTGACTTTGGCCTGCCTGGCTTTGTCCTGCCCACGATCGAGGTGTCGTGCGCGGAGTCGCGGAGGCCTGGGTGTTGTGCGAGGCAGTTACGGATCGCATGAGGAAGGGAGCAGGGTCGGCAATCTTCACGGCAATCTTTCCTACTAGGTGATCATGGCCCCAACTGGCGACGTAGATAGTTGCGTGGGTAAAATGTCACAGTATCGCACGGAGAGGCAGAGCGACGATCCCAACAATTGTCGCATGATTCGGTTGTCTTAGTTTTATTCTTTTTAGTTATATAATATACTAGGTAGCGTGTCCGTACGTTGCTATGAGATAGCTAAACTTTTGTAATAAAAAACACATGGATTACACGATAAGATAACAATACTATGAAATTAGATATCAACATTAAAGTAACAATTAATCTAAAAGACATAGTTTGTGAAATTAACACAGTCATGCAGAGCATGGCGTCGCAGACTCATAAACTCTACTGTATAGACCTTTACATGATAAGGCTAAGATAATGTTTTATATCGGCAAGAAGAAATCACCGATATCCATTTCTTTCCTACTGCAATAAATCAACGAATAAGTTGCGCCATATCTTCATAGCATCCGCGAATATATGTAAATATTAGTGTTCATGCGTTGCAATGGAAAATAAAAATATTTTCTTGACTACCTCAGCGCCGCTTGAGCGACAACCGCATTTGAGATTGATGGACACATAGACAGATGCTCCATCCACACGATTTATTCTAAAAGATTATCATACTAAGACCATTTTATTTGCTTCTGTAATAAATAATCTGACCATTTTAGTTTTCTTGGTAGTATAAATAAAACCTAATAAAATCAATTACCTTAAATTCATTCTAAAACTCAGGAGCTTTGATGACCATTCCATTTGATTATGCTCAATAAGTTTCATAAGATGAGACATGTATCTTCAGAATTTCTAAGTAAATCAATTCATCAACTTTTACATGGCCGGTGCAGAGGACTATTTTGTAGTCTTTGAAACAAAATTACTAAGTGGTGACACATCTAGCTAATGACTCAGCATAAAATTTGTGTCATTTCTTCCTTACAAAAAGGACCGAAACTCAGTGATGCAAACCCTAACCTTGACCTAGCCTGGCCACCTCCACCACCGCCAAGACCCTAACGCTGCCCTCCCATGCCATCCCCACCGCCTAGCCGACCTACCTTCCCATGAACCCCCTTCTAAGCCTGCCAGAGTTAGAGAAGAAGAGGGCAAGAGGCCAAAACCCCAGCTGTCGCCGTTGCCGTCTTCCTCTCTGGCAGGGCGTGGGTGTGGACTCATGGTCGCGTGGGAGAGGGAGAGGGTGGGCTGGGCCACGTTGCGTGGGAGAGGGATAGGGAGAGGGAAGGGGTGGTTGGTGCATGACGCGGGTCCAACCGGATAATTGGCCTACAAATTCCTTTATACCCACCCAATTAGAATTAGGGGAAATATAACATAAATTTATCCTAGTCCTGATTGTTCATGCTTCGTGAAGAGTGGCAATTATTTATAAATGAAATGCTGCGAACATCATCAAGCTTAAGAATGGTTTTTACAATAATATAACATGCGCCCAAAGTTAAATTATTATTGTGTTATTTTATTTCCATTATAATGCACATACTATAATAATATTAAAAATGAAAAATAGACAAAGTCAAGTACCTGTACAGCAATCAACCCAAAAACACATTTTCCTACCCCTTTTCCTCACCATCCGAAGGCCCAACAAGGCCCAGCAGCCCAAATTTTTGCTTACCGCACCCGCACCAGGGGACGTGCACGTCTCCCACGTAGTCACGCTCGCCTCCTCCACTCCTCGGTCCTCCCTGCTCGTCCAAGTCCTGACTCTGGTATTCTTTCCCCTCCACTAATATATTACCCGTGCTAACGCTATGATAAAATTCAGGACAACACAAATTAAATAACCAAAATGGTTTATATGTTTTGGTGATTTTGAAAAATTATCGATCACATATTATATTATTAAAATAAAAAAAGATCATTCTGATGACATGATACCAAATAAAGATTACTTGCATGACAACAATGATATCAGAATATAGTGGATACATACACAACCTTCTAGTTTTTTACATACAATAGAAAGTTTGGCATACACCAAGAATTTACATGTTGTAGCCTAACTGACCGGTAACCTCAGTGGTGCTGCAGATTTTGCTCCGCACGTGCCAATCAAAATTGCACTTTCTAACATAAACTAAACCTCGACATGTGACACCAGTGATCAGAGTGATAGTTTCCTATCATGTTTTTACCAACATCAAAGATAGAGAATTAACATCAGCAAAAAAAAACTAAAATTGTCTCTAACACTATAGCTTGCAAAAAAAGAGATACAAGGAAAAAAACAACATCTTAAAATGAAAAATGAAAAAGGATTAAACCCAGATAATGCCAAAAGGAAGACTGAACCTTGACAAAAACTGTGCGTAGCTTGCATCCAGTAAAATGACTGAATACCTTCTCTTTAGAATTGAGGTCACTGATGAATAGTATATCAGCAGCATTGAATACAATATATGTACCCTTTCCATCACAATTTGTTGCCCCTTGTGATCCACCAAGGCCTGTAGATGTACAAAGGCCTCCTCCTATACGGCTGCTTCCAGCAATAGCCCGGCTTACACCATTGCCACCACCAAAGCTAAGCGCCTTACTTCCATTCCAGTGCCCAGCAGCCTTGCTGCCACAGACCACATCCCACTGTCAACTGTGATAAAAATGCAAAGCAATGGCCATGGTAAATCATTCATTTCCCAATCAGAACATAAGCTTATTATAATAAAAACTTTTGAAGTCCAAAATCCAAAATGTATGACAAAGTAGAGAAATAAACCAACCGAATTCGACAATATTTATTCTTCAATAACATAAAGCTTCCACTTATTTATACTGAAACCAAACAGAACCGCAACTTCACTGATGAAGCATCCAACAAACTAACAACTAAACTAAGTTGCCCAAAATGCCTAAGATAATTCTGTTCTGTAGTACCAAGAACATAATTCTTTGATCACTTTGCCTCAAACAGATCCTAAATCCCAATTAAAATCCTATTAGTAGTGAAGTATATTGTCCGTGCTAACGCTACAGACCACATTAAATCCAAAATTAATTCTAGAAAAATATTGGTCTTGCGCTGGGCTAACGCCAGTAGTGTGGCCGTGCTATGGACTCAACAATATTGGTCAAGCTGTGCATCATTTAAACATAAGGCAATTGTTTTTCCCCGAGCCATCTTCCTCTAATTTTTGGTGTAAAATTTAAAAAGGATAAATTCATAGCAGAATAGGTTTACCTATTTGGAACACGTAAGCTAGGAAGAACAGACTTGATCACAATTGACTATAGAAGGGGAAACAAGGATTTAAATTAGGGAGAAACTGACCATAACTCATCATCTACAGGAATGTTCTGATAGCATGCATCAAGTATGGCATCTTGCTACAAACTTAATTCTGTTACTTTCACATTCTTTGCTATGTGTACGAAACTAACCATTCCCTGTTCCTGTCATATATACGGAACAATTTTCATTAGTAGGGCAAATCTTGAACAGTAATTAGAAAACAAAATTTAAATGAATGCTTCTATCTAAGACAAAGCTGGCATTGGCACTAACATAATTGAGCACCCCATGTCCAATGTGAAATCTGGCCAACTTCATTTTAGCACTTTTTGCTCATAACCATGCATAAAAACATGCTAAAATACATAAGATGTATAAGATATATATGAAGCATGAATTAAAATGACCATAGCGGCCTAGCGCTAAAAGCTAATTTCATGGAAAATTAGAAGCTGAATGACACCCATGGAAAATTAGAAGCAGAATGACACCCTTGTTGACATAGTTGGAAATAAACTGACGTATGTATTCGTAGGGAGAATAAGCAAGCTGCTAGTCATACCTTCCATATATCAATGCCCAGGGCATGAAGATGAACACAAAGAGATCATCTATATATGTTGTATGAAAGTAACTATTCGTATTGTTTGCTCAGATCTATGGACCAGCTAGATTTTTCAATTTTCCAGTCATGTCAAATTTCATGGCCAATCAATTGAATATCCTGCCTCATGGTCATCATTTTGCTCTGAAACATGCTAAAGAGAATATGTTAACTTTGCATAAACTCCATTATCCCGCGGTGTAAATTTAAACCCAAATTTATCAAATTAATAAACAAATTTACTTCAACTAAAAATGCATTGATTTGAATTAACAGAGATTGAGCATTTTTAGTAGGTCATGCAGAAGTAATTGCAAACACATAATGGTAGTCAACTCGTAAAGAGACAAGTAGCATAATCCCATCTGCAGTTCTACACAGACGCCAAATCAAAAGAGAGCGTGCATCACTGTCCCTCTGGGCACAGATGCACCATCCTCCTTCCTGATTGTATATGAGTTCTAGGAACAAGAAAATACGGCTCAACTTGTGAATGAGTAGCGAATCTGGGGCTTACGTACCAGCGCTTGGCCTTAGGCTCATCGCCGTCGCTCTGCTGCGACCCGTTCTCCGCCTCATCGTCGCCGAAGGTCGTACTCCTCCCCGAGGGCGAGCCTGGGGGCCTGTGGTGGCCCGGACGGCCGGTAGTGGCCGCGCGGGGCAGCCTGGTTGCCGGCGGGGCCGGCCTAGATGGCCGCGGGGGCGCCTTGGGGACCTGCGGCGGCCGGTGCTCCGGGAGGCAGGACGCCCCCGTGGCAACCAGAGGGACAACGTGGACTTGCTGCTGCTCCACTTGGGCCTATGCACGACGATGACTAGAGTGTGATGGCGCCTAGGGTTTCCATGTAGCCGTCGCTGCCTGCCTGAGGTCTTGAGGAGACGATGCCATAGGAGGGCCGGGGCGCGCGGAGCCACGGACTCGACAAAAATTACAGTGATGGATCTCGATCTCCCACCGCATGGCTAGGATGATGACAGGGGAGGAGCCCCCTGCTCTTCCGGTGGGTTTTGCGCGGGTGATGTCGGCATCGATTCATGGAATGGCGGCGGCGTGGGGAGTGCGTGGCGGCGGCGTGGGCGAGCTCGTGGAGAGGGGTGAGTGTGGGATTGGACTGTTACCGGTTGAGGGTCGGACGTGGGAGCGTGATTGGCGTGATCGCACAGGCGTGCTTTCCTTAGGACGTCCGATCGCACGGGACCGGCAGGATCGCACGGGCCCACAAGACGAAGATGACGCCAAATTTTATCGCACCAAAACGGTGTTCGCTGTTTAATCTTTTTAGTTATATATAATATAATATATAGGAGATGAACAAAAACTAAATTATTATGCTTTAGAATACGAAGTCTCTAAATGAAGAAGTGTGTGACGTGCAGCTAATCCCCTTCTCTTTTAAGCAAGCATCAAATACATGGATTGAATAATGTAAGGGTGAGATGAAACTTCTCAGCAAGCAAATTTGTTTTGACAAGCTATTTAAGGCAGAGTTGAATTCAACAACTATTTAACATGGAGTTCTACTTATAAAATAAATATGATATAATATCATTATAAAATGAATGGTTTCCAATTTAGAACATAGGCATATGATAGAGCTTCATCACAACAAGGGCATATCACTTCAATATACACGCCGTGAATGCATATGAATGCAATGCAAAATAAATGACTCCTGCCTATACACCGAACAAGGTGTGGAGCTGCATACCATGATATTGTATCAGTATGGTCGTGATCATAGGTCAATGACGTAACTTCTAGTACAAATAATGCAATGCACAGGCATGCTGCAATAAAAATTAACATAAACCACTAAGATTATACCAGCTATTTTAAGAAAAAACTTTGAATCAGGGATTTATGTGAAACAAGATGCAAACTAATGGTGCAGGGACGACGGATGCACTATAGAAATAATTCTTAGAGGCGACTTTTTTTTTTGCTTGATGCGGCCCAATCAAAATCTGCCTTTAAAAATGGTTCGTAAGCTAGCCCACGTCTAGACATCAATTCTTAGAGAGGGGTGGCAAGCCGAGCTACCCCTAAAAATGATATTTTTTAGAGTCCGCTTGGCTTGTTAGCGGTCTCTAGAAATGGAGGCATTTCTAGAGGTGGTTGGCAATTTGGCCCGCCTCTAAAAATAGATGGAGCACAATAAAATTCGTAACTTTTTCAAAATAAGTCGGATGAAGCCAAACTTTATATCAAAGTTGTAGTACTCAAAGACATCAACAAGTTTACAGTTTAGGTCATTTTCATTTGAATACACTTGCTTGCAATGAAGATAGGAGGGAGATTCAACGCACCGATTGCTCCATTGACACCACTGGATCAATTGTCCTCCAACGGTCGAGTTCAAACGCTCAGTGTGTCAGAGCTCACCGGATTGCTCCAGTGCTACCACAAGACCATTCTGGAGAGCTGTAGCTTTTGGCAATAGCTAGCTTTGGACTTGGGGCCTCTAAATAGCACCCCAACCGGCCATTGAGCGAGTAGAGTTCAATGAAGGGTAGCGTGAGTTGAGGCTTATCTTTAGTTGGTCTAGCCACCAAAGTGCTTAAAGTTAAACTTGGTTATTAGCGTAGGTGCTCTGTAAAGTGCTTAGGTTAGTTAGACTACCACTATATGCTTTGTCTAGGTTTAGACCTAGTGTTTAATGAGGTTGCATACCTCTAACCATGTAACACCCTAAAAATTGCTATTTTTGAAATAGAGTTAAAAACATTTATTTTGGTATTTTTGAGCTCATAAAAACATATGAAATAAAAATTTTCATTAAATTAAAATTTATCATAGGAATTTAGCAACATTTTTGTGCATATATACTGATGCATTTGATTTATTGCAGCGAGTGGTGGAATCCAAAATTCAAAATGAATTCAAAATACTTTTGGAAATGAAATTAAAAATGGCTTTGAAGTAAAAGAAAAGAAAAGAAAACAGAACTGGAAAATAAAAGAGTTTTCAAAAGTTTAGTTTTGGAAATCTCCCAAAAGTTCTCATCTTGAAAAGTATATTTAAAGCTATATTTGGATTTGCATTTGGTTTATAATTGAATTTGGTTTTGAAAAAAAATAGAAAAGGAAAAAGGAAAAAAACATCTTTTCCTCTCTCTAACTCCCTCTCTAGCTTTTAGCCCGAGAGGCCCAAGCCATGGCCCAGCCCATAGCTGTAGCAGTAGAAGCTGCTGCACCTCCGCTCTCTCCCGCAGCGGCCCAACAGGCCGGCCCAGCTAGCAGCGCCCACACAGCCATGTCCCCGCTCTTTCTCACTGACGACATAGGCCCAGTCGTCAGCGGTGCCCTTCCCTTCTCCTCTCCTCCCTCACTCTGGCCACGACCCCTTTGTTAGACGCGTCTCCTACCTTCAGTCCCCAATGCGGACTCTGCCGCTGCCGACTCCGCCTCTGCCTTGTCTCCTCACCTTGGTTTGCGCCTCAAGCTATCGAGCCCCCATAAATAGCGCCCCGAGTTGCTCTACCCACACCTAGCCTAATCTCAAACCCTAATCGCCGTAGCCACCGCCTCGCTCAAGCTTCACCGCGCGCCGCAACCCTAGCCACCGCCATCGAGCACATCTCATCGCTGTCGTGCAACGCTATTGCATCGAGCCACTCTCCGGTCTTTGTGTGGAGGTAAGCAAGCAGACGGTACCACGCTATGCCCCCTCTTGCTCTCTGCTAGATTCACGCCATCGCCGAATCATTATCGGCCGCCAAACTGAGCTCACCATTGTATTTATTCATTCCCTGCTTCCACCAATACCTTAGATGGATTCGCTGTTTCTCCCTCTGTCTCCCCATGCTATCTGCTGAAGCAATCGGGCCCGAAATAGCCATTTTGGTGAACTCCGGTGAGGTCCGAGCCTCTCCGGCCATGGCACCGCCGCACCATAGAATCGCTCCGGCGACCCCATCCCCACTAACCTCTCTCAGCCGTCCATCCGAGAATAGACGACCACAATTAGATCCCCAACCCAGCATACCCCATCGGTCCACCAAGACCCATGGACGTGGTCCACTGTCACCGGTCCACAACACAGTTGGAAGCTCTAGTTTGGTTTTGGTGAATTGATGAAACCCTAAGTGCTAACCTAGTTTATCAAGTGATCATGAAATAGGTACCACATTCCAAGTGGTGAAGCAAATGAAGATCATGACATGATGATGGTGATGCCATGGTGATGATCAAGTGCTTGGACTTGAAAAGAAGAAAGAGAAAAACAAAAGGCTTAAGGCAAAGGTATAAATGGTAGGAGCCATTTTGTTTTGGTGATCGAGACACTTAGTGAGTGTGATCACATTTAGGATAGATAGCTGTACTATTAAGAGGGGTGAAACTCATATCGAAATGCGGTTATCAAAGTGCTACTAGATGCTCTAACTCATTGCATATGCATTTAGGATCTATTGGAGTGCTAGCACCCTTGAAAATGTTTGTGAACATATGCTAACACACATC